>NC_080647.1:14848484-15151515 GCF_027579445.1 Ammospiza nelsoni | reverse complement strand
TGTCGCAACCTCTTGATGGCATTGCCAGACACATCCAGGATGCAGTGCTTCCCCTGGAAAGGAGACAGGCAGGATCAGACCTACCCACACACTCTGCTCTGTGTGGGAAACAGCTTGCTCATACAGATGTGCTTGGAAAGGGAGGAGCCACAGAAATGAACCCCACTCCTAAGGCACAAGCCAGCTCCCAATGGCCTCACACTCCTGCTTGCTCAGGGCAGGACAGCAACAATGCAAAGGGACTGAGCCTTTGTCTGGACTTGTGAAACTATTTACAAGCCCTGGGTAGCTCCAGGACTCCTCCAGAGGAACGCTGCTGCTTTGAGGGCACCCAGGTATCTCCATTCTGTGAGTCCTGAGCACAAGGCTGGGCCAGCAGTGCCAGGCTTTTGGGTGGAGTTTGGATGACAGAGGTACCATACTGAGGCAGAGTAACACAGCTGAGAAAAGCAGCCACATGGCTTGGCAGGACTCTGGAGGGAGGAGAGGATCTGCTGTGCTTGCTTAATGTGGTTACAGCCCTTGATTAACACCAGGGGGGAAGGAGGGGAGCTGCTGGATGCATCCCAGTGTCAGGAATGGCACTTGGCACTCACCCGCTCCGCCACCGCCCGCACGGACTGGATGCTGGTGCCATAGAGATTGTCATTGAACTGCCCAGCCTCTATGAACTTGTTGTCCTGGATGTCTTTCTCCATCTGCTCCCTGGACACCACAAAGTGATAGTCCTGGCCGTCCACCTCGTTGTCACGCCGAGGCCTGGTGGTGTCTGCAGAGAGTGGGAACCAAGAGTGAGCCCAGAGTGACCCCACAAACCAGGAGGGACAAACCCACCCTGTGCTCCTGCCCCCTCCCCACGCCACAGGCAGGACCCTGCAAGGAGCAGAGCCAGCCCTGTGCCCTCCCTCCACCTGTGGCCCCGAGCTGGGACTTACGGGGCACGCAGGAACCAAACTTGTGAGGGAATTCCGAGATGAGGTCGTCGTTAATTCTGTCCTTGGTCGGGCCCAGGATGATCACTGGCCTGGCATAGTGAACTGCAAATGAGAGCCACACCTGAGCCCCCTGCGCTGCAGAGCTGACCCCAGTGCCACGTTTGGCATGGACCTGCCCTCTCCCTGCTGGCAGTGGGTGCTCCTGCTCACATGGGCACCCAAAGGTGCCTCCTCTGTGAGAGTTTATCTCCTCCTGGTCATGGTCAACATGTCCTTCCCATCTGACCCAAACCATCTGCACAGCCCCAGGGAAGGTTCTGCAGGTCTCCAGGGTCGTGGATCAGCAAAGCTGCTCCCTTGCTTGGGCAGGAGCCAGAACCAGGACAGCTAGGCAAGGATGCACAGAGCTGGGGGAGTGATGGGAGCCTAAGGGTCAGATCCAGCTCCTGGCAAAGACAGACCACCGAGGCTGGGACTATTCAGCCTGCAAAAGGGTCTGCAGGGTTTGGGCATCAAGCAGGGTTAAAGGCTGCAGGCTGTGGCTGGGGAGGGGATGCTCTGCTCTGCAGCAGGGACTGGGGCTGAGGCAGGAAGGGATAATCTTGCCCTCAGCTGAGGACTAAAGCCCAGCTCAGTTTTACAGGACCCCCTGGCTGTGCTGGGGACACAGGTGGCCCCACTGCAGTGGGCACAGGGCAGCTCAGCTCAGGACTTACTTTCTTGCCGCGTCACTGGCTCGTACGACAGGATGGTGTCCTCTTGTCCTTCTGCAACAGAGCCAGGGGGACAGAGGTGAGCACTTGCAGCAGCTCTCCAACCCCTCTGCAGCTGTGAGGAGCTGGCCCCTGCCCCTCCAGCCTCCTCCAGCTCTGGGGACACTCCAGGCTGTCCCCTTCACTCCACCCACGGATGTGAAGCATGACGGGCATGCAGCTATGTGCCCTTGAGCCACTTTAATTATTCATGTCCCAGCTCTGGGTCAAGCCTCCTCCTTCCCTCCCCCACTGCTGCAGGCTCCAGCCCATTGGGATGTTGCGTCCTCCCTGCAGGTATTTAGAGGACTTTCTGGGGACAGAGGGAGCATCTGTTGCAGCTGGATCCCATACTCTTGTACAGGCTTGGGCTCCAGGAGCCATCTATGCTCCAGGCCTGGCCTCTGGCCATTGAGGATGGGGCATCACCATGGACTGGGAGCCACCACCCCGCCCTGGAGCAGCCAGGAGAGAGCAGGGAAGCAGGCAGGCTCACTGCTACTGCCAGCCCCTGCTGTCCCTGCCCCGAGGAGGGAGCTGGCCGCAGCATCTCAGTGTCACCAGCAGGAAGGAGCAGCCTCCAACAGACAGGATGGACGTGCCCAGACGTGCACACTGACACACGGACACACGGACAGGGGTGGGAGAGCAGGTGCACACACACTTACTGGAACTGCTCTCGCTGTCACTGGTGTTTGATGTCACGCCCTCTGCAAAGCAACCAGAGAGATCCCTTCAGAAGGAGCCTGGGCAGGAGGCATGGGGGCAGCCAGCTGTCACCCAGCACTGGTGACCAAGGGCAGAACAGCAGTGGCTCCCCAAAACCTGCAGCCCAGCACCCAGTGGGACGAGTCTGTGCCTCGTGGGCAAGGGCGGCATCGTTCACCCTGGGCTGGGAGCCCGGGACATGCAAGGGATGCTCCAGGAGGGGACAGAGAGGCCAGGAGGGCCTGCCTGGCACATGTGAGGGCATCCCAGGCCGAGGGAAGGGGGAGTGCACAGGGGGTGCTGGCAGGGGAGCAGTGCAGCATGCACACAGCGGGCAGGGAGGGCACGGCTGTGCTGGCACAGGGATGGGGACAGAGGATCCACTGCCTCTGGGGACGGGGCTGGGACACACAGAGACAAGACAGTGACAGAATGGGACAGAGTTTGGGGCTTTGCTTGCTCAGGCTGATCCTAGTGCTGCGACCACCCCACAGAGCCTTGCTGGCTGCTGCCTGCCCCAGTCAGGCTCTGCACTGCCTGGGGTGTGGGGCTTGGCAGGGAACTCACACCCCATGGGGCTCCTCTCCCTGTTCTGCAGTTCTGCACATGTGGTAACCCAGAAAAAGGTGGGAACACCTCAAAATGTTGTCACTCTCCCCGTTCAGAGCAGGCCCACCATGGCCACGTCCCACCCACACTGGAAGTG
This sequence comes from Ammospiza nelsoni, assembly GCF_027579445.1. Taxonomy (NCBI): domain Eukaryota; kingdom Metazoa; phylum Chordata; class Aves; order Passeriformes; family Passerellidae; genus Ammospiza; species Ammospiza nelsoni. The sequence goes on along the minus strand of NC_080647.1, from coordinate 15,148,414 downwards.
GCTCTGAGTGTTGAAGCACCAACCAACCCAGACAGGAGCAGGAGGAAGAGGATGAGGAGGTGCAGCAGGCACTCAGGGCATGGCCACCACCCCCACACAAGCTCCCCCACCCTGTCCCACGTGCAGCAGAGGCACCTCAAGCCCCGCAGCCCCCGGGCTCCTCCTGCCCTGCAGCCAGGGAAGCACAGCTGCCCCAGGCACGCCCCAGGCACCGCCAGCCACACACAGGGAACAATGTGCATCAGAATTCAACTTACTCAGGTTCTTTGCTCCATAATAATCGTCACTTAACCCAGGGAAGTCCTGATTTCATAGACAGCAAGAAGGGGGAGAGGGGGAGAGAAGACAGCGCAGGAAAGGGGAGTCAGAGGGACGGGGGAGACAGAGCCAGACCGGCATTAGTGACAGGAGTGCAGAACGGCCCAGAGCTGCAACTGCAAGTGAGGTTAAATATCTTCAGAGCTGACACCATCAGCCCACTGCCAACACCCTGCCTTGTCTGGCTGGACCCCCTCCGCCCCCCAAGCTCACCCTCTCTGTCACAGAGCCCCCAGGAGCCACCCTGGGCCTGGGGAGGGCAGGGCAGCCACAGCAGCATCGCTGGCAGCAAGCAGTTGCAGCCCTGAGCTGCTGGCACAGGGGCTGAAGTGCTTCTCCTCATGGGGTGCCCTGGCAGGGCACAGTGGCTCTGTGCTTCCCCAGCACAGCATAAAGTCCTGCAATACGTGGCAGGAGGACACTTTTCCCCAGCTGTGTGTGTCAGCTGCCCCACACCACAATGCTTGCACAGGCTGTGGAAATGTGAGGCAGGGACCCCTCAGTGCCAGCTGGGATGGACAGGGCAGAGCACAGGGAGGGAGCTGGCTGTGTGCCTGTGACACAGGCAGGGAGAGAGGGGCCTGCCCCATCCCCGTGCTGTGTCACCTCACTGCAGGGCAGCCAAAGCCAGCCCCAGGTTCAGCACGGATCTCACTGGAGCCCAGCCATGTGCAGGCACTGCCAGAGACAGGCAGATGCACAGACAACCTCAGCACAGCCAGAGGCTTGGGCTGTCTGCTAAAATCAGCTGGCACCAGCCTGGCATGGGCAGCACAGGGATACAGGGAGCCCTTGGAGCAGCCCAGCAGCAGCTCCTGCTCTGTGTGACACCAGGACAGCCCCAGAGGGGAGGGGACGCGCTTGCTGTGCTGGCACTGGGGCACAGACACAGCTCTGCCTTGCCCACTGCCCCTTCCCAGAGGTGTGGGCACTGCCAGCTGGGTGCCTGCCCGAGGAGTGGATGCAGCCCAGCACTCAGAGGAGGGGCTGGGTTTGGGGAGCAGCTCCAGTGCTGCCCACATCAGCATTTGGGGCAGCAAGATAAACACCCTGCCTTTACTGGGAGCCCCAGGGTGGTGAGAGCTGTGGAGCTCTAACATCTGCAGCCAGCTACCAGAGATGCTCCTCAGTCATGGGTGGGCAGCAGGGTCATGGCTTCCCTGTGTCCACACTGGAAGGGCTCTCCAGTGGGAATGTGAAGCTGTAAGTCACTTCTAGGGAAGATGAGGCTGGGATTTCCCCAGGCCTGAGCCCTGGCAGGGACAGGAGAAGCTCTGCAGGAGGCAGCCAGCCCCTCACTGGGAGGGAAGCAGGCAGAGGGAGGGAGCAGAGCCTGCAGCAAAGGGGGGAGAGCAGGGGGAGGCAGAGCAGGGAGCTGGGTGGGTGTAAAGTTGGATGAAAAGATGAAGACATTGAACATGAGAGAAAGGAAGAGAGTGCCAGACTGCAGCTGTTGCTTTCATTTCCAGCTCCAGTTTCTCCCTAGCTGCTGGCACAACTGTGGAGCACAGACCTGAGTACAGGCAGGTGCCAGGACCCCTGGCTAGGGAAAGGTGCTGAATCTCTTCCCTCAGGGCAGGGAAGCTCAGGGGTGCAGGCTTTCCCTCTCTGGCCAGCTGCTACTTACGTTCCTGTCCGCTGCTCTCCTGGGCCAGGTTCTCTTTGCTCTTGTAAAATGGGAACTTTCGAGAGAGGCGGAAACTCTTTTTACGTTTCGTTTTGATCGACTGAAGAACAGGAGATGGGAGGAGGACAGAAAAAACAATGGTGTTTAACACACGTGGGGAAAATTAAAATGGAGACACAATGAGGAGCTGTGGCAGGGCAGTCACCCTCAAATGAAATCATGGAGATTATGTGAGAACTGTAATGCAGGAAAAAAATTAAGCATGGAGAAAAACATGTGGTAGGGATGCTGGGAAGCTGACGGGGCAGTCAGTAGCTCTGCAGGGGTAGTCAGGCTGCTCTTCCTCTCTTGTTGGCCTGTTAGGCACTGCTCCTGAGGTGTGAGGGCAGCTACCTTCACCAGCTACCTTCAGGCAGCTCCAAGCCATGAGCTCTGCCACCCCATCACTCCAATCATGGCTCCTTCCCAGCGCTTTCACACCATCCTGGGCTCCTCTGCTCAATCACTGCATATTCACTGAGGGTTTGTGCCAAGCAGATGTGGGCCTGGGGCAGGTCCAGTCACACAGCTCTTTGCCTTGGGATTGTTTGAGCTGCCCCATGAAGAGCTTTTGCTGCTGGGACTCATCCTGCCCTCACTAGGTACCAGTTCCAGGTGCCCCACCGAGCCCCAGATCAGCACTTACCCTGTTGGACTCAATCATGCCAGTCCTGGCATGGAACTTCACTGTTTTCAACCGTGCTCTCTCCTTCTTCTCCACCCTGATCAGGAGACAAAGAGCTGCTAGTCCCAGCCATGTGCCCCCCACGTGGCTCCTCAGGCAGCCAAAGGCACCCTTGGGTGGTGGCCCCGTTGGCAAATGGAAGCTGCTTCCAAGGAAGGGGCAGATGTGGAGCTGCCTGCCCAGGGTCTGGGCAGCAGCAGGAGAGGAGCCAAGCCAGCCTTCCCAACAGGGATAGGGACAGACTCAAGGCTGGCTATGCAGACCTAAAGGCAGCAGCAGCCAGCTCCTCTGCTCTCTGTGACTCCCCACCTCACAGTGGGATCTGACTACAGAGCTGGGCACACTGACAGAGGACACAAGGAGCAGCCCTTGCTCTCACACAGAGACCCAGACTGACTAACACCAACTCCCCAACCCCACAGGTACCACAGAGGGGGCTGATCACTCCCCTCCTCACCTGGAGTCTCCCCAGCTTTGGAGAACCTGCCCAGGGAGACCTGCACACAGCCCCAGCTTGCAACCCAACCCAGCTGCCCTGCAGGCTGCACAGGGCAGGTGCACTGGGACCACAGGGAGATCCCTCCTGAGCAGGGCCCTGGGGCTGCAGAGCTCAGGGAAATCCTGGTGTCACTAGGTGTGACAGCTCCGCTGAGGGACACTCACCTCTTCTTGCTGGGGATGACCCCGATCTGCTCGCTCTCGCCGTGGGCTGTCACCAGCCTGGCCTGCCACCACTCGTCATCCGAGGCGTTGATGACGTGCAGGATGTCCCCGTAGGAGAAGCTGAGCCCCTGGCTGGGCAAGCAGCTGTCCCTGGTCCGGTCATAGTCAAACAGGGCTCTGGGAGGGGCAGAGAGCAGCAAGGCCTTCTCTGAGCACGGCCAGGCAGTGAGGGCAGCAGCAGTGCCACCCTCCTGGGGCACTGCCACCATCACACCTGATAAAGTTTAACCCAAGCCCTGCCAAGGTGAGCAGTGCTGGCAGCCACCTGCACACCCCTGGGCTGGCAGGCTCAGCACAAGCCCTGAGGAGTGCAAGGCAGGAACAAGAGTGACTGAGAGACTGGACTGAGAGAACTCCCTGCTGACCTCAGCTGCAGGTGCACATGAGCCACGCTGAAAGTGCCTGTGGTTGGTGAGCAGGCCAGGCCCACAGCAGCAGCCCGAGGAAAGGCTGCTCCCCACCATCCCTCCATGGCTGTGGGGCCAAGGAATGGGATAGGGAACATCAGACCCCACTGCTGGTGGGTGGTTGCACTGGCAGAGACCACCAGGCCACCACAGCTTTGAGCACAGCCTTTATTTATGTACAGAGCCTGTGAGTGAGGAATGCATCTCAGAGTATATATATCTACTTCCACAACTGATCCTTTTCATAGCCCTAAACACCTCCCCTGAGAACAGTTTATTGAGTTTAAAATTATCTTCAAAATTAAACTAACCAGCTATAAAAAAGACTTTGGTTTTCTACTAGAGGAGCACAAATGCTTTTCCTGCACACCAACATCACACACAGCACTGCACCCTGTACCCATAAGCTGCTCTCAGAGGCTTCACCTGCAACTTGTTCTACTAATGTCAGATCACACAAACTGTGTCTGCTTTGATGCATTAACTTGCAAAAAGACAAAGAAAGGAACAAGTCACTAAAAGTACTGGCAGCAAAATCTCTTGTATTTGCTCCTGGGACACTGGCGCCACTGGCCCCCAGCCCAGCACGAGCCTAGCACTGCAAACACTGGGTTGCTGCTGGTTTAATCCTGGCCCTAATAAACCCTCTGCAAGCAGGAGAGACGTCCTCTGTTCTGCTCATTACCCCCTTCCACTGTGAGGACCCCAAAGGGGGTCTAAAAGCACACTGTAAGGGGAAGGGCTGTGGGATCATGCGGCACGTCCCTGGGGAGCTGCAGAGCTTGGAGGGCATTTCTGCCAGGTGAGTCCTGGGCTATGAAACCTTCCAGGGCACTTGGGGCTGGGTCTTGAATGGGAAGACAGGCTGTCCCATGGGGAGGGACAAGACCCAATGTGCCCTGTGCATCCAGATACATTCAGCCACCAGATCTGCTCTCCTTGCCCAGCCTGCTCGGGGCTGGGACAGCTCCTGTGCCTGTTCCCTCTGCAGGGCAGCCTGGCTGGAGCTGGCAGCAGAGCCCCAAAGGGTGCTTTGGCTGGAGGTAATCGAGCCTTGCAGGCAGCTCCAGGCCAGAAGATAAGGCTGCATGTGGCTGGCAGGCCAATGTGAGGTCAGTGCCGCTGGCCAAGGCCTGGGGGAACTGGTCAGGCCGGTTTCAAAGGCAGGCAGGCTGTGAGGAGCCCTGCCCACTCCCTGCAGCCTGCCCTGATCAGGGCCCGTGCTCTCCTCCCTACCCACTCCCTGCAGCCTGCCCCGAACAGGGCCTGTGCCCTCCCTACCCACTCCCTGCAGCCTGCCCTGATCAGGGCCCGTGCTCTCCTCCCTACCCACTCCCTGCAGCCTGCCCTGAACAGGGCCCGTGCTCCTCCTGCCCACTCTGCGCAGCCTGCCCTGAACAGGGCCCGTGCTCCTCTCTACCCACTGCATGCAGCCTGCCCTGAACAGGGCCTGTGCCCTCCCTGCCCACTCTGTGCAGCCTGCCCTGAACAGGGCCCGTGCTCCTCCTGCCCACTCCATGCAGCCTGCCCTGAACAGGGCCTGTGCCCTCCCTACCCACTCCCTGCAGCCTGCCCTGATCAGGGCCCGTGCTCCTCTCTACCCACACCATGCAGCCTGCCCTGAACAGGGCCCGTGCTCCTCCTGCCCACTCTGCGCAGCCTGCCCTGATCAGGGCCCGTGCTCCTCTCTACCCACACCATGCAGCCTGCCCTGAACAGGGCCCGTGCTCCTCCTGCCCACTCTGCGCAGCCTGCCCTGATCAGGGCCCGTGCTCCTCTCTACCCACTCCCTGCAGCCTGCCCTGAACAGGGCCCGTGCTCCTCCTGCCCACTGCGTGCAGCCTGCCCTGAACAGGGCCCGTGCTCCTCCTGCCCACTCTGTGCAGCCTGCCCTGCAGAGTGCACAGGGCCCGTGCTCCTCCAGCAGCAGCCACCAGCACCCCAGGACAGGCACAGCAAGGTCTGTGCAGGGTCAGGGCACCGCAGAGCCAGCACAGGAGGCCCTGGCACCCCAGGGCATGGTGCTCCATGAGAGCAGCCCCTGGCTGTGCTGGCATGCAGCACCCCCGTGGCTCGGTGCCCCTCGGGGCGCAGGGGCAGACGGCAGCTCCGGCAGCTCCGCTCTGTCCCAGGCCAGCTCTCACAGCCAGGAAAGCAGATGGCTTGGCTGGAGGGCAGGGCAGCAGTGCCAAGGACTCCCATGGCTTCCTCCTGGTGCCCAGGCACAAAGCCTGCCTGACCTCCATCTCCACCCAGCACGGCCCCAGCACTGCAGACTTTGCCCTCAGCAGTGCAGGGAGGTGACAGGCAGCATGTGAACCTGCCTTGCCCCTGCCTGCGCTGCACCCCAGCACCCCCAAATCAGCTCCAGCAGGCACTGGGGTGCCCAGCTCCTGCCCTCCCACAGCACACAGGCTGCAATGCAGCCACACAGGGCTGACTCAAGCAGCTGAGTAGCAAGTCCTGTAATTGATGTCCTGTCCACAGCACAGCAGCTCAGCTGGTTTCGGGTGAACTGTGCTTGAAACTACCCCGCCCAGAAGGGCTGGGGCAGCCTGGGCACCCGGCAGCTCTTCCCAGCACGTCTGCAGGGTGTGTGTCAAGCAGAGTGCAGTGATGGGCCACACTGGGGAAAAGCTCTCCCCTGGGATCACCCTCTCAGCAAGTCACAGCCCAGCTCCTTCTGGGTATGTGCGAGGGGCACAGTGCTGTGGAGGCCTCCAAAGCCCCATGGGGGGATGCACCAAGAATTAAGAAATGCTATGAGTATCATGGAGGCAACAGGGAGCTGCTCTGTTTCATAGGAATACTTTGATCCATGAGCACCTTTCCAGGCAGAGAACAGGCTCAACTCAAGCTGGACCCAGCCTAAAGCCTCCTCCACACATGAGGGTGCCCACAGGACAGCAGGGGAGTGAGGGCAGGCCTAACAAGATGATGTTTATTCAACACTGCACCCAGCTTGTCGCACACCCCCAGGAAGCCTGGGATGCTAAATCAAGCAAGATGCCTGCAGAGACTTGTGGGAAGGTGTGAACTGCAGGAACCCAGAGCTGCAGCTCTCCCCTCCTGCCATGCCAGGCTTGCAACATCTCCACCCTGCCTGAGGTCCCTCTGCACGGAGCAGCCATGCAGTGCGAGATGCAGCTGAGGCTCATGCAGCCTTGGCCCTTGCCATCCTTCTCACAGGGAAGGAGAAGCAGCATCCCTTGCTCCTGCCAGCCTCACCTGCAACAGGCTGCGCAGGGTTAGGATTTACAGGATTATTTTAATTACCAAGTTAAAATTACTCATTAGCGCTCATCCCACTGGCGCTGTGGCAGGCAGGAGGTGGCAGGAGGCAGGCAGGGATTGTCCTGTCCACACAGGACTTGCAGCAGTTTGAGCTGCATGGCTGTTTAACCCCTGCCTGCCTGTCCTGCAGCTGGCTCCAGACCAAAAGTGCTCTGAGGGCTCAGAGCAATAATCCTCCTAAGAGCTCATCTCCCATCCAGCCAGATCCTGCCACAGCAATGGCAGGACGAGACAAGGAGAAGCCTGTTAGCTGCTTCAGAGACAGTGCCCTGAAAGCTGCCATGAGCTGTCTGGGACACAAGCAGGGCTGGATGCCCACCATTTCCCTGTTCTCCTCAGTGTGTTGGGCTGGCCAGCAGCCACCCAGGCTCTGCAGAGACCACTGCTTTCCAAGCTGGAGCAGACCTTGGGAGAGGCATGCGAGCACACAGCCTTGACAAGCCAGTGCACAAGTCTGGTGCTCCCTCCAGGCTTTGTGATGCATCCAGGGCACTCCACTCCCCTGGCCCCCGACACACTAACCTCCTCTGAGGCTCTGCAGAGCCCAAGGCTGAGCAGTGACATCCCTGCAGCAGCCGTGGGGATGTGTCCATGGCACTGTACAGCCCAGGTTGAGCTGTGACAAGCCATGCAGCCCACGCTAGGGGATGTGCCCGTGGCTCTGCATAGCCCAGGCTGAGCTGTGACACCCCAAGAGGCAGCCATGCTGGAGGCTCTGCACAGCCCAGGCTGAGCTGGGACCAGCTCTTGCAGATGCGCCCATCCCTGCTGGAGGCTCTGCATAGCCCAGGCTGAGCTGTGTGCCCCCTGCAGCCCTCCCCACCCTCGGGGGCTGTGCCGGTCCCTGCCAGGGGCATTGCATAGACAAGGCTGATCTGTGACCCCTGCCTGCAGCCATGGGGATGTCCCCGTGGCTCTGCACAGCCCAGGCTGAGCTGTGACCCCCCTGCAGCCCATACTGGGGGATGTCCCCATGGCTCTGCACAGCCCAGGCTGAGCTGTGACCCCCCTGCAGCCCTCCCCACCCCCGGGGCCGTGCCGGTGGCTGCCGGAGCGGGCGGGGCCTTACCGGACGTAGAGCGATCTCTTCTCGCTGGTGCGGAGCGAGCCCGAGCCCGAGCTCATGCTGCTGTTCATCATCTGCTCCCGCAGGTCGTGGATCTTGGACTCGAAGCGGCTGTACTCTGCGGGGACAGGGCTGCTCAGGGCCGGCACGGCTGGCCCCGGGCTCATCCCCACGGGGCATTGTGCCCACCGGCCGGCCTGGCACTGCACACAGAGCTGGAGAGGTTACAGAGCCGTGCAGGGGTCCGGGCAGGGCATCTGGAGCAGGCAGGGCTCCAGCTGCTCCCAACCCCACCACAGCTTCCCACACAGCAGCTCAGGCAGTGCTGCTGTGACCTCCACTGCTCCTTGAGGGAATGGCTGGGCAGGACTTGGCAAGCTGCTGACCTACAGAACAGCTCAAAACATGGAGAGAGAGCAAGAGCCCCTCCAGGAGACCACTGCCCACCAGCTGGAGCAGGGAGACACAACCACAGCCACTGGGGGAGCCCCCAGTTACCGCTGTGCTGGCAGCAAACACCTTCTCCTCAGCAGGAATAGGGAAAAGGAGGCAAAACACGAAGTGCCTGCCCTTGGAAGAGGTGCAGGGAGGAGGAATTCACCTTTTGCTTCTACATCCCAGCAGCAGAGACGTGCAGGAAGAGCTGGGGAAGCCTCCAGAAGACAGCAGCCCCTTCCTGCCAGGCGGCTGGGCAGGAGCAGCCGCCAGCCCGGCACCCAGCGCTGCACAGCCCGACCTTCAGCCTCCAGCTGGGTGTAAAGGTCGGGCTGACACGCAGGGTGGAGGCTCCAGGCCTCCCTACCCAGGGCTGAATGAGGAAACTGCAGTTGCGGCTCCAGGAAAGCTGCAGGCACTGCCACAGCTCACACTGCCAGACCTTGCCTCACATCCGTCATTTTGTCCCTTGGGCAGGTACAGGTGAGAGAGGACCAGGCTCATCTGTGCTCTAAGACCTGCCTAGAAAGTCTTGTCCACAACCCAGTGGTTTAGATGTGGCTTGGGATTTAATTCTGGGAAGGGGAGCATGGCAGCTGTTGAGGAGCAGAGCCACAGCTGTGCTGGGCTTGTGGAGCCACCTCACACGGGGGGAGCAGCAGCACTGCTCAAAATGCTCTGTGGGCTGTTTGGGAGCCAGCCCCTCTCCCATGGACTGTCAGTGCAGACAAAAGCAGGGCTGGGGTTGTGGGATGGTGCAGCTGCAGCTCGGCAGTTCCTGACTCTACAGCCTGGGGATCCCCCTGCTACACCCACTTACCAAAGATACATTTTTACTTAAGGATTGGGAAAAAAAAAAAAAAAAAAAAAAAAAAAAAAAAAGGGCAATACACACAAAAGCTGCCAAGTGGCACACAGAAGCTCCATGCAGTCCATGCAAAGCCCCTTCTCCTGCCATGTAAAACCCAGAGCTGCTGCAACACCAGGCAGGGTCAGTTAATGTGGGGACCATGAGAGCCCCTGGCTGCCCCACACCAAGGGGCACCCACTGCCCCACCTGCCTTCCTGCTGGCAGAGGGAAACACAGACCCAGCAAGGCATGGACAATGCTTATTTCACAAGAAAACTGAATTCTGCCACCCAAGCAGCACCAGGGTTTTACTGTGCTCTCAGCAGAGGGAAGGGAGCTCCATCCCACTCCACATCTCTGGACCCACACAGCTCATTGTGCCGTGCAATACCCATAAGCTCTTGAATCCCAGAGGAGCATCTGTCAGAAGTGGGTACAGCTGCTTTTTAAGCCCTCTTTGATACAGAAGGGCTGTTTTCCCCCCAGAAAGCACCACTACAGCCCTTGTTCCCAGCCAGGTCATGGCAAAGTCTGCTGGGGCAGAGATTCCCTGCACACCCAGAGGGGAACGCTGCTCCTGCTGCACAGACTGACTCCTCCTGCAACACTTCTCCACAAGAACTGTGGAGGATGCACTGCCTGGGACTGGGCAGGGAACACAGGCCAAAAGGAGAATTCTCACCCCAGCATCAGGGTGGGGGTGTTGGAAGGGCAACCTGTGGGTGCCACTGCCCTGCCAGAAATGGCATGTGCATCCCCCTGCAAGCAGCCCAAAGCTCTCAAATGTCCCCATTTCAGCTGGGACACTCCATGGAAAGGGCCTTTCCTAGTTTTGTTAGAGTGGCCACACTGTTGGGAGGGAGTCACTAACATGACAAGAAGCACAAACCAGGCTGGCTACAGCAAACTGAAGGACACAGGGGCTGCTCTGGCTTTAACCCCAGAGAGCAAACACAGTCCTGCCCTAGGAAGGGTCTGCAAGGAGCCACCAAACCAGATTTGCCCCAGCTGAGGAGGGCAGAGAGTGGAGGAGCAGCCAGCCCCAAAACAAACCCACTGCCTCCCTCCCAGAGCAGGGGAGACAAGGTTACCCCAGGATTGAGCACAGGGCATTGCCACGTGCCATGGGCACCCTTTAAGTGCACATTAGAACAGCCTGAGACAATTACCAGCAGATCACCCCCAGCAAGGAGTGCCCCTGCCTTTGCTCCCCAACTTAGGGCCAGCTTGGCTCTGGAGCACCTCCTGTGCAGCTGAAACCCTCGCAAGAAGCTTGCCCAGGGTGCAGCAGGGAGGTGAGCCAGGGCTGATCCCCACAGTGCTCAACACGTTCAGGACATGCTTATCAACACTGCAAGGTATGTAACAGGTGAGCTGGCACCTCCTGCCCTGAGTGCCAGGGCACTGTGTGCCAGGATGTTTGCTCTTCTCACTCAGCAGCTCGATAAAAACACCCCTGCACCCTCCCACTGCCTTTCCCTTTCCAGGGTGTGGGTGTTCCTAGAGCTGGGCTGATTCTGTCCATCCTCAGTGGAATCCCTGAGTGCGTACATGAGTGTGCACATGCTACAGACCACCACCAACAGGCAGGGATCACCTGCCTGCCCCAAGATCCCAGCAGCAGCACACGTGTGTGACACACCTGCAAACACACCCAGCAGAGCCAACAAAGCTCTGGCTCTGCAGCTGAGCACCAGGAGACAGCACAAAGGAAACACACTGCCAGACAGGGGAAAGCAACTCCTGAGTACACATAAAGCCCTGGATCCAAAAACTTCTGCCAGGCCAGGCCATCAGCAGAGCCCAGAAATGCTCAGTCACAGATTTCAGCCCAGCCACTTGCAGAAACTACTGACAGCTTCAGTCCAGCATTTCAGCACCCTGACCCCAGACACCTTCCCTCTGCACAGGCCCAGGAAAGCAGAAGGAAGCACAGCCACAGGGAAAGCTCAGAAGCTTTTACAACTCATTGCACAGCCTTGGAACTCCCCTTTGAACAGACTGACTCAGAGAAGGGCCATAATGTGACTTTTTATACTTTCAGGTGAGGAATTCAAAGCTTTCTTGCATGGGGTGTGAGGAAGGGGAATTGCTAAATCCAAGTGCTGGTGATAGCAGCAGGCAAAGGTCAGGGGGAGAAGTGCTCAGAGGGAACAGACCTCACAAAAACTCTGAGGAACCATCACTCCCCCTCCTCAACAGCAGGCAGCAGTGGTCAAAGGTGCTGTGCTCAGAAGAAGGGTTAGAAAGAGGAGCTGCTGTCCTGCCTTTCTTGGTTGGTCTTTGATTCTTTTCCCTCCTAGTGTTTGGAAGGACAAAACAGGGAGGGCTCCTCATCCCCTGAGACTGCACAAGCAGCCTCTCTGCCCCTGGAGCCCCAGCGAGGTCAGGCACAGAGCACACTGTGCTCACCCAGCACCCAAGGCAAGCTCTGTCCATGCTCAGGTACAGAGACGGGTGCCATCCTCCACCTCTGCTAGCGGGGAAGAACTTCTCAAATCCCTTTTCCACCCGCATCTCCTCCTCTGGCATCCCACAACCCAGCTCTCCTGCTTTTTCCACATGACAAACAGAGAAAAGGCAAACATTTGAGAATGCACAGCCCATTGAGTGGGTCCAGCCTCACCCACACTGGGGGCTCACACCCACCAGGGAGATGTTTCTCCATGACTCTCAGCCCTTCAAGCCTCTGGAGCACTGAGGGCAACCTCCAAGTCACAATAGCCTGTACTTTACAGCCACAATGCTGCCTCCTGGGATGGCTGCAGCCCCTGTGCCGGGTGTTGCTGCCCCAGGAACCATCATGGACGTGGAAAGTCACCAGCTACAACACACTGACATTTCCGCCTGGGTCTAAGGGGGTTTCAAAACATTTTGTCCAGTTTGACATTTAAGAATCACTCTCGGTTGGTATCTTTGCCAAATCTCAAGTGGCAAAGGGAGCCAGAAATACGAGAACATTAAGCTCTTCCTGGAAAGAAAGAAAAAAAAAAGCCAAAACAAACCCCACACCCACAGCAGAGCCTGAGCAGCACCAATGACTCCACGCCCCAACGGCCTCTGCCACGGGATGGAGGAACAGCGGACACCGGGACAGCGGGACCTCGCCCAGCGATGCCACAGGAGGCACGGGATGAAGGGCAGGGCCCGGGGGCCATCGGCCTCCTTGGAGGGGACAGAGCATCTGGTGGGGAAAGCTGGTGGGGAAAGCCGGTGGGGCCCAGGGGAGAGGCGTTTTCCAGCGGACGGGAACGGCGGCATCCCGGCACGTGCACGGTGCGGCCCCGGGATCAGCCCCGGCCCCGCTCCCTCCCAGCGCTCGCCCTCGCAGCCCCCGGGCCACGCTCCAGCCGCCCAGCGGAGCCCCGTGCGGGCACTGCCTTCCCGCTGCCCCCGGCGGCACCGCCCGCCCCGGCCGCCGCCGGGGAACCCGAACCTAGCGATAAGGAAGGGCTGGGGCGGCGCCGCAGGTGGGATGCTCGCAGGGGGGACGAGCCCCAGCTCAGCAGCGACGCCCCGGCTCCAGCCCCGCCCGCACCGTGATCGCCCTGCGGGACCCCTGAGCTCTCCCGACCACGGGGTCCCTCCCGCAAGGCCCGCGGGACCCCATGGAGGCGGGCCTCGCGGCGACGCCCTCCGGCAAGCGGAGCTCTTCCCCCTCCCCCGAAGGCGACCCCGGCCCGTGGAGACCCCGCGGCCTCGCTGCCGGTGGGTCCCGGCGGGGCTGCCAGCGCTCACCTGAGACGGGGCGGCCGCGGCCCCGCACCCCCGGCCCGCACACAAAGCCGCGCAGGCACGGCCGGCGGGACGGCGCGGCCCCGCCCCCCTCCGCGCCCGCCAATCGGAGCCCGCCCCGCCCCCGGGCCACGCCCCCGGCGGAGCCTCGCCCGCAGCCCCCCGCCCCGGCCTCCCGACGGCGCGCCAGCCATGCCCCGCCCCCTCATCTGCATAACACAACTGTCTCATCTGCATAGCCACACCCCTCATTTACATGTCCCGCTCCCGGTGCCGGGGCCGAGCGCGGTGTCCCGTGGCGGTACGGTACCTTCGGGCCGGTACTGCGCGATGATGGTCACCGTCTGCCCCGCCCGCTTCAGCGCCGCCGCCGCCTGCTCGTGGGTGGCGTTGCGAAGGTTCACGCCGTTCACCTGCCGGGACAGGGACAGAGCGGCTCCGCTGAGCCAGACCCACGGGGCACGAACCACTGGGTCTACCCTGCGCCTCGGCCCCGCTGCCCCGCCCTGTACCGGTACCCACGGTACCCTCAGAGCCGCATCTCTCTGCCACTGCACCCTCAGCACCACGCCCGGTACTGGCACCCTGCTACCCCGCCCGGTACCCACGGTACCCTCAGAGCCGCATCTCTCTGCCACCGCACCTCCCGCACCACGCCCGGTACCGGCACTTCCAGCACCGGCATCCCCGGCACCTGCCCCCGGCCAGCCCCCCACTGCACGCAGCCCGGGGCCGGCCCCGGCACCAGCACCCGGGATGAATTCCCCAGAACCGTGCCCAGCCGGGGCTGTGGGAGCATGGAGGGGCAGAGGGTTCCCCACCGACTCACCGAAAGGATCCGGTCTCCCCTTCGCAGCTCCCCGCTGAGGTCAGCCGGGCCTCCAGCCAGGATAAAGGACACAAAGATCCCCTCACCATCTTCCCCCCCAACGATGTTGAAGCCCAGGCCGGTGGAGCCTTTGTGCAGGATGATTTTCCGGGGCTCCCTGTGAGGACACACAAGGGACAGAGAGAGATTAGGGTGAGGAGCAGCAGAGCTGGTGACAGGCTCTCCTGTGCCCAGGGCTCGTGGCACATTGGTGGGGCTGGAGTCACTCGAGTGCAGCCTGGTGTGACTCAGCCCTCAGCACTGTGGAGACTGATAAATCAGAAGAGGTGGCAGGTGGAGTGACATGAGACACAGCATGGACAGAGACAGAGCATCCACTGTGAAATGACACACAGAAACACTGAACTGCATGGTGGCGTCAGACGCCATAAGCCAGGAGGGTGGGATCAAGCCCCTCCACAGCCCCATGCACCCTTCCAGTGCCACAGACCCTGCACAGCTCAACAGAAGTCCTTCATTTTTTGATGACTTAATTCTGTCACAGCTCAAACAATAGGGAGGCAAAAGCAGAAAGACAGCCCGGCAGTGCAAAACTCCTGTGTCAGTTTTTGTCTGGGAGAAAAATCCAACGTGATGGGAACAATGGCAGCTCCCAGCTCAAGCTCTGGACTGAAATAAGGAACAAATGATGCCAGACAATTAGCACAGGCTGGTGGTGATTGTCAGCCAAGATGATACTGGAGACCATCAGTGCATCCACTGTGGCTGGATCCTGGGCACTTCCTTGGGTACCACAAGGACAAAGGACCATGGAGCTCAGCAGCCTCATCAATCATCACCTGCCAGCTATCAGAGGGAAATCTCTGGGCTGTGTTAGGAGAGATGCATGGCACTGAGTGAGGCACTCTAAAATGCTGGCAGACTTGTGCTGAGAGAACCAACCCCGGGGCACTGGGGTGGGGGGCTGGAACACACCAGAACCAGCAGATCAGGAAAACCATGGAGATGCTCAGTCAAAAGATGCTCAACCCCAAGTCCTCAAGATGTTACCAGCACCTGGCTTAGGGGCAGTGGTGAGGGGGCAGGGAGGGCTGCAGCCATCAGTCCCTCTGCAGTAAAGCTGTGCCCAGGGCTAGAGCTCTCTCAGGGGAAGAAATAGGTCAGGTTTCTGGGTCTGCAAACCCTGCCTCCAACCAGGAGATGAACTTGCTCTGCCCTTTGGGTTTTGCTGCTGCCCAAGCAACATGCAGGAAGCACAACCTCAACTCAGCATCCCCAGCACCCGTGAGGACCAGACAGTTTGCTGGAAGGCAAAGAGACCCTACAGGAATAAGGGGAGGAAATGAAGCCCCAGACAGGTACATCACAGATCTCAGTCCTGATGTGCACTCTTGGCTTCCATCCCCCTCACAAGAGGCATGGCACAGATCCTGCAGGCAGATCCCATGCTGAATGTCAGTGTTAACACTGGGACCTCGGCACAGAGCAGCTGAGGGGATCCTGTGGGGCTCTACTGGGTCTGGGTTGCTGTGGTGGAAAACAGATTCTTTGGTTCCCAGCCCTAGGTGCTGCAGGACGTGAGGGTCACTGGAGCCACATCCACATCTAAGCAGCACCTGTGCCATGGGAGGGGGAGAGACTGGATACTGCACTCTGCTATTCCTGAAAAATGGCTGGCAGGAGCCTCATGGGACACAGCTTCTTTTCCAGGGCAGCTGCTGCCTTTCCCCACACCAGTGAGTGCATTTGGACCACACTGGTGCCAGTGCACAACCTTGGTGCCAGCAGACCCGCAGCGATGGAGCTGCCCTGGGGGTCAGCAATGCACAGGAGGCTTTCAGCACTGCCCTGGGGCTCAGCAATGCACAGGAGGCTTTCAGCACTGCCCTGGGGGGGTCAGCAATGCACAGGAGGCTTTCAGCACTGCCCTGGGGGGGTCAGCAATGCACAGGAGGCTTTCAGCACTGCCCTGGGGGGGTCAGCAATGCACAGGAGGCTTTCAGCACTGCCCTGGGGGGGTCAGCAATGCACAGGAGGCTTTCAGCACTGCCCTGGGGGCTCAGCAATGCACAGGAGGCTTTCAGCACTGCCCTGGGGGCTCAGCAATGCACAGGAGGCTTTCAGCACTGCCCTGGGGGGTCAGCAATGCACAGGAGGCTTTCAGCACTGTCCTGGGAAGCACGAGCCAAGTGCTGAGCCCACTGCAGGCTGTGGATCTGCTGGGTGGCAGGGGGCTGTGTCTGGGCACACGGGCCCAAGTGGCGCCAGCCTGCCTGCAGTGGGGCCTTCCACAAGGCAGCACCATCCTCTAGTGGCCACCAGCACGTGCTGCATCAGGGCCACTGCTGAGCCATCACTGTCACTGCCAAGCCTCTACTGGGCCACTGCTGAGCCATTGCGGCGCCCCTGTCACTGCCAAGCCACCACTGAACCACTGCTGAGCCATTGCTGTGCCATGGCCACTGTCAAGCCACCACTGAACCATTGGTGAGCCATTGCTGTGTCACTGTCACTGCCAAGCCACTGCTGAGCCACCACTGTGCCATGGCCATTGTCAAGCCACCACTGAACCATTGCTAAGCCATTGCTGTGCCACTGTCACTGCCAAGCCACCACTGAACCACTGCCAAGCCATAACTGTGCCACTGTCACTGGAAAGCCACTGCTCAGCCACTGGAAAGCCCTGGTTATACCGCTGCCATTGCCAAGCCACTGTGAGCCACCGCTGGGCCATTGTTGTGCCACTGTCACTGCCAAGCTACTGCTGAGCCCTCACTGTGCCACTGCCACTGGCTAAGCCTAATCTGGGCTGCTCTTCCTGCTCTATGATCCACAAATGGGAATGCTGGCAGGTGCAAGAAGGACACCCTGCTGGGACCAGGGTCTCTGGTGTGTTTTCCAAATATTGTGACTCAGCCCCTTCTGTGGTGCACTGTAATGGCAGACAGCACTGCTCCTGCCTGTGGCATCATCCCCCTGTGCCCTGACAGCACAGAAGCTGCTACACCTGCTGAGGATGCAGTGCCAGAAACAGGCTCCAAAACTGGCACTGATGGTGCCAAGCCCAGTGGGAGAGGTGGGGAGGGTGGAGGACAGTGCTGCACAGGTCATGGTGTGCAGGGACACCCAGGTGTGGCTGAGCACCAGGAGATGAGAAAGCCCCATGACAAAGATGAGTGCAGACACTCTCCAGGAAGATGGCAGACCTACAGCAGATCAGTCAGGGTCTCCCATTCCAGCATCCAGCACTCAGCTGCAGAGTGGGAGAATCCTGGACAAAGCCACTGCATCCTCCACTGTAGGCACACTCCCAAAACCAGCTGCAACCTTGCTCCAAACAGCAGAGCCAGCCCTAAGCCTATGTCAAATGTTGGTTCTTATTAATCAGCCTAAGCCCTACAGTCCTGGCCCTGGGGACAGCACATTCAGAGCACTGGCCCCAAGGCTGTGAAAAGAAGAGGGGAAGCTGTAACAATCACCTGTAGAGCAGGACTTTCCAGGTCTCTCTCTCCCAGCCCCAGCTCGAGGCTTTGGAGAAGTTTTATACTGCATTTAGGCTTAGAGCAATGTTTCTTTATTTCCTGGCTTCAGGAAACAAACCTGTTCATGCAGCTTAAAGGATTCTACTGGGCCCCACTTGTTTGCAAGGCTGTGCTCCCCCTGGCCCTCCATCCCTGTCCCAGCTCCACCTGGGGACATCCTGGCAGCCTGTGGCACTGCTGGATGGCACCATCAGGGCAGGGAACACCTTGTGCTGCAGCCATTGTGAAATAAGCAAGAGAATGAAACTGAAATGCAGTTGTGTGAGGCTTGTGAAAGAGTAGGAGAGGGAATGGAGAGGGAGTGAATGCAGCAAGGCAGAGATTGACACAGCAGGGCTGGTCTCAGGGGATGAGCACAGAACTCATTATGGGGACCTCAGGCATTGCACTAAATGGCCTTTTGAGGCTCTGCACTGGCAGTGGGGATGACATCAAGCCACCACAGAGGGTAAGTGATGGACTGAGAAGGAGCATAATGGGGATGCTGCTGCCTGGTGCTCACCTGGTGAAGTCATCATCTCCAATCATGTGCCGAGGGATGGGCGAGTACCGGGACGGAGTCACCTGGGCAGGGAGGGGATAGGCAGGCTTGCTCTCAACGCTGCCCAGGTAGCCCAGACTGGAGTTATGGCTTATGTGGTTGTCAGCCAAGCCTGAGAAGGCTGCAGGGGAGGAGAAGGCCATCAGGAGCAGAAATGCATAGACAGTGAGGACACGAAACCAGCCCAGCTCTGCTCCCCAGCCCAGCAGGCTGAGGTGCCCCAGCCCCATGTGCCCCCAGCCCAGCAGGCTGAGGTGCCCCAGCCCCATGTGCCCCCAGCCCAGCAGGCTGAGGTGCCCCAGCCCCCGTGCCCAGCCAGGCGTACGTACTGCTGGCGTAGTCGGGGGGCGCGTACATGTCGTTGAGGTGGATGTTGCCAGGCTTGGCCACTTTGAGGTACACCATGTCAGAGGTGTTCTTCAGGGCGGCCACGGCCTCCTCGTGCCGCACGTCCTGCAGGTTGGTGTTGTTCACCTGCCACGGGAAAGGTGGCACGGCTGAGCAGGAGGGCAGGGAGCAGGGCATGGGAGGTGCCACAGCAGCACCAGAGGCATTGTCCCATCACCTTGGGTTTGGCCCCCCTGCCTGCAGACATTACTGAGCCTGCCCTGCCACAGCAACATGCCAGCAGGAGCCCCAGGGAAGAGGGGTGAAGCTGCTGACAGGATGGGTGCTGGGGTTCAGGATCAGCACTGCATGGCAGTGGGAGCTGTTCAGCCTCTCCTCACAGCTGGCTGTGGGCACGGGGCTTACCGCAAGCAGCCGGTCTCCGATCTGCAGGCGCCCGTCCTTCTGGGCAGCGCCTCCCTCGATGATCTTGGTGATGTAGATGCTGTTGTCCCCAGGGATGTGCTGGTTCCCAATGCCCCCTGCAATACTGAACCCCAGGCCTGAGGGAGAGTGAGAATGCAGGTGAGGGACAGGCAGATAGACAGACAGATAGACAGAGACCACAGCCACTGTGCCTCACAGGCATTCACACCCTGCCCAAACCCAGCAGGCAAAGGGTCACCCCAGCCTGGCCACCATGGGTCTGTCCCATACCCCGTCCCACAGCACTGTGGGTCTGTCAGTCCCATAGCCCCTGTCCCACAGCACTGTGGGTCTGTCAGTCCCATAGCCCCTGTCCCACAGCACTGTGGGTCTGTCCCACACCCCCTGTCCCACAGCACTGTGGGTCTGTCAGTCCCATAGCCCCTGTCCCACAGCACTGTGGGTCTGTCAGTCCCATAGCCCGTGTCCCACAGCACTGTGGGTCTCTCAGTCCCATAGCCCCTGCCCCCCAGCATTCCACACTGCTCAGCCACCCCTCAGCACTGCAGCGGTGCCACCCTGCATGCCACACCCCCCTGAGGCTGCACCTCACAACATCTCACACCAAGGGTCACCCCACGCTGTCCTGTGGGGCAGGGGGGCACCCTGGCGCAGCGAGCAGAGCTCAGGGCTCACCTTTGGGGCCCTTCATGAGGTTGACCTCCATGATGGTCTCCGGCGGGGGCTGCCGGCGGCGCACCACGAGCCGCACCACGGGGCCGGCCTCCTTCAGGGCCTCCACTGCTTTGCTGTGCACCACCTCAGACACGTCCACGTCGTTCACCCGCAGCACGCAGTCGTTCACCCTGTGGGCACAGCGTGGCCCTGAGCATCCCTGGGGAACCACCAGCGCGTGCCACCCTCCTCTGGTCACCCTGTGCCACCCTCCTCCAGCCCCCAAATGAGAGCTGCTCAAGCTGGCAGATCACGCCCTGCTGGGGTGAGAAAGGGATCCCTCCCAAAGCAGGGCTTGGTCCCTATAGTGCACCCCTGATGGAGATGGGAGATGAGAAGGAAGGCTGGGTCCCTGCCCTGGGCTGTAATGGGATGGGTGGGACCATGAGGCTGATACAGGGAGGGGAGGATGGGTGGCTACAGACAGGAGGCGGGTGGCCAGCGATGGACAACCCTGTCCAGAGGGGATCTGGCTGTGGGAAAGAGACATATGGAGGCCAAAGACCATATTGGGAAAAGGGGTTAGGCCCAGAGGGTCCATGCAGAGATCCTGGGTGACCCCCTGGCTGCTCCCCCAGCCCTGTACTCACCCTAGACGGCCATCCATGGCTGCTGCTCCCCCGGGGATGATCTTGGTGATGAAGATGCCCGGATCATCTGGAACATGGGGGTTGTCGATGCCTCCCGCTATGCTGAAGCCAAGGCCGGAGTTCCCCTGTAGGAAATCAAACGCTGTGTCCTGCCCCCATGGGCACCTGCGTGCTGCCAGCCCTCCTGAAGCGGTTCCCCCCAGCTTTGGGACTGCCTGGGGCGCAGGAGGAGCCCTGACAGCAGCTCTCCCACCCGGGGGTGCCCAGCCCAGGGGGCTCAGGGATGCTGCTGGAGGAGAGGCTGGTGTTCCTCAGTGCAGCAGCGTGGAGCACTGAACAGATGGAGGCAGAGTGGGAACCTCCCTCAGCACCGCGTCTCCACAGAGAGCGCGAGGCAGGCAGGGAGCTGGGGGAAGAGGAGGTGGTCCTTGGCGGAGAAAACCTCCCCTTGCTGGCTGCTCCCCAGGAGGAGACGCCGATGCTGCAGCCTCCACGGAGCAGCGGGGATTGTGCCAGTCACCAGCATCCCACTCCTGCCCCTCTGCACCCTGGGATGTAGCCCTGGCACAAAGCCCAGCTGGGGACCAGCAACGCTGATGACAAAATCTACAGCTTTGCGTGGAGGTGGTGATCAGGATGGAGTGGGCTCTCCAGTTCTGTCTCCTTTTCCTCACAGATATGCTTGTCCTGCCCAATTCTGCCTGGGGGGATGCAGGGACCACAGCTCATCTCCAGGCCATCCCCCCAGCATCTCAGGATTGAGTGGCTGTGGCCCTGTGCCGCCTCTCCCACTTGCAGGATCCTCATTAGTGACACACTCACAGGCGCTGCTTCTAGATACATGCCTGATGCAAGTGGACAATTCCTGCCTTTTTTGCTCTGCCTTGAAAATCAGATGGCTCCTTGCCTTGTTTCCTCATGTGGAAGAGCTGACAATTAGTCACAGACAGTTGTGCCTACCTCTCTCGTACACGAGTGGGCTCAGGCCAAGCTCTCCTGGCTGCCCATGGCACCGGTGCTCAGTGGTGGATGAGGGGGTGCTCTGCTCTTCCAGGGTCCCTGTGGACTCCATCTCCCCAGGATAATTTAGCACCAACAGCCAGATGGGGATTGCACTTCTCCCCGGCAATTTTGCCCCAGCATCAGTGATGCAGAGCTGGCTTTGTGACACTTGTGACACAGCACCAGGAGCCACCAATGCCTGTCACTGTGCAGTGCTCCCGGATGCTCCCTGGCCAGCTGGGATTTGGCTGGCATGTGACACACAGGCATTCAACAGTAAAGGGTCTAGGCTGCTCTCTTTCCTCTGTGCTGGGTTCTGATTACCCTGAGCCTAGCTCAAAAAAGCTCTTTACTGTCACAGAGACCAGGCCTGGCTGCAGCAAGGGAGGTGAGATTGCAAAATGATCTCCAGCCATTAGTTGTGCCTGTCTGTGGAAGGTCCTTGGTTAGCTACAAAACCTGGAAATGATCTGGGAGGTGTTAATTTTTATTCTGATAAACCTCAAAAAGGAGTTCAAGGGATTTCTTAGCTGACATCAGGGTTGATGCCCTGATGCCAGGGCAGTTCCTGCTGTGGACATGTGTGGTGGGTAAACACAAAGCCATGTCCCTCTGCAGATTGTGTTTCTGCTATTATTGCCCCTAAAATGCTGCTGCATTTACGTTTGTCCTTACAACAAAGGCAAGGATTAATAACAGTGACTGACCACGATTTTGGGGTGCACTGAGGTCAATTCTGGAAGCCAAACCCCCCAGCAAGGGGACAGCCTCACCCACAGGCACCAGGGTGCTTCTCCTGCATTAAGACAGGATTGTTGGATCCCACCAGGGACCAGGGGAAGGACCTGGGTATGGTCCATGCTGGCCCAGGCTGCTAAGCAGTGAGATTCCCTCATGATTCCTTGCTGTCGGAGAATGAATTGCTGCTCGGGGCTTTGAAATGAGGGCATCAATGAGTGCTGCCTCTCTGTGTGGTCCTGCCAGCTCTTTCCCTGTTCCCACCATGTGCTGAGGACAGAGGATGCTCTGAATCCCTGAGACAAGGCTTCTGCCCGTGACTGGGGCCCGGAGCAAGAAGCACTGAGCCCAAAAAGGAAGGAAGGAACCTCTGGGCTGGTTTCGTCAGGCACGCTGGGGAAGCGGTGGGTGAGGCGGCAGCCCCAGATAACCTTCCGTCCACCCACCTCCGTGATGCAGAGCCAGGGGAAGGAGGGAGATGACTAAAGGCACAGAGGAACAGAATAATGAGCGCTGCCTCTTCCCCTGCAATGCCGGCCACGCGGCGAGGCTGAGCCGCCAGCACGGCACCAGGGGGAGGCAGGGGCTGAGGGGAGGCCAGGGGTGATGTGGGGAGGGATGGGGGCTGTGGGGAGGCCAGGGGTGATGTGGGGAGCAAGGTGTGCTGTGGGGAGGGAAGATGGGCTGTGGAGAGGCCAGGTGTGCTGTGGGGAGGCAAGGGGGATGTGGGGAGAGAAGGGGGCTGTGGAGAAGCAAGGTGGGCTATGGAGAGACAAGGTGTACTGTGGGGAGGGAAGGGGAGCTGTGGGGAGGCCATGTGAGCTCATGTGGAGCTGTGGGGAGGCAAGGTGTGCTGTGGAGAGGCAAGGGGAGCTGTGAGGAGGCAAAGGGAGCAGTGGGAAGGGAAGGTGTGCTGTGGGGAGAGCGGGCAGCCTCCCACCACAGCCACTCCCAGCCACCAGGGCTGTGCCTGTCTCTCAGAGTAAACCCTGGGTCAGCTTTTCCCACTCCATTACTCCATCTTCGTCCCTCCTCCCCGGCTGCTTCCTGGGCAACAGAAAGCCCTTGGTACCCTGTGTGGTGCTGGCTTGCCCCTGGATAAACCCCACACATGGGGGGAGCTGATTCTAGCCACAGCTGGTGCGGCACATGCCATCACCTCTGTGCTGCCAACAAAGAAAAGCCTTGAGCAGGAGCTTCCTCCATTGTGGCTTGTTTCACTAAACAACCTGCTCTTGAGCACAGCATCCCAAGGCTGTGTGCCCTAGAGTGACAGGGAGCCTGGTGGCAGGGTGGCTTTGGTCCCTGTGCCCAGTTGTGGGGTGCACCCAAGCAGAGCTCCCCACACCTCTGTTTTCTGACAAAGGCAATGACAAAGAGCCCCCCCATGCTCTGCACTGATCAATTTGTGGGGGTGAGGGTGTGAAAGGGGGAGAAACCCTCCTCCCTCCCTTCTGTGTGCAGGAGGAGAGGGGAGCAGCAAGCCCACCCTGGTGGGAGCCAGACTGGCACAGCAGGTGTAACACCCCTGAAAGAGAGGGGGGAGCAGAGACAGGCTCTCCCCATGGGCTGTGCAGGGATGTGTGGGGGGCAGCAGGGCCGGGGGTGGGCGAGGGGGAGGAGGCTGCTGGTGGGTGGGTGAGCAGTACTTACCCTTTCCAAGACAATCTCTTCGTACTTGAACATCCCATCACTGCCATTCATCTGGAGAGAGGGAGACAGCGTGTTACGACTCTCTGCTGCTCCTGGGGGAATTTGTTTTTCCTCTCTGGTAGCTGAACATGAAGAATCCAACCTAAAAGCTGCACCATCACCACTGAAAAAGCTTTAAATGCAACTGCCTGAGCCTGCCCTGGAATTAAACCATGTGCTGCTTTTCTCTCTGGGCATGAGCCAAAGCCCACTGACTTTAATGCACTTCTGTGCAAAGCCTTTATTCTCCCAGCTCATTTCTCCAGCCATGAAAAGGAACACAACCGAAGGCACAAAAAGAAATAACACCTTTGTTACGCAGCATATAATTAACCTCAGGAATTCACTGCTTGAGGAAGGCAAGAGAGGGGGTCGGTCCATTTAAAGGGAAAAAAATGTCTGTACATAATAACATAATAAACACCTTTAGCAGCTTATATTTTTTAAATCTTTTCATAGCATGACTGTATTAACAGGCAATTCAGGATAATTTATTCTATGAAATTAGCTGGGTGCAAAGGAAACAAGGTGTGAGAGAGTGGGGCACAGTAAGAGGTGCAAACATTGTGATGCCCTTCTGTACAAAAATGGTGTAGCCTGTCTCAGTGCTGTACACCACACTGATCCCCACGCTCAAAAATCTCCCATACCCCAAGCATCAAAGCAGAGCTCTTGAAAGCATAACGAATAGAAACAAAAAGGGATGCAATTGTAGGCTGTAAAATGGTAAATGTAGACTCAAAAAAAAAAATCCATTCTCCACATCATCAACAGTGCACGGGAAAAATGTAATGGTTTCACTCCATATCATCAGGATCAGGCCAGAAAGAGCTGCCAAGGTCTAAAATTTAGCAAGATTTGCAATGCAATTGGCTACTGAAACATCCAACACTTAAAAGCAACAGTTTCAAGGAAAACTGAGTTGGAAGGGAACTCAGAGGGCCATGGAATCCAACTGCTGGCTCTGCATGGTCCCCCCAACAATCCCACCATGTGCCTGAGAGTGTCCAAATGCTCCTGAAGCCCTGGCAGCCTTGGGGCTCTCACAAATCCCTGAGGAGCCTGTCCAGCGTCCCACCACCCTCTATGTGAAAAACTTTGTCTAATGTCCAAGCTAAACCTGTCCTGACACAGCTGCATGCCCTTCCCTCAGGTTCTGTCCCTGAGCACCTGAGAGAGGAGATCAGTGTCTGCTCCTCTATTTCCCCTCTTGGGGAGGCTGCAGACTGGGGACCTCTGTCCTGTCTCCTCCAGGCTGAATGAGCAGAGTCACCTCACCCTTTCCTCATCTGGTCTCCTCTAGACCCATCTCTACCTTTGCAGTCTCCTTTGGATGCTCTCTAACAGCTGTAAATCCTTTTATTGTGGCCCCAGGGCTCGAGGTGAGGCTGCCCCAGTGGGAGCAGAGCCTGACAGTCCTCCCTGGCCCATCAGGTGATGCTGTTCTTGCTGCATCCCAGGCCCAGGTTGGCCTTTTTGGCTACCAGGGCACACTGTCGACTCACATTTATTTTGGAGGGGACTGAACTCAACCTCATAATTTGAGTCATTCTGGAAGAGAAGGGATGGGACATGGGTAGTTCTGTATGGCAAGGCAGAGGCAGTGGAACCTGCACTCAGCAGGCAAACAAACCCCTCTCTCACTGTGCAGTCCTGCCTCTGCCTGTGGCCTCTGGACACCATGCAGGGCTCCTCATGTGGGTTTTACATCCACCATTAACTGATGGCTCACAGATAATATGGAGCCACTTTCTGCATATGCTCTGTACCCCAAACTGGAGCTGACATGCCTTTGTTTGGACACAGTTCCCCTCACGAGGCACCAGCATGCTGGCTGTGTCCTGCTTTCCCAGCTCCTTGCTATCTGCACAGCCCTGCCATGCTCCACACCCCCAGAGTGCTGGGGCATTCCATGGAGGGGACAGCAGCCATCCTTTATGCTAAAGCCATCATCTGACACCACAGAAGAAAACCCAGCGAGGCTGGCTGAGGCTCTATTGATGGGTATCAAGAGGAAACAGGAGTTTTTCTGGGTGGCAACAATCAGGGGCCCAGGCAGAGGAGCAGTGCTGCAGAACAGGGTCTGCTGTAGGGCTGTGCCCCCTGTGACACACACACCCTCATTCCCTGCCCTGGGATGCCAAAGCAATCCCACACCCTGTCCTGCACCTCAAGGATGAGGCTGGGCAAAGAGATGGGAATGAGGGTCCAGTGAACACAGGCTGGGTGTGTTGTCCCTCCTTGGATGTGCCCTGTGCCTGGTGCCTCTCAGCCATGGGAAGATTTCAGGGGACAGTTCAGGGTTGGGACATCAGATACTCCAACAGTAGGATACTCAGATCCTCCCAGCACATTGGGAAGGGCTTTGGCCAAATCTTACAGGAGGATGCTGCAGCAGAAAAGCACCAGAAGTGGTGAGGTTTGTTGCCCTGATTTTTTAAGATTTTCTAAGCCTTCTGATGTTGACATTCTTGTAGCAAACTTTCTCACACACTTTCTGTAAATAACTTAAATAACTCTTTGTTTTGCATTCTTTTGTGGAGGAAGAGAAAGTTGATAAACTGTTGGCTTGTCCAGTGTCATTGGAGAGGTGGCACTGTCACCCTCCAATCCACTGTCACTTTTGGAAAACTATAAATGTTGAAGTCAGAAAATAAACTGCCCTTTTCTTCACCCTGAGAACAGCAGTGTGTGTGCTTGTGTTCTTTTGTGTTCTATAGTGACAGGGGTTAACCCACAGCAGGATCCCAGCCAGCCTCAGAGGGTCAGGCACACATGGTCAGTGCCACCTTGTGCTGTGCTCCTGTGGGCAGAGGGGCATTGCTTCCCTTGCCACAGGTTCCCCCTTGGGCATGGGCTGCTTTTCCTCCTCTCGTCTTCCCATATTGACTAACCCTAAGTGCAGCCAGCTCACTGGCCCCTGCCACCCTCAGAGCCTCCCTCAGCACAGCCCCCATCCCATCCCATCCCATCCCATCCCATCCCATCCCATCCCATCCCATCCCATCCCATCCCATCCCATCCCATCCCATCCCATCCCATCCCATCCCATCCCTCTCTGCAGTTGCTATCCCGGTGCGTGGGGTGCCTCTCCCTGGTTTTCCAGCAGCTCGGATTGCTGGCACCCTTTGCTACTACACACATTGTCCTCTGTGCTTTGGCACTCGGCACAGTTGCCACACAGGCAGCCATATGCACACCCACGGGCGCAGGGAACAGCGTACACATCCCTGCAGGATGGGATCTGCAGAGAGCTCTGACAATCTGTGAGCCATGAGCAGAGCCAGCGCGGGGCGGGACTGCCAGCGGCACCGGGGCTGCACCGAGAGCCCAACACAGAGCCTGTCACACACCGGGGCTGCACCGAGAGCCCCAAACAGACCCTGGGCTGCACCAAGAGCCCCCACAGAGCGCAGGGTGCACCGAGAACCCCGCACAGACATCAAGAGCCCGGCACAGACACCGAGCGCCCTGCACAGAGCCTGGGGTGCACCAAGAGCCCTGCACGGACCCTGGGCTGCACCAAGAGCCCTGCACAGACCCTGTCACACACCTGGGTGCACCGAGAGCCCGGCACAGACAGACCCTGTCACACACCCAGGCTGCGCCAAGAGCCCTGCACAGAACCCGGTGTCACACATTTGGGCTGCACCGAGAGCCCTGCACAAACTCTGTCACACACCCCGGTGCTGCCAGGCAGCTGAGCTGGGACAGCCCCACTCCCCAAATCGCCGAGCTGCCAATGCTGAGCACTGTTCTGCACTGCTCCCACAGAACCAGTGGCGTAGGTGTTTGCTTGGTGTGGTGTCTGCTGGGGTCAGCCAGGCCTGACCGTGAAGTTTTGGCACTGGTTGTGTTTTCAAAATTCACGCAATTGGAATGCCAATTAATTGTATAAGGAAGGCAAATGAAGAACTTAATATATACAACGTAACCAAGGGAACAAGCCAACAAAGCGAACGTTCCAGTGTCGGAAAATCAAATACCAGTCACTCACTGATGGCAAAAACCTCCCCATGATACCCACCAGAGCTGCCAGGACCTGGCTCTGCCACAGACTGATCCCCCTGTCCTTTGCCAGTGCCCTGTGCTGCTCCCCAGATCCTGTTTGGGGCCATCTCCAGAGGGAAGACGCCTGGCTGGGAAGATGCACCACACCCTGCTCTCCTCGGGTAACACCTGCAGAGCTCACAGCACTGTCAGGGGCCAATTAGCTGTTCCCAGCATATCCTGATCCTAAGCATCACCTGGTTTCTGATGGAAAAGAGTATGGGTATTTTTTCCAGGCCCTTCCTGTGCAACAAGCCCACCTGATGGCTCGGGAAGAGGCGCCTTTGCTGGCCCTCTCCTCCTCTGAGCAGGAGGGGAATGGTTACCGATGATGGCATTTAGCTCATCAACAGAAGGCTGCAGAGGGAACACTCATCTGATAAACAGAGGAGCACACACCTTCCAGAGCTACTGCAAGCTGTCTGCAGGCTCTGCCGGCCAACACCGCCACAGCCCACGTGGAACACCTCTTGAAATTTGCTGCAGAGTAAGGATTTGAGGTGGGTTTTTGGGTTGGGGGGTGATTGGCTGGTTTTTGTGGTTTTGCTTGTTGGTTTGTTTTTTAAATAAAAAAAGAAGGCCAGATTCATAAGGCAAAGATCAGGTTCCTCAAATGCAACCCAGATAGGCAACCAGGCTGCAAGAGTAAATCCTCTGCAGGAAGGATAACAGAGCTCACAGTCCCTTTTGGAGCAAGGTCCTGCCCGTATCCTGTGCTTGGGATGTGAGCAGTGGGACCTGCTGGTGGAGCAGCCTTTTATCGAGATAATGGAGAGGGTTTGAAGACTGCAGAGCCAGCCCCTGGTTGTGCCAGCCAGCCCTGGGTGTGGAGAGCATTTGGCAATGCCCCACAGCTGCCCCAGCACGGGGAGAGGGGAGCAGACCCGTGCCAGGGCAGCGGGTGCAATGGGCACCTCCCTGCTGGCACTGGCACCACCAGCGCTGGCACAGGAGAGCTCTGCCTGCCTGCACATGGCAGGGGGCCCAGGGAAAATAGGTCAAGAGCTGCCTCCCTTCACCTGCCCGTGTCCATGTGTCCTGCTGCAGCACTGAGACCTCCTGACTGCCCTCCAGCCACCCCCTGGCCTCAGCCCCTCGTGTGCAGTGCCCACGGGGCTGGCCTCGTGCACAGAGGGGATAAATGCCCTGTTTGGGGTCAGCCTTTGCCAGAGGACCAACCTGCTGAGCTGGGCAGAGTGAAGGGTTTGCAGCCCTACAACAGCTGTGAGGACAGCACAGACACACTGCCTGGGAATTGGCACTGGGATGGGCCCAGCCAGCACCTGGACCAAGGTGTGAGGGACCCACTGACTGAAATCAGGCCTGGAAAGCACCTGCCATCCTCACACCTGGCTTTTAGGCAACTGAAGGTGATTGGACCTCACTGCTGGGCAATGAGGCACCAAATCAAGCTCCAAGGAAGCCTGAAAACCTTCAACTGAAAACCTCACTCTGAAACTTTCAACTCCTCAAGGGCTTTGGAGTGACTTTCCTTGTTCATTTTGGAACTGCCTGGCAGCAAGAAGTTGTTTTAGCTTTAGAGAGGCAGCTCTGAAATGCAGAGATCTCATCTGCCATGGAAACTCTGTTTCCAATTCTCCATCTCCACATTATGGACATGCTGGGCAAAATCCACCAAGATGTGAAACTGTGAGCATGGATGATGCCCTCCAGCAATCTCCTTAAAATCATCAACGGATGATTTTAACACTGCAGGCATTTTATAGTGGATTATTTGGGTTTTTACACCCTGGGGATGCTGGGCTCTGCTCAAGCCACAGACTGAGCCCCAGCCATCCCAGTGCTGCAGCCCCCACCTCAGAGTGCTCCTGGGGATGGGAGTGGGTGGATGGGGACATTGAAATGCAGAACAGACTTCTTGATAAACAGGCAGGGCCAAATCAAGCCCAACAGCCAGTCCAATGCAATCAATGGAACTAGAACAGGAAGGAACTAGACTACTTCCATCTGTTTATCATTACGGAAAGCAATGAACAGTTAAGTAATTAAAGACTGGAAGATGTGAATTTAACCCTTCCAAATACATGCTGTACCAACGGGCTTCAGATTTTGGGTTTGTAAAAAAACCCTCATGTTTCCAGATTGGGCATTTTGGTGTTTGCAGCAAGGTCCTGGTGTGGCTCCTTTGCTGAGCTGGGAAACTGCTGAGTTGTTTTCTCTGAAGCCTGAGGAATCCAGCACCCCAGAGAAGGAAAAGATGGAGCAAGGCCTGTTTCCTGGTATAACATGGAGTAGAAGGCAAGAGTTTCCAGGCTGGATGCTGACAGGAATCAAACTGAGCTGTCTCCCCTGCTCTGGGCAGCCAGAGGTGACACACACCAGATCACAGCCAGCAGAGCACAGCTAATCTGGTGGCCCTTTGGACCCCTGCAGGACAGGTCCCAGCATGTTCTGCTGAGTTTGGATGGATGGGAGCAGTGACTGTCACCCCCAGCATGATGCTGGCACCTGTCTGGGGTGCAGAGCACCCCCTGAAACCCAGCCAAAGTGCAGGGAGAAGGGGTGGACATGGATAGGGAGGTGGAGGGAGAGGGAGGGATGTGAGGTTGATGAGCTGGAGCACAGGGAAGCAGCCAGGAGGCAGGAACGTGGAGTGCCCTGCAGTGGAAGGAGTGGCTGCTGCCCCACATGAGGGCTCCCAGAGCTTCCTGGGCTCTGCAGGGCTCAGGAACCTGCCTGGGGTGACAGAGCCTGTCCCTGGCCCCTGGGCTCTCCTCTCCTTGCCCTTGGGCTCACAGGGGCAGGCAGGAGGGATGGGCATGGATGGAGGGTGGCACAGGATGCAGTGCTGGTGCCTGCAGTGATGAGTGGGCAATGTTCCTCCAGAGGTGCGACATTTGGTACCCAGGGAGGGTACAAAATGGATGTGAAAGCAGCCTTTCCACCCAGGAATTCCTCTCTGCCCTACCATGTGTTTGGGGAAAGTAACCTTTGGGGACAGCTGCTCCCCTCTGCCACATTGATACAAGGCTGCTGGACCCAGGGCCAGCACACTGAGAGATGCACCACTGCCTTCCTCCCCAGTCAGGTGGCTTTAATTCAGGCTTAATTACACAGCCAGGGCTGGAAAGGTCTCAGCCAGGCTCTCCTTCTTTTCTGTGGCTCTTCTCAACAGCCCAGTGCAGCTCTGATGGGCACTGACCCCATCACAGGCTGTGGGCTGAGATCTGCAGATTTCTACAGGGCAAATTCAACCCCCAGAAGTCCCCTGCGGCAAATTCACCTGTGGCCACCACCCTGACTCCAGAGATGGACCCACCCCAGCTCTGAGTCCTGGTGCTGCTCCACTGCTGTGGAGGCAGCTGCAGTTTGATTCATCAAAAGTAAACCTGAGGCAAAGCACCCAGCCCTGGCAAAGCTGTGAGCTGGGCTCCTTTGGGCAAAGAAGGGAAACACCCCACAAGCACAGAGCCAGTGCTGCTGGCCAGACACCCATGCTGGCCACCCTGCTCCCTTCATCTGCCCCGCAGGAATGAGTTACAAATGTTCTGGGGAAGGATGGAGCAGGAGGCAAACCCTGTCTGCCACAAACTGAGGAGGATTATCTTATACTACACCACTACTACAGGGTGCCAAATGCTGCAAACACACTCACCAAGCACTGCTCAGCTGCTGGCAGCCTTCAGTGGCAGAGGAGCAGCACCTGGTGGGCCCTGCTGCCCTGAGGACCGGTGAGGGAGATGCCAGCAAGCACCCAGAGAGCTCTGCACTCCTCCTGAAGTTGCCTAAGGAGACTGAGGCAGTGCAGGAAGAGCCCCTCAACCCCCCTGTATGAGAGGCAGAGGAAATGACTGTATGATTAACCCTGAGCACAACCATCTGGGATCCCCAGCTCCTCTGCTGAGGCCTTTTGCCTTGTGCCTCCTTGTGCTGGAGCCCCAGCATCACCTGCTGCTGGCCTTGGCTCTGTGCTGTGTCACCCAGTCCCAAGGTTTGGGGTGGGATGAGCTATGGGGACATGGCGTGGGTATCAGGATCTTCTGCTGCCTTACCAGGGCCTCCTTGAGCTGGGAAAGTCTTTCCTGCATTGCTGAGCAGGGAAAATGCAGCACTTGATCAAAGGAAGCAAAAGGAAACTGGGAGACTTACAGAGAGCCCTTGTTCCAGCGAGTCAGTGTTCACCATAATGGGAGCGGGGTTGGCCTGTGAGGAGACAAAAGGGGGATGTCACCAAGCTGAGCCACGGACCCAGCCCTGGTGGTGCACTGCCTCTCCCCTGGCCACGCCAGCACGGACCCTCCAGGCCAGGCAGCGCTGGGAGGTTCGGGAAGGGCTCTGTTTGTCCAACAGCCCTGCGACAGGAGCAGGGCCACAGCACAGCTCTGGGCATCAGTCTGTCCTCAGAGCTGGTGTGTCCCAAACACCCCATGGCCTTGGCTGCTGGGAGGGACATAGGGAACACTGGAAATTCTCTCAGGCCTGTGTCAGACTCCCAAAATTTATGTGAATTTCACACTAGCGAGAGGTTAGGAGATATGAGGAGTAGGGAAAGAAGCCTTTCTGGGGGAGGAATTTACTGCCAGCACACCAAACACCTTCCAACAGCTGCTGTTCCTCCTAAGCACAGGGCCACCATGCCCTGAGAGAGGTGACAGCATTTGTTCCCTGATCCTCATGACTGCTGGGCAGCCTCGGCCCATCCTGACAGCAGCACACACATCCTCCTGTCCTGGAGGGCTCCCTGTGACCCCCTCCGGGTCCCTCCTCCCGGGCTGCCTCGGCCTCGGCTCGCTGCACATGGCGGGGCAGGCACGGAGGGAGGGAGGGCCGAGAAAGGGATGGGAGAAGGTGCAGCGCCGTAGGCCGGGGGCGGGTGAGGCCAGGGGAGGGACGGGACGGGACCGGACGGCTGGGGATTAGGGACGGCCGAAGGAGGGACAGGACGGGACGGCCAAAACCATGGGGAGGCCGGAGGAGAGAGGGACGGGACTGGGAGGGACGAGACGGGATGGGACGGGGAGGGACGGGACAGTCGGAGGAACCGGGGTGGGACGGGACTGGGAGGGACGAGACGGGACGGGACGGGGAGGAACGGGACGGGGCGAGACGGGACGGTCGGAAGAACCGGGATGAGACGGGAAGGGACGGGGAAGGACGGGACGGGACGGTCGGAGGAACCGGGGTGGGACGGGACGGGACGATCGGAGGAACCTGGGTTCCTCCGGAGTGGGACGGCAGGCGATCTGGGACGAGGATGGCCGGCCGGAGGCGCGGGACGGGGCCCGGAGGTGGAGGAGGAGGAGCAGGGCCGGGCCGCTGAGGGTCCCGCCCCGGAGCTGTCCAGCGCCGCCGCTGCTGAAGGCGGGGGCTGCCGGAGCCTCCTGGGCGCTGGGAATGAGGGAGGAGCGGCCAAAGCCAGAGGCAGATCCAGGGCTGGCATTCCCCGCCGCACACAGCGGAGCAGGGCAAGCCTGGAAGGGCAGCGGGGGCTGGAACTCGCTTCATTATCCTCGGGCTCGTGAGGAGAAGAGCAGCGGAGTGAGACAGGAACCACCGGGGAGGGGGAGTGAGCCTGCCTGGGCATCACCAACAGCAGCCAGGCAAGGTGGACTACTGAAACAACCACCAGCACCACTGCCTGCCCATCAACAGGGTGTTTGACCACACGGCCCCCCAGCCTCTGATCTGTGATGTTTCCACAGGAACCAGCTGCCTCCTCATCGCTCCTGTCTGGGTTTGCCCATCCCTGACTGAGAGCAGCCCATGAATGTCACACCAGCCTCCTCCATACCCCAGCACTGCAGTGCCCACTGTGCCCTGCTTTAGCTGACTCTATTTCTGACTATTCACTCTCCTCAATTAGTGGAGGAGAGAGTTAAGGACCAACCAGCCTGTGGTTTAAATCCTGCCCTGGAAGGTTCTGCTCTCATATGGATGGAGCAGGAGGTAGTTAATTTGATTTATTTAGATGCTTTCTGATCTTTCCTGCAGCTGTAACTATTGGTTACAAAACCATAGTTTTTATGGCAATTAATTCTCTAACTCAGGCAAATATGACCACTTCCAAGCACTCCTGCCAAACCCCTCCTCCACACAAAGGAGAATCACAATTTTCAGGTCGAGTGTCTTGGGATCTCCAAGTCCCAGAAGCAATGTTAAACTGGGAATATCCCCTCTCTGGCAGTACACAGCCCTTGTATTTAATCCAGATAATTTGAGAGATAGAATATATTAAACCTGGCAGTGGCTTTTATTAGTCCCCAGTGCAATTCTAGGAAGGGATTCCACATTTCAAGGCAGAAAAGAAGCACTTCTACTGCCAGCAATTAACAACCGGTAACACATCAAGGTTTGAACACCCAGATGCCAGCTCTTATTAGATGAGTTTCCAGGAAGGATGCAGAAGAGGCAGCCTAAGTGAATGTAGCCATCATGTGCCCCATGATTTATAAAAAGAATTCACATCCACAAATGATGCTTTGGATCCCTCCCAGGGAGAAGTGTTCTATATAATAATGTTATAGAGGCTTTTGCAGGTCCAGCCTGAGTCTTCCACTGAGCCCCACTGCACTCTTTGTTGAATTAATAATAGCCCAAAAATCACACATCACATTGCCTCTCTCACACACTGGTGAGCCCTGAGGACATATTTTGTTCAGCCTGCTCCCCGTGCACCGAGCATCCTTTGCAGCCATTCCACACTAGTGATTTTTTACATCTCGGAATACTGCTAGGAGCACAATTTCCCACTCAGGCTCCAGATGGGACCCAGGAGATACCCAGTGTGAGTGGCTGCTCTAAAACAAAGTCACACATGGTCAGGAGGAACTCAGACCAGGAAATCCCCACTTGCTTCCTGCAGCCAGCTATTCCAGCTACTACAGCAAAGGTGTTTGGGCATTAATTCTGACTCCCACTTGCAAATATTTCAATATTTGCACTTTAACTGTCCTACTGAAGAGACAGATAAGACCTAAGGCTCAGAAATAAGCAGAGCACCTGAAAATGAAAGATTTTGCCTCTCTCCACCAGTCAGGCAGAGGTACTGAGCAGCTCTGCTAGCCAGGGGAAGACAGAGACAGCCATAATTTTTTGCTGGGCAGCAGGAACGTGCTGGTGAATTAACCATGCCTTCAATTCCATAAGGAAGGGTAAGTAATTTATGCCCTAAGGAGCAGGGCCTTGCAATACAGGGAGGAGAGGGAACAGGGCTGTGCATTCAGACCACGTTCAATGGGGGCTGTCAGATCTCTTCCATCTAAACCCCTTCATCACAATATTATTTACCAAGCCCTGTTTGCGCTTGGGGGGTTTAGAATAGAATATATATATATATATAAAAATAAATGTAAATATATAAAGAAATAGAAATAGAAATAGAAATAGAAATAGAAATAGAAATAGAAATAGAAATAGAAATAGAAATAGAAATAGAAATAGAAATAGAAATAGAAATAGTCCAAGTGCTACAGTTCTCATTCCATGGCAGCAGAGCTGGAGGTGCCCTGAACTCTTTCCATCAGGCCCTTGGTGTCAGGGGATGGAGGCTGCAGGGACTCAAGGAGGACCTTGGGCAGTGAGGAGGGCACTGCACAGCTGCAGAGAGATTGATCTGGGCACAAAGCCAGCGAGGCAGAGGACAGCTGTTGAGAAAATCTGGGCAGCAACAGGAGTCAAAGGAAACCGTGGTGAAGGGGGATGAAGTTTGAAGGTCAGGATTGAAGCGCTCTCTGGTCTCCCAGGGCTGAGCGA
Source organism: Ammospiza nelsoni (assembly GCF_027579445.1). Classification (NCBI taxonomy): domain Eukaryota; kingdom Metazoa; phylum Chordata; class Aves; order Passeriformes; family Passerellidae; genus Ammospiza; species Ammospiza nelsoni. Next base: position 15,113,050 of record NC_080647.1, on the reverse strand, counting down.
AGCAGAGCCTTGCATTCACTGAGCTCAGCACAGCAGTCCTGGTGGCAGCCACAGCCCAGGAGCTGATGGAGGAGCAGCAATCTGCCCCAGGCAGCCCCAGAGAGGGACTGGCTCCCTGTACAGACCTTCGTGCCTGTTTGGGGCAGCTGCTGTGTGCAGGGCAGGAGGGATGTCTTCTCCTCTACAGGCTCAGAAATGCCACTGCAGCACGGGCAGGGAACAGCCAGGCAGGCAGCAGTGTTGGAAAAAATCTCAGGTACAGGATGTAGCCCTTCAGAAGCACCCTTAGATATCCCCTCTGGGTAGTGATCTGTGAGGGACTGCTGCTATTTGGGCTCCACTTGGGCCCAAACTGGCAGCCCAGTGACACTAACACTGTCACCTGGGAGCACCAAAGCCCCAAACATCTACAGGTATCACCCCTCACCTCAGTTCTACTGCTGTCATCTGCTGGCACAAAGGTAGGAACTGCAAAACATGATTTCCCAAAACTTCCAAGCAAAAGAAAAGCTGCAATTACATGCAAATGGAGGTTCACTAGCCTGCTGCTGAGGGTTGGGTCCTGCCCTGTGGCATTTCCCCAGGACTGCTCTCAGGGCTGGCACACAGGAGCTGGGCAGGGAGACTCTGAACTGAAAGTTCAAGATGATGTCTCCAGAACTGAGATTCCCAAAGCTTTTCCAGCTTCACATCCTCCACAGAACCAGCATGGGGCCAGCCCACAGAGGTCAGGAGATGTGTACCTGCTGGAGGCAAAATACACGTGCTACAGGTGTCCCAGGACAAGGCAACTGGATTGTGATCACAGATAAACACATTTCCATCTTAACCAGCAACAGGAACAACAGCAGCCTCCAGAGCAGGCCAAACACACAGAGCTGCTGTCTGCAGGAGGGTGGGATGTCCCATGTGTGGTGCAAGGAGGAATGTGCAGGACACAGTGGCTGCTTGAGACACTGGGCTGATGCATGAGAAGCAAAGCACTAATTTAACTCCTTTGTTTCCCCAGACTGGATCAGAGTGAAAATTCAATCTGTCTTTTAATATCCTTTGTTTCATATCATCTGAGGTATAATAGCAGCGCTCAGAAGGAAATGGCTCTGAAGATAAGTGAAATTCCATCTTTACATCCCTTTAAAAGCTCTCAGGAGCAGAGGTCACAAGTGGGGAAATGCCCAACAGAATTATCTAATCAGGGCTGACACTGAGCTGCTTGTAGTCCAGCTCCATCTGCTTTGATTTTTTTTTAAAGGGTGTTAAAGCATGGAGAAAGCTGTGCATTTCCAGCTCTGGAAGCAGCTGCTCTGTGGCAGGACCCAGCCCTGTTGAATTCTGGCTGTGAACAAGCAGGTACAGGCTCGGGGATGCCGAGGGTGCTGCAGGCAGTGGGGTCAGCCGCAGGATGCCCAGACACAACAGGATCTTGTGGGGAGTGGGTTTGCACCAAGCTGCTGAATCAATGTCACAGGAACGAGCTCAGGTCCTGCCTGCAGCACACACAGAGCCCCTGCTCAGCTCTCACCCTGATGAGCCCTGACACTCTCATCTGCTTTGTGCCAGCCTGGCTGCCCACATGTGCCCAGATGCTGCTTTTACCAACGCCGGGCTCCTTCCTGCCCCAAGCCAGGGCCCAACACGTGGCTCCCACTGCACCTGAGAGGACACAGCTCCTCCCCAGCAACCTGAACTTGTGGTCAAGGCCACACAGAAACCCACTCTTGAGGCTCCCTGAGGAAAGGAGGGGATGAGTCTGGCTCTGCCATTTCTGAACAGCAGGTGTGTAGAGCAGAGAGGTGCTGGCATCTTCCCTCCAGGTTGCCCCTGACCCCCCAGAGACCCCCCTGGTTTTCCCCTGGCTGTGCCCAGAGAAGCCACCTCACAGTCCTCCTGTAGGAAGCAAAGCATGGCACATCCCTCCCCAGACTGAAGCCTGCTCCCAGCTGCCCCATGAGATGCAGGGTTTTTCTGACATCTCAAGACCAAATCCATGCTTTGACCTAACTCTTCCATTCTCAAGGGGAGAGGTGCTGGTCCCAGGGTTGGTCCCATCCTCACAGATCCCTGTGCTCATCTCTCTTTTCTTTCCTGGGCTTTACATGGTGGCCAGAGCTGAGGTTGCTTGGAAGCATCAACAGAACTCTGAGGGAAAGTTGATCCTGCAGGGTGCCCACAGGATGGGACAGGGAAAGGCAGCAGAAAAAACCTGAAAACTTTTGGAGGCTGAGGAAGTTCTTGGCCAGAGATGAATAACCCTTCCTTTTAACTGGGCTGGATAAAGGAATTCTCTCTGCATTTTTCCTCATCTCCTGCAAGAGCAACCTGTTGGCTGACATGGTTTGGGCAGGGGGAGGACACGACCCAACAAGTGTGCCTGCATGAAGGGCAGTGACAGGCTGAGGCTGGCCCCTGCCCTCCTGCACAGCTCAAAACGTGGCACCAACGATGTAGGGAAGGATGCTGGGCTGACTCTGGAGCTCGCAGGTGCCCACGCCCTGTGCCAGTCCCATCCAGCCAGGTGCCAGCTGCTGCCTCCCTCCCCATGCTCGGCTCCCAGCCAGCCTGGTGGCCTGCAAGCAAGAGCAGCCCTTCTCTCCAGGCTGAGCTGGGCTGTTCAGGTGGCAGGAGCAGGCTCTGGGGCAGCACAGCCCCGGCCCCACGGCTGCCCCTCGGCACCGGCTTAAAGCGCCGCGGCCAGCCGGAAACAAACACGGAACACGGGACTTGAAAGGTCCCTGCTCACAAGGAGCTTTGGCAAAGCCACTGAAGTGCCCCAAGTGTAATGTGAACACAAGCAGCTACTGAAGGTTTAATCTTTGTTTTGGTGCCTTTTTTTTTTTTTTTTTTTTTTTTTGTTAAAGAGTAGCTTAAATAGGGACTGGAAAAAGCCTTTACTCAGTAGCAGCACAGGAAGAAAGCTTCCCAAAGAGAAGCTCTGTCGAATATAAGTTTCCATTTAGAAACCATTAAGGCCAGGGTGTTCAAACTTGAAAGTTAGACATCCTGTTCCAGGCTCAGCCCACTAAAATAAGTGACCCAATTTGCAGAGCTTCTGGACTTCAGTAGCTTCTCTTTGACCTGGCGGTACCAAATAAAATTTACTTGATTCCTTTTTGCACAGGAAGAGTTATTATCTGAAAGAGTCACATGCTTTTATCTTCCTCTCAGACAAATACATATGTATAGGGGGAAAAGAGAGAATAAGGAACAGTGTTAAAATAAAGATTTCTTTGGTTCCTGGGACTCAAATATCCTAATTTCTTCTTTTCAGTAAGTTCCAGTGCACACCCAATTAACAAGTGTTAAGAAACCTGTTTCTGTGGGAAAAAAAGCAAACCAAAACCCATCAACAGAGATTCAAGAAAAATTCTAGTTAATACAAAGGTGACAAGAAGGTATCTAGGGCCTGGTCTGGGGTGCTCTGAAGCACTGCATGTTCCCAAAAATAATTACACCCTTGGAACAGCCCTTCCGCAAGCCCCATCGAGCGAGCTCTGCAAGTTAAACTGCAGAGTTCATTCCAAATTCAGGTATTCTGCACTTGTTAAACACTGTATTAAAAGTTTTCATCTCTAAGTCCCTGATACATGCTCACAGCATATTGCTGGATTTGCAACGAGGGCCCTTGAGGACTCCCTACATCATCCCATCTTTGCATGTGTTAAAACCAGCTGTGAGCATTAGCACAGCCCACTGCACCCACAGTGCTGGCACAACCTCACAGCAGGGCTTACACCCATCCCTGCATCACAGCTGCCAGGCTGAGCCCCAGGCTCTCTGTCCCTCCTGCCTGCACACAGGATTTGGGGTGGCAGAGCCCCCCAGTCCCCACATGAGCAGGGCAGGACCTCCCTCCCCTGGCACCCAGAGCCCAGGTCCCCTTGCAGAGCATCCTGCACCGGGCTGTGCACAGCGGGGCCCGGCACATCAGCACGGCCCTGATTACTCCTGATTAGTCTTAATGACTTCCCCTCTCTAAATGAGCATTCACAGCTCGGGAAGGAACGGAAGCTTCTCTCCTCCCATAATAGCACAGGACGTGCGAGGGGCTTACCCGAGCAAGGCAGCTCTCCAGGAACAGTGACAGTGACAGCTCCTGCTGCCTCCTCCCACCTCCCCTGCACCAGGGTACCAGGCTGGACCTCTGGTACAGCTGTCCCTGGGTCTCCCTCTCATCCAACCCCCGTGGGACCCACACCTGAGGATGGCCAGCAGATTCCTGGCACTGGTCAGGACTGGGCTCAGGCAGGTTCAGAGGTGCTGGACGAGCTAGTGGAAAGCACAGCCACAGGGGCATGGACATCCGTCCTACAGGAGTGACAGCAGTGCTGTCACAGTGGAGGCTGATGGGCTTCCTGCTGCCCCCAGGTTCCTCTCAAGGAGCAACTTCCTCCACACTGCACACACCCCTGCTGAAACATGCCTGTGCTTGGCCCTGCATGCCTCACCAAGCACTCTCCTCCTCCTCCTCCTCCTCCAGCAGGGTGGCAGGGCCACATCCTCCCATTTCTGGCAGGTACTTTGCTCTTCTTCCACAGCTTGCATTGATGGGGTCTCTTCCACCTCTGGCTTCAGACCCTGCCTCTAGAGCAGCAGCTGCATCTCTGGCACAGCCAGCTCAGACACAGCTCCAGCCCCTCTCCCTGTGCTGCCCCAGGACCCCAAAGCCAGCAGCCAGGCACAGCTCTGGGGCTGCAGTCTGCACATCTGGGCTGGCTGGCAGGCAGCACTCAGTAACCCAGCTGGAGAGGAGCTAAGCTCAGTCCTTCAACTCACTTCTCTAATTCCAGCATTATCCCTTACTGTATTAAAGGGATGAGTCAGAAAAGCCAACGAGCACAAGGGTGCAGCCCCTGTCCAAGGGACTCACGTGCCCAAAGAAAGGGGGAAAGCCTTACAGGTGAATCAATAAGCTAAGGAGAAAAATGCCCTCAGCTGTTAACTCCTAAATGAATTCAACAGTGAAGGAGCACTGAGAACATCTGATTCTCCTCACTCCAGGGGATGGGTGACAGCAAGACACGGGATGCTCCGGGGCGGGTGAGGAGAACCAGCTCACTCAGCATCTGTGTGCCAAGGTTTTCCCAGGAGAGGCACAGGAAAGGGGTATGACTGTGAAAAAATAACATTATCTAGGCCTTGATTTCATCTGAGGGGCAGGAAAGGAACATCAAAAGCATGGGGAAAATCAGCTTCTTGCCAGGGGGCAAGGGGCGAGGGTGGGTGCGAGGCTGGGTGTGAGGCTGGGCTGGGGGGAAGCAGAGCAGCTCAGCACCTGCTCATAGCAACTCAGCTGGGTGATGACGGCAGGAGCACCAGATGGAGATGCCCAAGAAGCAAGCTGAGAGGTGAGATCAGATGGAGGGGGATATATTAGGAACAGACACGCAGATTTACACATCGTGAGTGAGGAGGTGACAAACAGGTCTGTGGAAGGGGAATCAAACTCTCACGAGGGAGTGGAGTGTGATGGGGAGTGAGGGACAGGGAAGACTCTCTGGGACTCCGGCTGGCAGGGGGACATGCTGGAAGAGATGCTGGAGGTGGAGGGAGGACAGGGGCACCACCAGTGGCCAGAGAGCAGGGGCTGAGCAGGTGGATGGGGCCAGGAGCAGATAAGCTCTATGTTCAGCCATGGAGCCAGACGCAAAGGACAAGTTTCACTACAGTTGCATCTACATTTAGGTTGCCAAAAATACCTTTCACAGATTGGCTGTCTTTAATTAAAAGGATGTCTCCTGTGCTTCTGGCACGGTACAGAACTCATCCTGCCACGTGGGGCTCTGTGTGGAAGCTCTGCAGGGGGGACTTTCCCATGGGACAGCTCCTCTTTGCCTGCATCCTTCCCATCCTGCCGGTGCTGGGCAGCTCAGGCAGTGGTGCTCCCCTGAAATGCCCCTCCACAGTGCAGGCACAGAGAAAAGAAGGAAAACTTCACCCCCTTACTGTTTTGGCTTCTCTCCTTCCCTCCAAACACGGAGAACGCCTTCCTCCTCTCTCCTCCTCCACGTTTCAGTGCAAAGATTTAGCTAATTTCTTCTATGAATAGCACGGGAGTAGCCATAGCAACATCACCCTGCCAACCTCACCACCTCCACTGCCTCCACGTCCCCGGCACCCTGTTCCTCTCACCCTCCCTCGCACCTCCCCAGGGAACATCTGGGGCTTCAGCCATTTCCCACAAACCAACCTGCATTCCCACAAACCAACCTGCATTTGGCTCCCTGCCTGCCCCCCTGGTGCTCTCCTTCCCTCCTTCCTTCCAGCCATACCTGCTCATCGCTCAGGATCCTGGTCTGAACCCCCATGGTTTCTCCACAGCTCTTTCCTCCCCCTGCCCCAAGAGACAGGAGCCCCAAGCCCAGCATCATCTGAAGGCTCAGCAAAGGCCAAGATGTGCTGTCCTGTGCTCACCTACTGCAGTAACTGCCCAGGGCATGGGAGGAACTCAACAAGCAACGTTTGTGCATTGAAAACCATCCTGGAAATCAGTGAAATGCTCACTGCTGAGGGTGGGCAGGGAAGAGCTGTCCCACTCCTCCACCTGCCTGCCCATGAACACTTCTGCCAGGGGTGGAGGCCACACAAGCCTGGCATGCTCTGGGCATCTGCAGGTGGTCAAGGTCTCATTGCAATGACCACCCCAAGAGGAGAAAGGGACCACAGAAAGGGGGACAGCAGGACCTTGCATTCCTGGCCAAGCAGGGCCAGCAGATCTGGGGCAGCCCTGGGGACAGAGGGCCCTTCCTCGCTGCATGCCAGGGAGCTGCACTGCCCTGGGCCCTGCCCCAGCCACCCAAAATGCACATGAAAATGCTGGTGACACCCTTGGGACCCTCATGGGGCTCTGGTCACTGTGCCTGGCACCAGAATCTTTAGAGTGAGCTGAGACTCAGGGCTGGACATTCCCTGTGGGAGGCAAAGGTGCTGCTTCTGGACCCTCAGCCCTTGGAGCAGGGCTGGGGAAGGGGCTTGGGCATGGGCAGGCAGCTGAGCACCCTCTCCTGAGAGGCTGTGGGGTCACTGTGCAGGGCAGAGGAGGGTTTGAGCAGTGCTGCACATCCGGGATGCTCCCCTGGATCACACTGCTGTTCCTCCCCCAAAGCCAGGAGTCCTCCTGTCACCCCAGCCTGGCAGGGAGGAACTGAGCTCCCCACCAGCCAGCAAAGGGGGACAAGGAGGGCACAGGGCCAGTGGGAGGGACAGTGATGGGAACAATGGAGGACAGCAATGACATCAAGAGCAGGGATTGGGAACTAACGAGCAGGGAACAGGAATAGATAAGGGAAAAGAAATGGGAGACATCTCAGGGGGGAGAAGAAAAGCAAAGCAAAAACGATGTGAGATACCTAGACCTCTGAGATTTCCTCCCTCCCTGTGGTGAGGATCAGGGATTCTCAGTTACTGGCATTGCCTGAGCAAGCTAAAATGTGTCCTAGAGAAGGGGAGAGGCAGGAGGAGAGAACAGACGGGGGCTGGACGTGGGAGGAGGTGCAGGTTGACGCTGGGACCGTGCTGTGTGTTGGGCAGCACGTGTGGGCACGTCTCACATGCCGTGGAGCTGCTCTGGCTGTGTGAGTGTGCCATGATGTCAGAGAACATACAGCACCATAGGCAACTGGGAGCACGTTTCTGATGTCAGAGCACTAGCACACGCTTCTCTGCCTGCACAAAGAAGCAAGGGGAGGAAAAACACTTAAATGAGAGCTGGTGAAGCTCCCCAGGAGGGTAACAGATCCCTGCTCACCCGGGAAAGCCTCCTGGCCTGTGCACCCCTTCCCACCTCAGCTGCTGGAAGTGCTTACAGGGACAGTGAGCTCATTTAAAGGGGCAGCCCTGAAAAATGGCAGCCCTGCCTCCAGCCAAGGCTCTCCTGGAAACGGAGGCAGCCTGTGAAGGAGATTGCTTTGCATCTGCAGCCTCCAGCCAAATCCACCCAGAGCCCAACACCTCCCGGCCTCCCAGAGCCAACTGGACCTGCCTGCCCGGGCACAAGCCATGCCTACATGTTTCCATGTCACCACCTTTTGTCCCTCTGCCCACCCCTGGGCTGGGAGGAACATGGATTCCTGGGGCTCAGGCGCCTTGGCTGAGGAGGATGAGGAGGAGAGCGTTGCTGAGGCGTTTGCTGCAGGCTTTACTCACAGCATACATTTGCTCCACACCGGGGAGCGGCCGCCTGCTCTGATACAGGCACTGCACACACCACACACGTCATATTCTACATGCAGACCCTGCTATGCTCACACAGCCTCAAACACTGGCATCCTCTGTTGCTGGCAATGCCGTGAGGAGCTTTTGATTTTCCTTTTTTTGTTTTGTTTTTTAAACATGATCAGAAAGGCAAAGGCAGAGCAGAGATTCCCAACGCGGACTTTCCGAGCAGCCCAAGCTCCATGGCAGCACCACAAAGAGACAATGATTTCTCTTCCACCATTGCAAAAACATGAAAGGCTCCCCTGCCCAGGCTGCCACGGCAGCAATGCAGCTGGCATCACTTCCTTCTCACGCTGCTTGCAATCGTCTTACCAGGAATACTGGGCCGGACCTTTCATCAAGCAGGAGCAGAAAGAAGGGAGCAAACATGCTTCGATTTTCTGCTCCCCCAGCTTGCTGCTTTGGATGGAGGGAAGGAAAGAGATAGTGGAGGAAAGATGGAAGAATGCTTGCCAGGAATCAGCAGGCCAGAGAGAACTGAGGCTGATTTTGATACAAAGAGACAGAAAGCAGGACCAGGCTCATAGGAAGGTGGCTGGAGTTTTTGGTGCCTTCTGTAAATATAATCTGGGCTATCAGCTATGAATCTAATTATTTCAACCAGAGCTACAGACAGACAGTAATGAAGAAAAAACAGAGGAAGGGAAGAAGAGGGTTGTGTTTGCCGAGAGCAGAGGAGGAGAGAATTCCCATTGATTCCCGTGTGTCTGCCTGCTACAGCATCTTGAAATAATAATTAGAAGGATCAATAAGAAATCATGTGAGGTTTGAAGATAATGAATGAAAGAAGCAGAAGAAGCAAAGTGAAATGCCTTTCTCTCAAGCAGGGTAAATTGTTTTTCAGGCAGGGTCTAGCCTCCATTTTAATGCTTTGCAAAAAGATCCAACCATTTTCTAAGCTGGCTCGTGGGTTCAAAACAAGACTGGTCTCTCTATTTAGGGGAGAGAGACACAGCCCGAGAATGGGTCCTGGAGAGCACTAATAAAATGAATGTGTGGGAAGAAATGGAGGCAGTGAAATGGGGCAGAATGCACACAGCACGCCAGCGACCAGAGCAGGGTTACGTAATAATCTCGGGGAGCAGGGACGTAGCAGCAGAGCGAGGAAACCACAACTCAATGGAGAGTGGGTGACACTTTGGGAGCGCTGGCAAGCAACACCGCGAACCCACGAGGCTGCCCAGCGGGCAGCACGCACCATGCCTGCCAAACACAGCCCGACGGGATGCCCTTGGCGCTGCCAGGGCTTCAGGCACCGCGAGCGGCGAGCACCTCAGCTGGGGCGTCCAAAATACATCAACGCCCGACGACCACCTGGCGCCAAGCAAGATCCGTTCGGCCCCGGGAAAGCTGCTCCAGTGCCGGGCTCCCAAGCCGGGCAGGACCGCAGCATCCAGCCCGAACCACGGCAACGCCAACCCGACCCGAGCCACGCCGCCGGTACCCATCCCCGGCATCCCCGGCGGCTGCTCACGCCCCCGGGGTGATGCTGCAGGAGCCGGGAGCCGCCGGGAACCCCGCGTCACCCCGAGCGCCGCCCGCCCCGCCGCGTCCCGCACCGGGGAGCCGCGTCCCGGGGCTGGCCCGTACCTGCTCGTACCAGTCGCGGCTCGAACACGTGCACTCGGGCCACCAGCCCGGGCCGCTCCCGTTCACCTTGGCCGCGCTCTTGCCCGGCGCCGGCGGCGGCGGCTTCAGCGCGGCGGGGTCGCGGGCGGGGGGCCCCAGCTTGGCCTTGCCGCGGGCGGCGGGCGCGGCCCCCCCGGGCGCGGGCAGGGTCTGCGAGCCGTAGCCGCCGTAGCCGTACTGCTCGTGCTGCCACTCGCCGTACGAGGGGGGGTCCATGCGCCGCAGGGCCGCCATCCGCGTTACCTCGTAGCACTCGGGGCACTTGCAGCAGTGGTGGTGCTTGTGCATCGCTGCCCTCACACCATAGAGCCGGCAGGGAGGGAGGGAGGGAGGCGGCGCGGAGGGGCGGAGGGAGGCAGGGAGGAGGGAGGGAGGGATGCTCAGGGGGCGGCAGCGGCCCCCGCCCCGCGCAAGGCGCGCCTGCCGCCTCTTCGCCCGCTCGGCGCCCCCGGCCCCGTGGGAGGAGGAGGAGGAGGAAGAGGAAGGGAGGGGGGTGGTGTTACAGCGCGGTGATCTCCGCGGGGGCGCGCCGCGGCATCGTCCGCAACGCCACTCAGTGCCGGGGCCGCTCCCGGCGCGGGGCGCGGGGCAGCAGCTCCGAGGCGCTCCGCTGCACGGGCCGGCTCAGCCCAGCCCGGCCCGGCCCGGCTCGGCTCGGCTCGGTGCGGGACCGCGGCACCTGCGGCGGCGCGGAGCATCCCTCGCCCTCCCTCCCCCGCAGCGGCCAATCCGCGCCGGCGGAACCTCCGCGCTCCGCCCCGGCGGCGGGGGCGCCGCTCACCCCCAGCCCCACGCTCATCCCCGCGCTCATCCCCATCCCCACGCTCATCCCCATCCCCGCGTCCATCCTTGCTCCCATCCCCGCGTCCATCCCCGCGCTCTGCCCCAGCCCCACGCTCAGCCCTATCCCCACGCTCATCCCCGCGTCCATCCTCGCTCCCATCCCCGCTCCCATCCCCACGCTCATCCCCGCGCTCAGCCCCGCTCCCATCCCCGCTCCCGGTGCCCGGGCAGCCCCGGCCGCGCCGCCCCCGCGCAGGCGGCATGGGAAGGAGCAGGATGGCAGGATGCTGCTCTCTTCACGCATCACCTTGCGGCTGCCCCCAGCCGTCTCCCGGCGCACCGGGCAGCCCCTGGGCAGCGCTGGGTTCCTCCCGCCCCGCGCGGCCGTGGCAGCCCTGCCAGCTTTGTGATGGACGCCAAAAGGGGCTCGCTTTGCTCCAGCTGCGGGCTGCACTGGAATAGGAAATAATTTTTCCAGATCTGAGCTGGTCACTAGGCTGGTAGCAGCACCTCTGCATCAGTTGTCACCTTGCTTTTTTGGAAATGTTACCACATGCGCTGCATCCAGAACAGCACCCTGGGGACGCTGCCACTGCCCCGTGAGCCACAGGTGCACTGAGGGTATAGAAACCCCTTATAGAAGGTCATTGCTGGGCCTTCCACCTACTGCCATCAGCGGATGGCAAAAGCAGAGCAGAAATGCCTGCTGGGGCAGCAGGGCAGGGGTGCTGCTCCCAGTGCAGCTCTATTACTATTACACCAGTCCTTCACCACTTGCAAAGAAGTGCAGGACTGGAAGAAGTTCAGAAGAGCCATCCAGACAAATTGATGGGGAGAGAGAGAAAAACCATTACAAACCCTCACATCTGACCATTTAGAACCTGAACCATGCCTCTTAATGCTCAAAGGTTGTAAAAAATACTAGGGTGGGTGAAAAACTATTTTAAAGAAATGGTACATAAATATGTAGAAGAGCAATGAACTGTGCACTGTGTACACAAGCAGGAGGGGGCCACAAGATGAGCCACAAGATATGGTGGTGCAACACCTCAGTTCAGGTTCCAAGGTCTGTAACATGGCCCTGGGCAGGAGCAGGGCTGTGGGAGGAGGAAGTGCATGATGGCTGGTCAGATAAATGCCCCTGCCCACTCCCTGTTCCTTCAGCTCTTTAAACTGCAGTACAAAATTACTTCTGCACTTCACCTCTGCACACAGAGGTGCTCCTGCAGGGCTTGCTCCCAAGCAGCCAAGTGAAATGGTTGCTTCTGGGTGAAGGGGAGGGGGCAGAAGACACCCCATAATCAGGATTGGTGCCCCCAAGTACCATGCTCCCCACTGCACAGTGCAGCACCTGTGCTCTCCAGCACTGCCTGCACGTCACTGTCTCTAGGCCGCTCACATCACCTCAGTCACAGGGTGGCTTAATGCCACAGGATGCTGGAGTGGCTCAGACACTGAGATTTCCCTGCTGCAGGCTCAGGACAGTCATAATGTCCCTGGACAAACAAGTTTAGAGCACCCGTGCTCCCCAGGCACAGCACAGCAGTGCTGCTGGGCCCTCAGGAACAGCTCCACAGGTGGGGCTCACCCTGCTGCTGGCTCACCCCGCTGCTCCCCTGGGCTCTCTCTGGACACTGACCAGCCCCAGGGGCACTGTGGCACTGACCAAAGACGTGCACCAAGATGAAGCCAATGGCTGCACACCAGACAGTGTTTCCACTGCAGAGCTCAGTGCCACAGGACACGGCAGAGCCCAGGAGCTCGCCAGGGCAGGGCAGGGCAGTGTGGGATGCCTGCATGCAAAGCAAGCTTGTTCTGAACTAATCAATGAAAAACTGTGTTTGAGTGCATGGCAGGAAAGTGTGCAGTGCTGGTTTTAAGAGAACTTTACACTTCAGGTTTTAAGAAATTAGGATTATCTCCACATCTTCCACCTAATTCTCACACCATAGAGCCAGCAGGGAGGGAGGGACCGGGGCCATCCTTGTGCCATCAGATGGGAATGGCAGGAGGGACTGGGGCCAGACTGAAGCTGAGATAGAGGGCTGCTGCACCAAAGTAGAGCAAAAAGCCTTGTAAAAAAGGCCAGGTGGCCATTGTCTCCCCCATGGGAACAAAAGGACATGAATGCCTTGTTGGCTCTCCACCCATTGGCACCTCTGAGATAACTTCATCAGTGAGATGTGCTCAGTACCTGGGCGTGGCTAATTACTGCTCCACCCCACTGCAAACCTGCTTCCCATTGTGGTTCCCGCACGGCACAGCATGGTCAGGTTCCAGGGACCCTGCAGCGGCCACCAGTGAGGCATCTCCACTGCCATGGCCTTCCCCAGAGCCGTCTTTGGGCCAAGCTCAGGCAGGAACCCCAGTCTGCAAGAGGCTGATGGGTGTGAGGAGAGCACCAGGGAACTGCACAAGCAGAATTTGTCACCCCAGCTGCTCACAGCTGCCCTGCCCCAGACACATCCCCTGTCACTGTCCTGGGATGGGGCAGGCAAGGACACAGGTATTCACTCAGGGGGGAAGTGCAGAAGCAAAGGACAAGAGCTGTTAGAGAAATATGCTTTAATAAGGAGCTGGGTGAACAACAAAGAGAAGCATTTAATTTGATTTTTTCCCTCCCATTTTTTTTTCCTTTTTTTTTTTGGTGCATCCTCCACAAGGACGGTGTCAGGTCCTCCCTAAGCTCTGCAGCCTTCACAGCCATCCATGCCCACATGGGAAGCACCCTCAGTGCCAGCCCTGGAGGGCCAGAATTACAGCCTCCACCCCACACCACTTCCCCCACTTCTCTTATCTCTTAGTGCCTCATTGCCAGTTGCAAACAGAGGGGTTTTGTGCCTCAGCTGCCACAGCTCTTTAGAGTCCTTCCTGACCTTCTTGCATCTCCCCATCCCAAACCCCACATTTCCCATTTCAGCTGCCAGGAGAGTTGTTTCATTTCTGTGCATTTGTAATGAACTGCCTGTGCCACCTGCTAACCTCAATTAAAAGGGAAAAAAGCAATCCATGGTTGCTGCTGCCTGCTTGCAACGTTCCCTGATGCTGCACAGGATCTGGGATACCTAATCAAGCTCAAGAGGAGGCCAGGGCTGGTTGGCCAGGGGCATCCACACTCTGTATTTCTCCAGCCTGTTTTAGTGAGTGGTGGCATTTTGGGAACTGGAGGTGGCTCTGCTGGGAGAACAAGTGAAGTGGGCACCTGCACTGGGGGCCAGGCCTGTGGCTGGCAGGGCAGGCACAGTGCCCAGCCCTTGAAGCAGCTGTGGGCATCTTGCTGCAGTAATGTGAGCTTTGAGCAGGCCTAGAGGAGATGGGAGCTGATTTCCAGGCAGGTGCCTGCATGGAGGGAAGTGATTCAAGAGCTCTCTCATTCTCTACCCTCTTCCTCCCGGTATTCTCCCTGTCTTGTTTAAATTCTGCTTTGGCAGCTGCTCTTTTTACAGGTGCTAATTTCAGCAAAGTGTCAAGAAATCCCCAGAGATTATGCTATTTACAAGGCACAGAGATGGCACAGAGATGGCACAGAGATGGCACAAAGATGGCACAGAGCTAGGTTTGGTCTGGTGTCACCGCATTTCAGCCCCTGCTGCTGCTGCCTTCCTCTCGCATCAAGTCCTGCGGGAAGAGGAAGGCAAGTGTGAGGGTTTGCTGTACCTACAGCCCTGCCAGGATGGGGGATGTTGGCTGTACCTACAGCCCTGCCAGGATGGGGGATGTTGGCTGTACCTACAGCCCTGCCAGGAGCAGGGGGTGGGAGGATGGAGCAGGCTGAAGGCAGCCAGTTCCTTGCAGAAACAGCAGCCACGTGAGGGCTTGACTGTCACCCAACAGGAGCTGGGTCCTGCCAGGGGAACCAAAGCCTCAGGTTTGCTCTGAGCCTGGCTGCAGACAGGGAGGCTTTAGGGATGCTCAGGAGCAAGGGGAGGACAGTTTTGCTTGGGGGAGGTGCCTTTCTCCATCACAATCACCTGCAAAAAGACACCCAACACATGCAGCCCAGGGAAATGTGTCTGTGTGGGCAGGCTAGGAGGAGATGAGCAGCAAAGAGAGGGACCAGCTGAACTTGGCTCAGTCTGACAGTCAGTTCCTCAGCACTAACACAGACCCCAGCCAGCAGGAATTTGCCATTTGCTGGGCCTGGGGCTTCTCAATTGGAACTTGAAGATGTGATTTGCAGGGCTGGGTGCACAGCTGCTGTGGGCAAAAAGGGCTGCAGGCTCCTGTGAGCACTGGAGGGTTTGTGCACTCACAGCTGGGTGGGAAGGGGCAGCATAAGAAACATCTCACTCCGCGGCTGCTCCTTCCTGCCACCAGCAGCAATTCACACTGGGAAAGGTGCAGCTGGAATAATAATCACCAGCCATACCAAGGGACCAAGAGCTCTTAGCACTCTCAGGGCAGATGCCCAACAAATTATTCTCCTCCAGGGCAAAACCATTTTTATTCTATTAATGATCCCTGATACGTTGCCCAGTTGCTGCACCCTTGCTTGTGGCAGCAATGGCACAGGAGTCTTTAATAGGCACCATTGGCTGGTTTCTGCAAACTCGCATCATGGACAACTAAACATCTTCCATGGTGTTCTGGGGAGGGGAGAGGAGTGATGGAGACCTGAGCAGGTCTTTCCAGCAGGGCTCAGGCTCCCTGCCTGTAAAGGAGAGCCTGGAGGCGTTATTTAATAACATCCAAATGCATCAGGCTGTATGAGATTCCTGACAGCCTCACAATGCCCACAGCTGCTCTCCCCATCCCTGGCAGGGATGCTTCTGCCCTGGGCTGGGGCACTGGAGGCACGGGCTGGCTGTGGCTGCCTTGATGCATTTTCCTCCGCAGCAGGGGGAGCCTTGCTGCTGCAGGGCTCGGCAATTACAGCGCTGGGTCAATTACCCACAGCCCGTGGTGCCCACTCCTGTGTGTGCCTCATTTCCTCCAGAAATGACAGAGCAGAGGGAAGGTTGGACACTGTGACCAGGGCACCACTTCACCACTCCACACCAGGGTCACAGCAAGGTGTTTTGAAGTCTCACTGTCTTTTAGAGAATTGGTTGCTATTTTTTGGGTACTGTACCACATATGCTTGTGCCGAGTGTGACATCACCAGAAATCCTGTTTCCCTGCATCCTTCACCAGTCCCAAGCTATCCCTGGGTCTGGTCACATACATCAGCCTTAGCGGGAGCCAAACACACCCTGCCCGGGCTGTGCAGATCTCCTGGCTGCCTCTGCCTGAGCTGAAATGACCTTGGGGCCACAGAGCCCCACGGGCTGACTCTCAGGGCTCCTCACCAGCCCATCCCTGCAGGAACAGGCTCTCTCCTGGAGTGGGTCAACACTTGGCTCGGACAGGGAGGAAAGGGCTCAGCAGATCCGCCCAGACCAGGCATCACAAACCTGCCCAGAGGGACCTTTCCCATCCAGGGCTCCGCGATGTCCCTTCCTCGATTATTCCCACCCTGCCTGTGGAACAATTAGGGGAACTCGGTGGGCAACACGCATTCCCCCTTTCCCCATGCCAGCCCTGCTCCAATCTGCCCCTTCCAGATGGAGCAAAGCCCATTCCGCACCTCCCACCGCCCACGGCCAGTGACTCACAGGGATGCTGCTGCCTCATGCGGGCAGTGCTGCCCCAGAACACACTTCCCGCCGGGAAACCTGCCCAGCCGCGGGTGACAAACCGGTGCCGGTGTCCCCTGGAGCCACGGGTGCCCGCGGTGCACGGGAGGAGCGCGCCTGGCCGGCCCGGCGTTGCCCCTTTAAGGGAGGAGGAGCCGCTGGCAAATTTGTGAATGGCTGTCCCCGCCCCCGCCGCGCGCGCCGCCCGCCCGGCCAATCAGCGCGCGTGCCGCAGGCTCGCGGCCCGCGCACGGGGCCCTCTTAAAGGCGCAGCGCCGCCACCCGCCCGTCCCCACACGGCCGCTTCGGGAGCCCCGAGGTGACCTTCAGAGCGGGATGAGGAGCCGCTGCTGAGGGCAGGCACAGCCCTGCCTTCCTCACGAGCGACACGCCAGCAACACAAGCCCTGGAGGGTGGCGGTGCTGAGGGTGATGTGCCAGCTCCCCTCAGCCTGAGTGCAGGGCTTGGGCAGGGACGGTCAGGCCGCAGGGCCCGGACACCCACACTGCCAGAGCACACGGCGGGGCTGAGCTCCCCCCAAGGCCATGGTGTGAGGGAGAGCAGGCGGCTGGGAGAGTGTTTCAGCACCCCACTCCTGTTCTAGGCCAGATCAGGAAGGCAGGAGCGCTCCCACAGCAGCGCAGCACTAAAGCTTACGAAATCTTCCTGCAGAAACACCCCACGAGACTCAGCTGTGCAAAACCTACCCCTGCACAGAGGAGAAACAGCTGTGCACCGTGTACCGAGGGGAGGGAATGAACAGTGGGATTGCAATAAACCCAGCTCCAGGTCTCCCCCTCCTTGCTCTCCACTGCTCCTCCCTCAGTCTGCTCTAGGCCAGGCTGTGAAATGATCTGGTCTAAAAATACCCCTTCAAGGGGGGCCAGCCTGGCAGGACACTGCCGTGTTTCCTGCACGCGTGCAGGTGGGGAGCTGGTGGTGAGGCTGGGCAAGCAGTGCTGGCCAGGCAGGATGGTGTCCATGCCAGTGCTCTGGGCACAGACTGGTGTACCTGAGCAGTGCCAGCCCCTACAGCTATCCAGGCCACAGGCTGCAGGAGGCTTTGCCTCAGCCTCAGTATTTGGAATAATTTTTAGGTGCAATGGCAGCGAGACTCCTACAAGGTGCTTTGTGCCTGCAGGGCTTGGGCAGGTGCTGCCCTGGGGTGAATCTTTGCTTCCTGCAACAGGGCAGGGATTGGTTTGAAATGCAGCCACTGCTGCAGCCACACACGATTTAACCCTCCCTGAGCAAGGCAACAGGAGGCAGCACACAGCACAGAGCACCTTTCCAAGGGCTCACGCTTGGATTCACAAGAGGGATGATTTCCAAACCCACGCTCATTTACTGTCCTCCCCCTGCACTTCCCCCAGCTCCTACCAATGCTGAGGATAATACATCTCTCAGCATAGCTTGATACTGATCCTCCAAATCCTAAAGACCATAAACCTTCATGAGCAGTTATCGTGGCTGCTTTATTTATAACAGTGCCAGCACTGCCTCTGCCACCAGAATCCTGATCTCTGTCCAGCCTGATGCCATTAAGATTCAGTGACGTTCCCCCAGCTCCAGCACTCCAGATAGAAAGCAGCTGGCCTGCCAGGCTCTGCCTTCAAGCTTGGTTTGTTTCTATGAAAATGGCGAGGAGAGCTCGTTTGTTTCGCAGAAAGGCACCTGGGGGATTTGTCCTCACCCTCCTGAGTTGCTGGGGTGGAGGAGAGGGTGGCACATCCCAAGCTCTGGCTCCATGTTCCCTGAGCCCCTGGTGGGTCTGTGCTGCAGGAGACAGGCTCCAGCTCTTTGCTTTGGTTGCAGCAGGAATATGGCCAATCAATCACCTGACGAGGCAGAGCAGGGAAGGAGGAACCTGGTGCTGCTGTGTGGACCCTGCATCAGCACATTTGGGAAACTTGATGAGCAGAGCAGAGACCCAGCAGAGGCAGTGCAGGAGCTCACAGCTCCTGGCCAAGACACCGATGGGGCTGGCCCCTGATCAGTCCCCATGCTGCTGGAGATGCCTGTGAATGGTCTTGGTTCTTGATTTCAGAGCTGCACATGGAACTCCTGAGTGTGGATCTCATCAGTGTGCAGGTTCTCCAGCAGCTGTGCTCCCCTGGGGACAGACAGACACAGACACTACATGGAGGCAAAGCTGAAGCTCTGATCTGGAGGCAGGATGGATGGACGGACTCCAAGCCTGTGTGGATGGCTCTGGAGCATGGCTCTCTGTGGGACACTCCCCAGAGCCTCCCGTTCACTGCTCCCTTTCTGCCATTGCATGGGGAGAGCTGCATGCACTCACACCATCCAAATACCTTCAAAACAGTGACAATGACTTGGGTGAATGGAGACACCACATCCAGCAAGATTTTCCTACGCTGCACAGCCAGAAACACCTCGTGTCTGCAAGGATCTTCCTTTTGCTGCTGGTTTTAGACAAGAAGTCCCCAAGTAGAGTAGGAATAGGTGACCATGCATGAGATTTTGGTTTGACAGCCTGGTGGCTCTACTGACTTCTTCATCCTTTGCTGAAGATGGATGTTGAGCTGGGAGAACTGAAGTCAAAGGATGTCCATCTCTCCAGCAGGAATAGCAAGAGCCTCTAGTAAAGCTGAGGCCATTCAACCCCAAAATGTCCACTGAAGTGACAGCTCCTACTGACACAACCCTTGCTGACCCCCTCTTTGAGCAGCAGCCTCCCTGGGACACAGCTGCCCAGCTGGGTGTCCCGCTGTTCAATGTGTGTGTGTTACTACAGACACACACCCTCTGGAGTTCAGCACTTTGGCTTCTGAGCCTGCATCTGCAGTGTCAAAACACAAAATCGCCGGAGAGCATCTGAATGCCCTGAAGCAACCTCTGGGCACAAAGTGGCTCAAGTGACACTGGGCAGCAGCCTCTGGGCTGGGGGTTGCTGCTTTTCTTCTCTGCTTCTCCTAAAATAAACATGCTCCTCCTTTTGCATGGCGATGCAATGGGGAGGGGAGAGTTCCTCCAGGAGCTGGTTGTTTCTGTGGTCCCATTGCTCGAGCATTAGCCATTTCCTGGGATTTTGGGGTTGCAGAGCTGATGCTGATGGGCTCAGGGCGAGATAAAGCAGTGGCCTGGTGAAGTCTGGCCTGCAGCAATGGCTTCAGCTGCCTGCCCAGTCAGCCCACAGGGAGGACATGGGCTGGTGGGGACAGCAGGGCACATGCAACCGAGCAGCCTGACAGGGGCTTCTTGCTGCATTCACTGTCAGACGTTCACCCACACCAGAGATCTGCTTCATTTCCCTGACGCTCCTCGCAACAGCAAACAGCTCCGTGGTGCTTCCCCTCTCCTGCATCTCACAGAGAAAATGGAGAGCGGTGAGAATGCAGCCAAGGCAGGGAGCGGGGAGCTCACAGCCGGCATCTCCAGCATCTGCCACACGCCCATCCCATCCTGACCCTGCGCTCCCGCCCGGCAAAGGTGCAGGCACGGGAACGCCCTTTCGGCCCGGCCAAAGGCACACTGGGAAAGAGGAAAAAACACTTGAGAAAAGGACGGAGAGGCAGGCAGCTAGTCGCCACGCCGGCGGCACAGCTCGCCTTTCTCTGCCAAATGCCCCAGGGAGCTCCATGGATCTGTGTGGCACTCGAGCCGTGGGTTAGGGACACACGGATGCATCTTGTGCAGCAGAGAGGGCTCACATCCTGACAGGGCGTTCCTGTCGGAGCTGTGCCCTCCCTGGGACACAGGGACGGGACCGGGGCATCTCTGGCCTCAGCCCCGCCGGGCTGGAGCGCAGACCGGCCCTGTCAGGCTCAGAGGCACCGCACACCCCGCACACAGCCGGGGCAGCAGTGACCCCTGCCAGCGAGCTCTCCTGCTCACCGGGGATTGCGGGACACGCATGGAATGCCTGTCCTCTGAGGCAGCTCCTCGCACTCTCCATCATATCAGGACCTGCTGTTGCTCCGTGTCAGCTGTCAGGCCGAGGCAGGGCAGAGCTGTAAGCTGAGGAACGCCTCGGCGGGCGGGAGGGATGCTCGGGCGAGCGGGAGGGATGCTCGGGGAAGGGAGGGATGCTCGGGGGAGGGAGGGATGCTCGGGGGAGGGAGGGATGCTCGGGCGGGCGGGAGGGATGCTCGGGCGGGCGGGAGGGATGCTCGGGGGAGGGAGGGATGCTCGGGGGAGGGAGGGATGCTCGGAGGCGGAGGGGCGGCCCCGCACTGGCGGTGACAGGGATGGAGTCACAGCGGCTGCGGAGCCGCGCTGGGGAGCCTGAGAGGGTGGCAGGGGAAGAGCGGCGCTTCCTCGCAGGCGCAAAGCTCTGCTCATCAGCGGCATTGTTCCTCTTTCCTTTATCTTTACAGCTGGCTGCTCCCTGCACGGAGGATGAAAGCGGCGTTTGCGGAGGGCAGCAGCCTCGTTGGCAGCCTGGGAGCGCCAGGCGAGTGTCACCGGCCACAGGAGCGTCCTCCTGAGTCTTCCCGCAGCACATGAGCCCTGAGCAGCCCTGCTGAGGCAACCACAGGGCTCGGGAAAAGGCTGAAATGAAAGGTTCAGCAAATAAAACCCCACGAGCCCCAGAACTCAGGAAAGGTTTTGCCTCTATTAGCCCCAACAGGGCTTTTTATCTGGCAAAGTCCCTTTGCTCTTGCCCCGTTGAGAGCTGAACATCCACTTTGCCACGGAGAGATAGTTTCAGCCCACCAAGCCTCAAGAGGAAGCACATGTTGCTGCTGTATTTACCGGCACCTCTTCCTTTGTAGCAGCCATTTGCACGCTGCAGGGCTCTTCAGAGCACACCCATATCCTTGCCAGCAGGCAGAAATTTCCTGTTCCTGGAAGCATTTGTGTGGAGAGGCAATCTATTTGACATGCATCTTCCTGGCTGAAGCCGATCATGGTAGCCTTTGCTCTGTTAACATTGCTGTGGAGAGCTGTGGGCAGGGGAGAGGACAAAGCCAGGGCAACGGAAAACTTATTTACATTGCTGGATGCAGTAAGGGAACTGCACTCAGTTCAGGTAGGAAAAGCCACCTCATTGTATTGCCTTTCATCAGTGGCAGGGTGTCCACTAGAGCTCTCATTCCTGGGCTGATGGCACCAGGGTGGCAGCAGGTGCTCCCCTCTGCCCTGGCATTAACTATCATCAACCTATAAAAGCTTCCCTGGTTCTTCGAAAAGCACTTTGCCAGCTCAGGTATTTTTGTGAAACCTGCTTTGGAAATGCCTGTGGCATAAAAAGCACACACTGAAGGCTGGAAAGCAGCAAGTCCCCGTGGAGCAGGGCAGGAGCTGGGTGTGCAGGTGTTGTGCAGCCCTGGTGCTGTCCTGCATGCTGTTGCTGTTGAGAACTGACACGGGATGTGATGCTGGCAGGAGCTGAGGTGTCCTCAGTGCCTTCATGCAGGAGTGAAGGAGGAAAAACAGGGCCTGTGCTGTGGTCCAGCAGCACAGCCTGTCCCAGTCTCCTGGGGAACTGCTGGAAATGCTTCCCTCTGTCAGGGCCAGGCCTGTATTCAGCAGTGAAGGTGACATCCTGGGAAAGGCTCACCACTGTGATGAAGAACTCTGCATCCCAGCACAGGGGCTGCTGCAGAGGAGCTGCAGCTCTCCAGCACTGCTTGGCTCCAGTTTGCAGGAAAGCTGCTGGGTTTCTGCAGAAAGCCAAGTTTCAGGCAGGACTACAGGCATGGCAATACCTGGCACTGAACACTACCATCCTCACAGCTTTTCACCTCCAGCTCCCTGCTCTGCCTGCAGCCATGCTGTGAAATGACCATCCTCTGGGATGGAGGAGGTTGCAGATGAGAGCTCTGCCAGAGCACAGAGCTCCCAGAGTCCCAGTCTGCCCACCCATGTTCCTCCATTTCAGGGCAGTGACCCCCTGCTCAGGGCTGGCAGCTGCAGCCCCTGCAAAGGGGTGACCCCTAAAGCTCCAGCACCTGGCACCAAGGACTGGCCCCATGCTGCCATGGGCTAGGAAAGAAGGAGGCTGGAAAGAATGACAGGACTTATTTCAGGTCTGGAACAACCTGCTTCAACAGCGAGCGAGTGAAGAAGCCAATCTGTTTAGTTTATCTAAGGGAAAGTTAAGAGGGAACTTAGATGCATCTATAAATACCTACATGTTGGGAACATTCTGATTGCCAAGGTCCTTCATCCTAGCAAACAAAGGCAGCAAAATTTCCTTGCTGCTGGGAGCTAAACCAAGAGAAATACAGGCTAACAGTAAAATATAGATTTTTAATGTGAAGGATAAATAATCATCAGGCCAGCCAGGCCAGGGACAGAGCAGATTCCCCATTGTATGAAGCCTTACAATCAAAACTAGGTGTCTGCTGCTAAAGGAGACATTGCAACCCAGCCAGATATTTGGGGCTGGATGCAAGAGCTGCTGTACTTCATGGCCTAGGACAGTTAGGAAAATCCCTTAAAATCACAACAGAACCTGTTCCCAATTGCTCAGGCTCTCACCCCCTCAAGGGTTTTGCCCTGTGATTCCCCTGTGGTGGTGTTTCCCACCCACTGGCAAATGGAAATCAGCAACCAAGCTCATCTTCTTGTCATATCCAGAAAATCACTGTCTCACCCTCCAAAAACTGCAAAAGATATGGTGAATGATTGAAAATGCAGAGAGAAACAAGAGAAAAGGAGAAATTAAACAGTAAGAGAAAAAAATGGGGTGTTACCCATTTTATTGCAGTCCAGAAAAAGAAGGGAAACATTTAAAAAAGGACAGAAGAGAGGCAGTGCAATTTTTGTATTTAAAATACTTTGGAAGAATACTTAGACTTAGCAAACAAGCATTATTTCAAACTTTGCCAAGAAAAACAACATTTTCATATAATTTTAAATCTGTGGTGAGCTCCATTCTTCCTGGCCACTTCATCCTTCCCAAAAGTGCATTTTGCCCTTCACTCATCCCTAAAACTCCCCTCAAATGCGTAGCCCAAAGGATTTTCTTGCACTAGGTGGAGGCTGAGCTTTACGATGCACATCCAAATAAATGGTGTTTCCAAGTAAATAAGACAGCAGAGAAAAGCTCCCGGGAAGCTGAGGAACGGACCTGCCATTTAAGAGCTCGGAGAAAAAAATATGGAAATCTGCAACATGGGAGCGTGCCAGCGCCGGGGGCGAGAGGGACGGGCCTGGGAGGATTTCCAGCTCCAGCAGCCTCGTTATTCCTGCGCCACATCCACCTGCCCTCCCAGCCCTCAGGGCTCACACCACTGCTAAGGCAAGGGGATGATTTCAGCGCTGTCCAGCCCCTGGCACAAGTGACTGCTCCATTTTCTGGTGAGAGCATCAGCAGGACAGCCAGGAGGACACCCTGCCAGCCCCAGGGGAGGGACCGAGAGCGCGCGGCTCCGCGCTGGGCCCTCAGTGCCAGGCAGGGCGGGAGGCGGCGTGGGGCGCACGGAGGCTCACCTGGGGCAGGGTGCTGTGAGAGCTGAGCACCAGGCTGCACACACTGGCTGGTGCCTCTGTCCGCCGTGCTGTCACCCTGACCAGCCGTGGCGCCGTCCCCGCAGCGCTGGCCCCCGCGGCGAGCCTCTGCTCACGGTCCCAGGAGCAGCCCTGAAACGAGACAAAGTGGGGGCACACGTGGGTAGGGCAGGGCAGCTGCCTCCAGGCTCTGCTCTGCTGCTGGAAGGGCCAAAAGGAGCTTTTCCCCATGGTGCCTTTGATGGGCATCCCACATCTCATGTCAGCCTGCCTGGCACTGGCCCCAAGGCCAGCAGGGTCACTGCAAGCAGCAGTGGAGGTTTGCTGGCCCCAGACTCTGGGACTGTGCCATTGCTGGGTTGCATTTCACGTTTCAGCCACACAGGACATCTCAAACACATTTTTTTAGAGAAAGAAGGAGGGATTGGATGGTGTCAGTGCCAGGAAGCCCAGCGACTGGATGCTTTTTTCATTCCCCTCACAGACAGGGCACAGTGGAAGGAGCAGGGCACTGCTCACACCAGCTGTGCAAGGCCCACAGTTGCTTCCCTGCTTGTTTCCACATTGATTTTTCAATGCCCTTGTTCAATCTTGGGAATTCATAAACCGGTCTGGCCACAGAGACTGATGGCTATTGCCAGCAGAGTTCACTGTTGGGTGGATCAAGGCTGCAGGACACCCAAAATAACCAAAGCAGGATCCCACTGCTTATGGCATAACAGCACTACAAATTAGTCCTTAAACACATCCTAGAGTTGCAGGTTTCACTTTAACTAGAGGGACTGGCAATGTGAAGGGGGTCAAGAAATAATGGGACTAAAGTGGCTCCTGAGTCAGAGGAACTCAAATATCTCCTGCAGTGATTGTGGGCTGTTTTGTCCTCCTTGTTCTTGATGCCCAAACTCCTTTAAAGTGTTCTTCCTTAGATGATATCATTCAGCTCCATCTTCCCTGTGTGACACTTAAATTTGGAGTACCCCAGGTATATGATGGGAAGCCAGTTCAATCTCTGAGGCAGAAAATGGTGTTTATCTGATAAGGTTATTTCACTGAAAGGAGGAATCCCTGGATTTTTGCATTTCTGCACAAATGTTTCCCTAGATTAGGGAGATCAGTGAGTGAGGGATGGAGGCAGTAAGTGAGGGATGGAAAGAAGGCCTGCAAAGACATGAGGCAATTTTATTTACCTTGGTGCCTTTGAGATAACTGAGACCCTACTGCTCAATTCCTGCCTCTCCACCTGGTGCTGTATCTTTTAGAATGCTGTTGAAAATTGAGGAGAATGCAAATAAGAGAGACACAAGTTACCTGAGAGCTGGGAAAAAATCCTGAAAAGGGAAACTTGAAAGACTCAACCTACTTCACTTATCAAAAGTGGCTGGATCAGAGAGCTGAAACGCCTCCATGGGAGACAGTGTCAGACAGGAGCAAATAATCCAGCTGCAACTGCAGAGCAGGAGCCAGAGCTGGAGCTGTTCACATTATGAGTAATTCAATTAACACTTGTGAACCAGAGAGGTTGCCTCATTAATGAGACAAGCTATCACAGAGAATGTGGGAACAGCCTGGATGTGAGCTGGGAAGGGGGTGGTGGCCAGCAGCCCCTGTGTCCCTTGAGTCCCTCTCAGCACAGGAGTGTGCAGGGTCTGGCCCTGCAGCACCTCGAGGGTGGCTCTTACCTCAGGCAGGGTTTGGGGCTCTCTGGGTGTGACTGTGGAGCTGGGCTCGCTGTCCCCAAGCTGTTCCCTGGCTGTGCCATGATGTGAATCCAGGCTCGGAGACTGCTCGGGTGCAGAGCGCAGCGTGAAATCGTAGAATTCATGGATATCTGCAAAACAGCAGGAGGAACAGCCTCAGGACCAGGGGGCAGCCTGATGCCTCACAGCAGCCTCTGTGGGGCGCAGCACCTGTGACCTCCACTCTGCCCCCAGGCTCTGAGCCCTCTGGGAGAGGCTGGCACCCTGGGAGAGGGCTCTGCTGGCCCCCTGTGCTTGCTGTGCTGCCCACCACTCCCCCTGTGCAAGGCAGGAGGTGTAGTGGGGTGCCTGGCTCACTGTGCAGTGCCCATGGCTCTGGAAGGCATGGGAATGTCCATGGAGCAGTCCACAGGGACTAAGAGCAAACCCTGCTCAGCAGCATCAATCCAACACCCAGCCCATCCTGCTCTCCTCCAGGCTGTGCCAGCCCCAGGCATGGCCCCTGTCCCTGCTGCTCTGACAAGCCTCCTGCACCAGGCAGTCCCTGCCTGCCCTGACACTGATGGGCTATTCCCTCCCCATCACAGTCCCCCACCACCCTGTGGAGGGGCTCCCTTCCCAGAGGACAGGCAGAGAAGCCACAGGGCACTCAGTGTACAAGCCCTAAAGCCGATGAGTAAAGCTCTGTTAACCCCAGCTCCCTCCCTGGTATCTCCCCTCTTCCCCCTGCACACTGCCACAACAGGTATGGCACCCTCATTCTGGGCTCCAAGGACCTGAGGCTGCTGTCGTAGACCACTGTGGCTCTAGAGAGTGCCATGAAATGGGGTAAGCCAGCCCTCACTGCTCCAGAGATACTTATGGGGTGAGACTGGGACCTGAGAGCAGGTAAAGCTCCAGAGGTGGGAGCCCAGCCCCTCTCCTAGCCCAGCCAGGATGATTTCACCCTCTTCAGGTGACACACAGAGGATTCCAGGGAGCAGAAGGGCTGCAGTGGGCTCTGCTCCTCCCTAGGGAAGCTCCCACTGCTGCACACTCAGGCACTGCGGGCCCCTGGCAGCTCCCAGTTATCCCCAGAGCCAGCACCTCCACAGTGGTCAACATATCCACTGCAGAAGTGTTTAATTTCAAAAAGGAAACTACATCAAAAGTGAGAACCTGTTTTTATGAAGAAACTGAAAGGGGTAACAAAAACTTGTGGGAGGCTCTGAGCCTATTTAGAGAGACCCACTGGGACACCAGAACAGACATGGAGTGTCTGGCTGGAGGATACTGTAAAGGCAAAAGGGAGGAAAGCAAGGCTTGACTGCAGAGGAAAAGAAGCAATTGAAAATGAGAAGACATTCATCTAAACTGCTGAAGCTGCATCCAAATGAGAAAACCAGAATGGATGGTAAATGCTGTCAGGTTAAAGGTAAAGCTCCAAGAGGTCAGCCAAAAGAGTTTGGTAAACGCCTTCCAAAAGCCATAAAAAAAGTCATAAATCCCTTCAAGCACCTGGGAAACAGGAAGCCTGGCAGAGCCTGCAGGGCCAAAAAGTCAAGGCAGCATAAATGAGCACTTAAAGCAGGAAAAGACACAGCAGGAACCTGAGATTATTTTCTGTACCTGCATCTGCTGTGGAGGAAGCTGGAGAGCCCCACTTCTGTGAGTGACTCCAAGGGCAAGCTGTGGCTCTCAGCTTGAGGGGGATGTGGCCACTGCCACGGCACTCCCTGGGAGCTCAGGAATGAAGCACCTGCACTTGCCCTCCAGCCTGTGATTTCTCACCTGAAACTTTGCCACAGCCTGGCACCACGAGGTATTAAACACCCACATCACAGAGATTTCAACAGGAAATCTGGTGAGCACTGGCAGTGCAAGCAGGGACACGCTGGCCACTGCCTGAGGCTGGTCCCTGGCTGCAGCAGGATGCTCTCCCTAAGCAGGGACACCTAATGTATTTATATTTATGCAGCTGCAAATTTGTCTCAGAGGTTCATCAGTGAAGGCCTGAGAGAGGAGGGTCTGCTGAGCAGGGATAAGATCAAGTGAGGAGGGTCTGCTGTTCTCAGTGCTGAAAAATACAGCTTGACCAAACTCTAAGACCCAACCATGAGGACAGGCAAGACATGGAGCTGGGAGCAGCCAGAATGTGCACTCTGATATGGAAGTGAGAGTCAGGAGTGGTGAGAAGAAGAAACAAAAGAGCTGCTCGCACATTTTTCAGCACAAAGCATATTTTGCTGACTAATAATCTAAAAAATGCACATGACTGACAGTCAATCACTTTATGCTATAAAAGGCCAGTCACACTTTTGCACAGTGAGAGCTTCCATCATGCCTCCCTGAGGTGTGTGAAGATCCTTCCCTTGGGTGGGAACACCCCTGGAGGTCACTCCTCGAGGATGAGTCAGAGATTTGCCCTTGGTCATTGGTGTGGGTGAGTGACATCAATCTCTACTTAGTAGTTGTTTAGCTAGCTTTAATATAATTGCTTTAATATTGCTTCAAAACCAGTGCACTACACTAGTAATTATAGCTATCCATATTGTTTAGTAAATAACTCTGATTAAGCTCTTTTTTTTTCTCTAATCCTTACCATTATTGTAATAAATTTAAACAAATAATTTGATAAATTTATATAAATGCATTAGGATTATCATCCTTAATCCTGTGGGACAAAGTTGTATAAAGGTTCAATTACACCTGTATAATCCTTTAGACATACATCATTGACAAAGTCTGGGGCTAAATTGGATCCAGCTGCACCCAGGCTCCTCTCTGAGGATGAGTTTAGAAAGGAAGGGTGTCCTTTCTTCACCTCATGACTCAACAGGAGGGCTTTATAATAAACTTTGTCTGGAGCTCCCACTCTGCAGAGCAGAGCAGGGCTGCATGCCCAGGCACAACTCCCCATCCTCTCTCCCAGTGTTTAACCATGTGCCCAAGCACTGCAGCAGCACATCCCTGATGCAGATGGGACAAGAGCAGCTTCAACCCCATCTTGCAGCTCCCAGGGGCTGCCTGTTCTGTGAGCTCCCAGCTGTAGAGGCAAAGCTGATATAAATCTCAGCTGCAGGCAGAGCCTGGCTGGGTGCCCAAGGGCAGCCCAGCCAGGCTCTGTGGCTGCCCTAGTGCAGGGAGCACTGTGCCACTGCCTGGCATCAGTGCCACTGCCGGGCATCAGTGCCACTTTTGGAGCTGCTGTTTTGTGCTGCCAGGCTCTGTCCTGTGCCCTGGGAGACAGCTGGCAACGATGGGAGGAGTGGGAGTCCCCAGATGTACCCACCACACCTGGGGCACCCCTTCTACAGCCCCAGGCTGCCCCTGAAACCCTCCCAAACCAGACACGAGGTCACAGCAGCCCTCACTTCACAGCCAGAGACACTGGACTTTGTTTTCGTGCTAAAACATCTCTCCCTCTGGTTATAAAAATAATAATTGCGTAACAGGATAGCAGCAGCTTCTGGCTGCACGGATTACACTGGGAACACACAAAACTTTGCAAGAATGAAAACAGGATTTGAACAGCCTCATTGTGGGGGTGTGCTGCTGCTGGCACCCCTGTTTGTCACCCATCTGCTGCAGGAACACAGCCTGGGGCAGCCCAGCTGGCAAGGAGCCTGAAGGGCAGGAAACTTGTCCCCTGAAGCAGCCACTCTCCACCTCCAAAACCCTCAGCCCAGTTTAGGTGCTTGCCAGAAGAGAGAATTGTTGCTGGCACCAGGGATTAGAGGAGTTTCAGGATTGGTGGATAGGGTTCAGGCAGCAAAGGACAAAAGTACATTTTAGGACACATGGATGTGGCATTAAGATAATATAAATATATGCTGGTTTCTCTCAATTCTCATGGGCATCACAAATTGCACACAAGTCTGCCTCACCTGTGCACTTTAAGAGCAGCACTACCTGAAAAGCCTCCATAAGAGGACACTGTGGTAGCAAAAGATGAAGCTGCATGTTCTGTCTCACAGCCCAGTTTCTGTCTGATGACATGTAAATCCATTCTGGATCTAATAAGGAAATGTAACTCAAGATTTACAGAGTTTATAATTTTTGGAACAAATTTTTCCTGGGGTTAACACATCAAATAAATGTCATTAAATATTTCTATAGCACCAGCATTTATGCACTAAAGCCTTGCCCTTGTGCCAGCCGGAACATGCACTTCCAGATTAATGCCATTTCTTCCCCAATGTGTGCCCTGTCACCAGCTGCAGCACCACAGATGACCCCAAGCAGAAAGCCCAGCCTTGCAGCAGACCCATTGCCATTCACACCCATGGCTGCCACAGCAGATCTTTTCCAAGCCAGCTGCAAGTTTCCATCCTTGCTATGGGCCAATCTGCAAGAGGAGGAGTCCTCAGGGTTGGGCAGCCTCCAGATTCCTCCAGTTTTCCACGCTGGCTCCTGCAGCCACCCGGTGAAGCCATTACACCATCCCCAGCTGCGCTATTGGCAGGCAGGTCTTGCTGGGGTTTTGCACCCAGGCAAGCACTGCCTGCCCCTCCTGCCTTTATCACATCAGGATGCTCATGAGGAAAATTTTTGCGGGGTAAAAGGAGCTGCAGGGGAGGATTGGGAGCCCAAGGAGCTGACAGGACCTACAGAGGTCTGCACTGGCCAGTGGTCAGGCACAGGAGAGAAGCTGAGTCCCAGAGGATTTTTGGGAGGAGCTGCTGGCAGCTGGGACAGCTGGACACACAAAAACCCTGCCTGTCCAGCTTCACCCACTGCACAGGGCACAACAGCCCCTTTCAGGCTCTGGGAAGGAAAGGTCAGGGAGCTGCTTTTGTGTGCAAGCCCCATCCTCCCCACCACACAAGAGACCAAGCACCTCCCTGAGGGGCTCCACAGAGCAGAGGGAAAGCGGGGTCACCATCACCCCAGCCCAGGCTCCTGCAGCACCCCTGTGCTGGGCTGTTTCCTTGCAAGTCACGCACTTGGCTCCACAGCCTCAGACACGGAGAGAGGGGCCAGCAGAAGGGAGGCAGCACAGCCTGTTTTCCCTCTGCACAGCCAAGGAATTTCTTTTGTGCTGAGCAGGGTTTGGCACATTCCAGCAGAGCAGCTCCCGCAGCGCGGGCCGTGCCCAGCCAGCCGTGGCACCGCCGGGACAGGAGCTGTCCTGGCACGGGCAGTGTGCCCCCGGCACAGGCAGAGCCAGGACAGGGAGGTGGCCACAGGGATTTAGAGGGCTGGGCCGTGATCAGAGGAGTCTGGCAGAACGTGGTGCATGTGCAGAGCAGCTCTGGGTATGATCGCAGTGACTGACCCATCCAGCACAGCACTGATGCATCCAGGACACAACAGAGGCTGGGGCTTCTGGAGACCCCAAACCAGCTTATTCTTCAAAAAAAAAAACATACAGAAAGTCATATCCCTGGCATTTTTCACGTGGAGTAACTTGGCAAACTCCATGATGTTTGGCACTGCTGGGAGCTCTACTATGGCCTGATGCATGTTGATGTTCTTACTCCAATCAGCCAGTGTGTGCTCCAGGAGAGCATTACCTGCAGGACAGGGATGGACCATGCTCACACATTCATCTTCCCCAGAGGCTGAAAACAGCAGGGCTGTGCTGCTGAAAGGCTGCAAGGGGAGGGAGCTCTGCAGCTGAAGCCTCTCCAGAGCCAGAAGCTTCTGGCATGGCATGGGGCAGTGAGATGGGAGCTCTGCACTGAACAGTGTCTGTCTCTCCTGCAAATCCTCCTCCCACACCAAGCCAACCCTGTGACTCGGAGCAGACTTCAGACAGAGACACAGTGGCCCACAGGGAAAAGGAGGGGTGAAAATAAAAATGAAAATAGAAATGTTCCATCATCCTTGCAGTGCTGTTACTGTGCTCCAGTAGGTTCAAACCATGGACACAGTGTGAGCCAGCTGTGAGAGGCCACAGCAAGCACACAGCCAGACACAATGTCCACGTTGGGACAGAGACATTCTCAAACCCACACTCCAAGGGGAAGCAGGGGGAGGGAGCTGAGGAGGGGGGGCGGAAGTAATTAATGCAAATTCCTAGTTTAGGTAAACACATCTAGAGAAAGGCTCGCTCTGGCACGGGGAATTAATATCCTGTTAAACCAGTTGAAAAGGTCACCAGTAAACAAGAGACACTCCCAGCACTCCCTCGTGCCAGGGCTGATAGGACACCAAGACAAACGGCTGAGAGCAGGGAGCAGGGACGCTGCAGCATCCGCCTGCCAGCCTGCAGCTGCAGCCAGCTCGTGTTCTCTGCAGCCACTCTCTCTCCACAGCACTCCTGCACTAACAGCAGCACCCTGGGCCTTGGGAAAGCTGCTTTGCTGCCTTCACACAGGCAGGACTGGCCCCCTGGGACTCCCCTCCCCAGGGAGGACTGGCCAGCACACAAAAGCAGCCAGGGGTGTTGGGCTAATGTCAGGTTGGTCAAGGTCACAGCCCTGCTGGGGATCCCTGCCTCCAGGCTGGGGATCATTTAGAGAGCAGGTTGTATGAATTAAGAGATAAGAAAGGAGATGTACACTGGGTCCATCAGTATGGGGCCCACCTGTCCTGGGGAGTGCACCCTTGGCACATTCCTGTGCTGCTGCTGGCACAGACATTCCAGCACAAGGCCTTTAAAAGGACATGCTGGGACTGACTGGAAGTCTCCAGGTGATGCTCCAACAGCAATTGAGAAAAAAGGATAGAATAAAATTACTCAGGACACAGCATTCAACTTCATTTTCAATGGAAAACCTGAAGCACAGAGGAGCTGCTGGCAACTCATCTCTGCAGGCACAGAAGTGGAACTCAGACTGCAGAGGTGTGAAGAAAAGGTGAGAGCTGCCAAGAGAACAGCGAGGAGGAGCACCAGGGCTGAGACAGCCTTGGGTCAAAATGCACTGAGAGTGAGCCACAGAGCACATGTGGAGCTCTGCACCCTGGGGCCTGGGCATTCTTCTAAGAGTGCTGAGCCTCTGGGATGCTTTCCTTCCACCCCATCAGGGAAACTCAGCTTCTTTCCAGGACATCCAGGAACAGAAACCACCAGGGCTGCATGCATTTCCCAAGGCCCACAAGGCTATTCTATTGAGGAGAATAGCAAGATAGCTGTATTGCACAGAGAAGCTGCTTAGTCCAGAGAGACTTCAGCTGCATTTGTCTCAATCCACATGGAGGACTTTATACAGTGCTCAAAATGCCATTTTCTGGTGTCCAGCCCCAAGATAAACCTGGCTGTTAAGTCGTGTGTGAAATGGAACTGCTGGAACAGTGTGTTTCTCACAAGTGCTGGTGGGTCTAAGCACAAGAAAGGACAGAATGCCCCAATGGAGCTTGGGTACATGCGGGTTCTCTCTTAAAGACAGAAAAATCCAGTTTTCCTTCCTGGACACACCTGGGCTGCACTGCACAGAGAGCGCTTACAGCAGGGCAGGATCCCTTAGCAGGTGCTGGGTAGAACAGGCATGGCCTGATTGAGAAGGTGTTACCCCTTGTCCTCAATAGACTGAGGAATGCTGTTCTCTACAAACACCCAGTGATTGCAGCCCTGCTATCTCCTGCCTAAGCCCTGGAGGGGAAAGACAGCCCAGCTCCCTGGCACTGCATGCCACGTGTTTCCACAGAATGCACTGGCATGGGATCAGGCTCCCAGGAAACCCCACTAAACACAAGGACTGCAAGGGACTGCAAGGCAGGGGCTTACCCAGCAGAGCCTGGAAGAGTTCACTTTGGAAGATGTGCGAAACTTTTCCAATGGAAGCTTTTAACTCCTGCTCCTCCGGGGACCGCAGGGTGCTTTGGTATCTGGTCAGAATTTCCACTGCCCGTTCAGTGTCTGCAGAGATGACACAGGAGTAACAAGGCATTAACATTTTGGGATGCTATAGGAAGGCTCGAGTGCAGCCTGGGATAATGCCTCAAGCTGCCTTCCAGTCTGGATTTTAAAAAGTCAGACAGCCACAAAAGCAGCCTTCCTTACACACACCTAGGAAAGCTAACTCTGCTGAGAGCCACTGAGGGCCCACAGCAGAGACTTGGGCAGGAGGAGAGGCAGTTCTGCCACCAACCCTGAAAATCAGGGGCTAAAATCAGATTAACTCTGAACCCTGTGGCACTGGGCAGGCTGAACACCTCTGCCACCTCCCAGGCACAGAAGCTGTTGAGGAGCTGGACACATTCTGGTTGCACAGGGCTATGAATACTACTGCAGGAGCTGCAGCCTCCCACATAGGGCCAGATGACTGCAGCAAAGCTGAGCGTAGGCCCATTCACATAGTGCAAACAGCTCAGCTACAGGAGTGGCAAAACTTGGGTTGCTACAGGGTGAAGCACAAGAAGCAGCAAGCAGCCGTGGGGCAGCAGGAGACAAGTGGGACAGGAACACGATGCCTTGGGGTCAGAGGAGATGCTGGTGAGGAAGGGAGCTGGAGCTAGAGGCTGCCATGAAGCAACATTTTGGTTAGTGACTGGGCTAGACAAAGCTATGAGAAAACCCTGGACCTAAAATAGTGGAGCTGTGATCTCCCTGCCTGGACACCTCCACACTTCTCTGGGCCGACAGCCAGAGCTGCCAGTGCAGCCTCGACCTCAGATGTGACCCATGCCTCAGGCAGGTGGTGAGCTCCTGCGGACCTTCAGACCATCCCTGCCCCATCAGTGGATGTTTCCCTTTGTCACCCAGGCAGACTGCAGACAAAGAGTGTCTGTGTGGGAAGGCAGGGAAGCTGTCCCGCCACTGCTGGAGACTCATCTTTTAAACCAGGAACTCATGCAGAAAGGATGACCCTGCTCATCACAGGGCTCTCGAGAATTCAGGTCATCAGACAAGGGGGCCTGTGTCTGCTCGGGTATGTGCCACCTGGTGTCCCAGCTCATCCAGCCTTCCAGCTTCTCCCTGGCTGAAAGGGAAAGGGGGTCCTCCTGCCTGTGCCACCAGCCCACACTGACTCATCGTGGGAGCAGAACAGGGAAAGGAGTCTGGGGAAGCGTGAACAGCTTTGACTTGGAGCTGGGCTCCAGAATTGCTCCAGTTAAAGTAGGGACTCCCCTGAGCTTTATGGCAATCCTAACCCCGTGCTATTACTTAGAGCTTCCTTTTCTGCAAGATTAAACAGTGGCTTCAGACACTGCCCAGCACACCATGAGCAAGGCTGAGATGTCACTGCCTGGTCATTCCTGACCTTATCAGCAGAACTAAAGAAGCTCATGGAGAGCTGGGGCCACCGCACCAGGATACAAAGATTGTGAACCTGGTGTAAACTTCCCACCACAGCCCAGGCTGTGCAGCAAGAGTGGCAGGCACCGTGCTGACCCCTGTGCTGCTGGCCACCCGTACCTGGTGACAGCTGTAGCAGGACACTGCTGGCCACCCATAGCGGGTGACAGCCACCTGCAGCAGGGCACTGCTGGCCACCCGTACCGGGTGATGGCCAGCTGCAGCAGGGCACTGCTGCCTCCCGATCTGGGCAAGTGCTGTGCACCCAGCGTGAGAGGGAGACCACAGGACCCTTCCTACAGCTCTCATTTCTTGGTGTCCAGGGCCCATCTCCACGTGCCTCAAGGCGCATGCAATCCCACGTACAGGAAGCCCCTTCTGGCAGAGCCCAAACCCCCGTGGCCGCTCTCCTTCCTCCCCGCAGCACGCAAGGGATCTGCAAGCAGAGCATCCCACGGCCACCCACTCTGAGCCACGGCAGCACAACGTGTCCACAGCCCGGGCAGGGCGTGGAGCGAGAGCGCCCAGTCCTGGGGTGTTAACCCCAGGCTCGCACGGCCGCCCGTGGAGGGGAGCGAGGGCGGGAGGTGCCCGGCAGGACGCGGAGCACCGGGCGCGGTCCCAGCGCGGGTCCCGGCGGGGCAGACACTTGTTGAGCGCGGGGCCGCGGTGCCCGACGCGGCGGGCAGGGCCGGGCAGGGCGCTCCTTACCTTCCCGGCGGATCATCGCTCCGCCGTGGCCGACGGCCGCTCCGCTCCGTGCCAGCCCGCGAGCGGCCGAGCCGCCGCCCGCCCCGCCCCGCCCGGCCGGAGCCGCCCCCCGGCCGCGGGCACCGCCTCCGGGAGCGCCCCGCCACCGGCGCTCCGAGCCCCGGGCACCGCCTCCGGGAGCGCCCCGCCACCGGCGCTCCGAGCCCCGGGCACCGCCTCCGGGAGCGCCCCGCCACCGCCACCGGCGCTCCGAGCACCGCCTCCGGGAGCGCCCCGCCACCGCCACCGGCGCTCCGAGCACCGCCTCCGGGAGCGCCCCGCCACCGCCACCGGCGCTCCGAGCCAGCCGGGCCGCGGGCAGGCTCGGCCGGCGCCCCGGGAGCCGCGCCCCGCCCGGCCTCCCCTCGCTGCCCGCTGCCGAGGGCCCGGCCGGTTCCCCGCGCCGGCGGTGCGTGGCACGGAGCGCCGCGGAGCGAGCCCGCCCCGGGCCGGTACCGTCGGGGCTGCGCCGGCTCCTTCTCCGGGCCGGCAGCGCCGCCGGCAGGGGAAGGCGCGGAACGGAGGACGCAGGCGTGCCCGCCGCACCCCTTCGGGCTCTGTCTGCCGCTCCTCTGCTTTATTGACATAAATAGACAGCAACAAGTCAAACTGACACGGTACCCTCTCCCGGTTCGAGGCCCTGCTGCAACGGGACCGATGCCGAGTCCCAGCGCTCCCTCTGCTGCCCTGGAGCAGCAGCAGAAGAGTGAGCGCGGTCCTGCCAGCCCCTGACACCCAGCACCCCCAGCCCTGCTCCTTCTCTTCCCCGAGCAACAGGCATGAACTGCTGCACGGAGTGCCAGGACCCTGTCCCGTGAAGATGAAGCCAGCAGCAGTAGGGACGGGATTTGTGTCCAGGATGTGAGGGTGAAGAGCTTGGCTTTCCCTTTGTCTTTTGAAAAGCCACTCCACATCCTCCTTCCTGAAATTCCTCAAGCCATGGGACAGGGCAGCCCCCAGGGGAACAGCCCTTAAACCAGGTGTCCCATCCCTGGCTGCAGAGGTGCTGACAACAGGCAGAGACAGCCCTTCCCCTGCACCAAACAGCCACCCAAATCCCCGCTCCTGTCCAAACCCCAAGGGAGAGGTCTCAGCTCCAGCACTGCTGGATAAATATTCTGCCCTTAGGGCACCCCTGCAAAGCTTTAGTTCCTCGTTGCCAGTGGGCAATGAGAACTCAGTTCCAAGTCTTTTCAGCTGAGGGCAGCTGTGCACCATGAAAGGAGCCAGGAAGGCCACGGTGGAAGGGAGGCTCGGAGGAAAGGAGCCTCGAAGCTGGCCTGCGGAGCGCTCCCTGCCTGAGCCGTGCAGGGCTCTGGCTGCCCTTCCCCACAGCTGACACAGGCGTCACTCTTGCATCAGGCTGTTGATCTTTGTGAGCAGCACATCCGTCTCAGACGCTGAGGAAACAGAGAAAAAGCATTTATTGTGGGCAGCCACCATCCCGCAGCGACAGGCGGAGCAGCCTGAAAAGCAGGTTTGAGGATATTCGGGAAATGTGGGATTCCCTAGTGCTGTCCCACAGGGCTGCTTGTTAACGGCAGGACAGGAGGAACTCCCTGGGCCGGGATTCCCTTCCCTCCCCCAGCCATCCCAAACCACTCCGTCAGGTTTGGCTGGGGAAAGCTGCCTGCCTGTCAGGGAGAGTCCCAGAGGCAGAGCCCGGCTCCAGGGGAGGGAAGCTCCCGTTCCGTGCGCACTCACCCGCTGGCCATCTCCTGCGGGAACATTTCCTAGGAGATGGAACAGGATCCATGTTAGCATGCAAGTCTGGTCCCACCGTGCCCTCCCCTGAGCTGCCAGCTGGAGCCCCGCAGTCCCCGAGGGAGCTGCTCTCAGTGCCTGCAGCACTGGGGAAAAGGACAGGAGCAGGAGCCCCAGCTTCAGCCCACCGAGCCCTGGGGTGCACAGTGGGTTAACAAGTGTGAACTAAAGCATCCAGCAGCTTGAGGCAGGGCCAGAGCAGACTTCTAGCTGCAGCTTGGAGGTGAAAGTTGCCCCCACACACTTCTGTCTTACTTAGCCAGACAGAAGAGCACCCGCCAGGATCTGAGCCCAGAGAGGAGTGGCAGTAGGTTTGGGTCAGCACCAGCCACCCAGGGCACACTACAGCCTCCCCCAACAGAGCAGCCTCGGGAGAGGGAAAGGGATCAAACCTACTTCATCAGGACGAAGGCCCAGATGATGATAAGTAAGGAAACACAGTCCACAACGATCCAGATCATGAAGTATGTGCTGCTGGGCTGCAAGGCAACGAGACAAGCCACTGAACACCATCTAGGGGTGGTGTGCCATGGCACAGCCCTGTGTGCCTGCTGTGCTACCAGTCCATTCTACAGGGTGGCATGCTCCCATGCCAGTACAGCAGTGAGCAAAAGTCACCCTCCAGGCAACTGCACAGGACCCACAAGTGCCTGGGACACAGGGCTGTGGGGCAGGCTGAAGGATTCAGGGGTCCCTTACCAGCAGCCAGATCGGGTGTTCCATCTCCTTCAGCACCTGGCAGGCGTTGGTGGTGACAGAGCTCACCCCTGAGCACCACAGCACGGAGAAGAGCCAGGGCTGGTTCACCACGTACAGGTTGACAGAGATGTTGTCCTGGCGGTACTGCCTGTGTGGGGACAGCCGTGGTCAGAGCAGCAGGCAGCAGGGTGTCACCACACTCTGCACAGCCAGAGGGGGCTGTACATTTGGGAAATGATCCAGCACTTGCAGCCACATGGAGCAACTGTCTGGAGATCCAGATTTGCTGGCAGGGCAGAGCACTGCAGCCAGCTCCATCCTCTGCACCAGCCCTGCCTGAGAGGGACACTTTTTCACAAGGCACACTCCCAGCTCTTCCCAGAAGCACACCAGTACTCAGCACCCTCACCTCTGCTGGCCCCTGGGACAGTCCCCAGACCCACACCACTCCCAGGTACTTGGACAAAGCGTTCTCACCTGATCTCCTCAGAGCTCATGTCCTGGTAGGGCAGATTGACGTGCAGCACTGGCTCCTTCTCATTCTCGACTCTCTTCCGGCCATAGACGTGCTGGACACCTGGGGCCTGCTGTTTGACATCTTCCCTGAAGCCATCTGGAAGCCAGAGGACCTAGGAAACAGCCAGAGAGCACTTGCAGAGGAGAGGTGCTCCAGAGAGTTTGTTCTCTTCCAATATTCCCTCACAGGTCCAGGCTCACATGGCCTGCTTAGACAGCTGCTTCCTGCCCCATCTCCACACTCAGCTCTGCCATGAGGATCTCAGCCAGGACAGTCTCCTAAGAGCTTGCCCCAGCCAAGAAACAAGCACAGGTCCCACTGAAGGGAGAAAGCAGTTCCAGCCAAGGAAATATGCACCAGTTAAGTCCTTTCTGGGTCTTTGAATGGCTCAAGAAGTGAATCCATTTATCCCCAGCTCGGCAGCAAGAATGCACCTCGGATCACCACTATAGTACAAGTCTTTTCTCTGTCCCCTCCTGATCTGCATTCCCAAAAGGCCAAGCAACGTGATTTGAGTGCTGATTTGTCCCCAGAGGGCAGCACATATCCTGTGCTGCAAGGGTTGGAGGAAGCATAAAGGGAGCACAGGAGGGTGCAGCAGGAGTCCCAGAGCTGCAGGGAGAGGTGTGGTGGAGTGTGGGGAGGTGAAAGCCTAGCATTGTACTCCTGTTCGTGCTGGCAGTGTTGGTCTCCTCCCTGGCCTGAGTCATTGTTTACACACCAGGGTGGCCAGTGCTGGGAAACCAAAGTACTTGGAGGGGTCTGAAGCTGTAGGCATTAAACTCTAATTATTGGTAACTTCTCCCACATGTGGGCAGGGCTGCCCAGCAGGGATCACATATGGGGTGTATGGGGTGTCAGGGAGGGTCAGTGTGGCTGGCAGGGCACCTCCCGCCACGGCAGGGGTGTGACAGCAGGGCCTGGCAGGGGTGGGTGGTGACCAGCTCACCTGCTGCAGAGGGATGCCTGACTGTAAAATCACTCCCAGGGTGACATTGACAAAGTTCTGGTAGTCACTGTGGTTCTCAGGCCGAAGGTCAAACATGATGGAGAGGTTGCTGTGCTTGGCTGCCTCTAGAGCCTGTTCCAGGGACGGGATCCTCTGTTCAGCTGCCTCCTGGCGATCACCAGGAGAAAGATTCTGCACAGTGGGGAATGGCCTCCGCTGCAAGGGTGAGAGAGGGCAGTCACCACAGGCAGACCACCTGCCAGCTTCCACATCCCAAACTGGTGCCTGGGGGACTCCATTTCCTACACTGGCTCTCCATGTGCTCTCCAGTGCAGACAGGCACAGGGAACCTCCCTATCCATGGGCACCCGTACCCTTCTCCCCATTAACAACAGAATTCAAGCAGCCCCAGCACCTGTGGGCATTCAAAGCTGCTCAGCAGTAGTTAGTCACCTTTTGGGAAGAGCCTGGCCACAGCTGCCTTCAAGCCCAGGCAGGCTGTGCAGCTCAGAGCAAATATGAGACATCCCCTCTGAAAGCAGCCTCCTCCATGACTCAGCTGAGGAGTCAGAACAAACCTCAGCTTGGGGCATAACTGCACCCAAGGGATTTGTGCATGCTTCTGCACCCTGTCCAGGTGTCTGCTAGGACCAGGAAAGGTTCTGGAGCCCCAGGGCAGGGCTAATGCTTCACCCAAGAATGCACCCATTCCTCACCAGCCACCCTAAGGACATTCCTGACCTCCAGAAACCAGCTGCCAGCATCCAGCTGCTGCAGGTCTGTCCAGTTGAAGGCAGTGCTGTTCAGGGCAGCCCTCTCAGGGAACACAGCCTGCACGTTGGTGGTCCTAGTGAGCTCCTCATCGTGCATGAGGAATGGGACCCCGTCAGCACTGGCAAAGAGCACAGAGGAAAGCCATGTGTTGTAAGCTGTTTGTCTCCTATCCCTGCCCTGGCATTTCTACCCCCTCCCAGCCACCTGCCAGAGTAACCCCCACCCTTATTCTACTTGTGGCCCTTTACACAAAAATGTGCACCTAGAGACCAAGCCACCAACCCAGTAGTTCCTTGCTCTTTGAAATAGCTGTCCCAATTACAGGATTGCATGAGATGAACTGGAGCCAGGGTCTGTTTTCCAAGCAGTACCCCTCCCCTGATGAAGCCTCCCTACCCAGAAGGCAATCTGCATGGGGAGGACAGAAA
Organism: Ammospiza nelsoni; assembly: GCF_027579445.1. Taxonomy (NCBI): domain Eukaryota; kingdom Metazoa; phylum Chordata; class Aves; order Passeriformes; family Passerellidae; genus Ammospiza; species Ammospiza nelsoni. The sequence continues at coordinate 15,072,646 of NC_080647.1, read as the reverse complement.
CCCAGTACCTCTCCCAGATCATTGGGACACCAAGCTGGAGCCTGTCCCATACTGGGAAGGTGGGAGTGGCAGAGCCCTTTGAACAGGGCTGCCTGCAAATGCAGGCTGCAGCAGTCCTCCAGGTGTCTTCCAGAATGCCCCCTGTGGGAGGTGACATCCCAGGATACACAGCCCCTTCCTCCCCCTGAGCCCCTTTACCTCACCATGACGTCTGTCTCAAAGACTTGCACATCACAGTCCGCTGCCTTGTGCAGTGACATGAGGGTGTTCTCAGGGGCCAGCTGGAAAAGGGAATGGTGTTAGTGCAGGGAGCATGGGCAGGATGGGGCAGGGACAGGCACTCATCCTGCCTGGATGCACCCAGCAGCTTGGCTGGGCTCTAGGGCAGCCACAATGAGCCTGGGGTGACCTGGGTGTGATGGGGGGTCGAAAAGGACCGGGGGTAGACAGGCAGAGCCTGCCTCATCCCTGCTCCCCAGCCCACACTACACAGCCAGGCTTTCTGCTGGGACTTGCATGCTCCTGGTCCAGCAGTGCTCAGGGAGCAGCTCTGTCCTGCAGCTGCTGCATCCCCTCCTCACCCTGTGTTCATCCAAACTCCAAGTCTGGCTGCTGGGGGGATACCACTGTTCTAGGCTGGCCAGAGCTTGTCCAGGCTGTGGCCACCAGGATCTGTGCCTCACAGCCAGGCACAGCCTGGCTTTTCCTAGTGGAGCAGCCTGCCCATCCACCCTGAGCACTGCCAGGGTGCTGGTCACTCACCATGGGTGCTCCTCGATGGCCAACTAGGGCTGGCTTGGGGGGCAGCTGGTTCTCCTCCATGATGCAAGGGGAGGTGATTCCCAGGGGAGCCAGGTAGAGTGCAATCATTGCTGCACAGTACACAAGCAGCACAAACACCCTGAGACCTGCAGGCACAGACAGAAGTTATGAGGTACAGAGGAAGTATTTTGCAGGTCACTAGGAATAAGCCAAGGCTGCTTCACATGGCATTAACCTGTCATTGCCTTAGGTCAAACACTGCACCCTCATCCTCAGGAACACTGTGGATTTATCCCTGGCCCTTGCCCAACTCAGCACTTCTGCAGCACTCTGCCACCTGCAGCCCTCCTTCAGCTGCAAAGCAGGGAGGGCTGAAGCTGCAACGAGGGCTGCTCTTGAGAAACCACCAAGAGCAGGCATTACTGCCACACTGGAGACCTGTTCCCACTACTGCACTGCTCCCTGAGCACCACTCTACCACCAGTGCTGCCCAGCTGGGTGGCAGGACCCAGGGCACAGCCAAGGGGACAATTGAGAGCTCAGAGGGGTTACCTGTCCTGCGGGTGCGGTAGATGAAGCTGGCCAGGGGCCAGGCAAGGAGCGTCATTCCCCCCACAGCTCCGATGTGCAGGAAGGGACCTGTGGCCTGGAGAGGCAAAAAACACAGGGTGTCAGCCAGCACCAGTGCCTGTCCCCAAAATACACACGTCCCAGTGCCAGGGGTCTGCCCCTGCAGCCAGTACTGGTGGAAGACCCACAGTGCTGGGAGGGAGGGACAGGCTTCTGGAGGACAGAACAAACTCCCTGCTCTGGTCTAGCCACCATTCATCAGTCTGGTGGCAGCTGCTCCAGGCAGGACTGCAGGGGCAGAAAGAGCACCTTGCCTGGCCAGGCAGCAGAAGTCAAGGGCAGGGAATTCAGCCCCAGTGCACCCCAGCCATGCTGGGGACTTCAGTCAGCACCCTTGAGCTCAAGGCCACAGGTCAGGCTCTGGGTACAGCAGGGGAGTCCCTGCTATGGAGGTGACTCACCTGCAGGGAGATCCATGCACTTTTCCACTCCTCTGCCCACTTTATTCCCAGCCCTGTGAAGGCTGCAGCCACCACCAGGGCAGTCAGGATCAGCAGTACCTGTGGGGCACACACAGGGCAGTTAGGGGAGCACACAGCATCTTGCAGGCCAGGTAGAATCCTCCTCATCCCTTCCTTATGAACCCCTCCCAGCCCTGATACCCATTTCCCCATCTGGGTTTGCAGCTGAGCTCTGTGCTCCATGCTCTGAGCACTGGGAATATTCCCATCCCAGAGACTTGGGGCTGAGAACTGACAGCTGCAGCCCTGTCAGCAGGGACACACAGCCAATGCATGGGGTCACAGCAGCCATGCACAGCCCCAGTAGGCTGGTCCAGCTTCTGAAGGTGCAAGGGCAGCCAGGGCAGGCACCATCTCCCTGCACCTCCAGTGTCTCACCTTGTGCACCCAGTGTAGCTTCAAGGGCTGGCCACAGAGCTGCAAGCACAGAGCGAGGACCTGCAAGGGCAAGGAGCTGTCAGACTGGGCTGTGCCCCACACCTCAGCCCTCACAGGGCACTGGACTCAGCCACAAGAGTTCGGGCGCCCTGCACAGGCAGGGGCTCTGCCCGTGCTCAGGCTGAGCCGGCCCCAGATGCTGCAGCTCCTCCCAGCTCAGGGCTGTGCTCAGCACAGCCCCATTCCCCCAGCTCAGGGCAGCCCCATTCCCCCAGCTCAGGGCAGCCCCATTCCCCCAGCTCAGGGCAGCCCCATTCCCACAGCTCAGGGCAGCCCCATTCCCACAGCTCAGGGCAGCCCCATTCCCACAGCTCAGGGCAGCCCCATTCCCACAGCTCAGCACAGCCCCATTCCCCCGGCTCAGTGCAGCCTGTGCCCAGCACAGCCCCATTCCCCCGGCTCAGTGCAGCCTGTGCCCAGCACAGCCCCATTCTCCCAGCCCAGCAGGGTCAGGAGGGCTCACCAGCAGCACAGATGAGTAGCTGATCAGCACAGCTGTAGCTATGAGCAGCACCAGGGACCAGTCTAGCCACAGCTTCTTCTGCCTGAAGATGAATCTGCCAGCAAAGGGGAAGGTCAGAGGGGCAGGGGTGATGTGGCGAACAAGGCTCTGTGTAGATCCTACTCACTCGTTGAAGTTGTGGAAATCATTGAGGATGATGATAGCGAAGTAGAGCCACACCAGGGTGAAGAGGAAGACGCAGAAGAGGAAAAGGAACCAGCTGCAGTCATACTGAAAATAGAGATGAGAGTTATACACATACCCTCAGGGCTCCTAGCCCCCAGGCAGTGCTGAGACCCCTGGTATCACCCAGCCAGCAGCAGGGAGCACAGGGGGTCCCAGCAGGAATGGCCAGGGGTCAGGCACTGAGCTGCCATGGAGAGAGACCAGAGCTACCCTGGCTGCCTCTTTTGGCTGGACCCACACTACAGAAAGATGGATCAGCATGTCCTACAACAAACAAAATCTGCCTTGGTCAGGGTGGGGACGATGGCCCCTGTGACAAGACTGCCTCCTTTCCCATGCAGCACTCCGTGGGAACAGGCTGGGACTTTGGACACAAGAAGGGGAGGGGAGCCAGGTCCCACTCCCTTCTAGCTGCACGACCTGTGAGCTGGGCAGAGAGCAGTGCAGGGCCTCAGAACCGCCCTTGTAGTGGCGAGTCTGCAGGCTGGGTCCAGCTGCACTGCCCACAGCCACAGGTGCCACGTGTGTGCGGGAGGTGAGGGGTGCCACAGGTGCCAGAGGGACACCCAGCAACCCGGACTTATTTGTACATTGCAGGCAAGACAGGACAAGCCGCAGCAGAGCCACACCCATGGGAGTCGGAGACCTCAGAGGATCCCAGGGCCTGGCCACTCCCAGGTTGCAAATTGCTGGGGACACCCTCCCGGTGGGGCCACACCCAGCCCAGGAACTGTGTCTCCCACGTGCCTAGCCAGGTGCCCCGGGACCTGCTTGCCAGCCCAGCCCCAGGGCTCTGCTCTGCCCCAGGCACGTGCAAGCCCCACTGCTAATGCTGCTCTACCCCTCTTGTCACCCAGCAGGAGCACAGCCCACCCTCCCTGCTCCAGGCCAGGGCAGTTCCTGGACAGTGAGGGTGCCAGGTAGCACCCTAGCTTTCCTGGGGCTGGGCCCTGGGAAGCAGGAGCAGCAGCAAGAGGTCAGCAGCTCAGTGTTTGGGGCTGAGCATCCCAGCCAGAGCCCTTCCCCACCCCTGCCAGCACTCTGAGACTCCCACAAAGGGGCTGGCAAGCCCCAGCTCAGCATCACTCAGGTATCACCTTGGTGGTTCTCAGGCCCTTCCTCTTCTCCTTCTTGGCAGTGATCCACTGGCAGCTGTAGGGGCAGAGCAGGCAGGTGGCACAGGTGGAGCAGCAGCCAGGGGGGTCTGCCATAGCAGCAGACTGTGCCAGAGCCAAGGTCAGGTGTCCTGTGGGGGATACACAGTGTGTTGGCACAGAGCTCTCAGCACACTGCCCCCACCCCGTGGGGATGCAGCACTGAGGCATTTTGTGTCCAGGTACCCTGGCAGGTGGCCCAGAGTGCTGGGACACAGTGGGGCTGCTGGTTGTGTCCCCAGACAAGGCATGGTGCCAGGGGAAGCAGCAGCTCAGGGTGCAGCCCAACCTGTTCAGCAGGCTGTGCTGGGACCCTTCACTCAACAAGCTGGAACAAGCCTGGAGCTGGCAGGGAGCAGGGCCTGGGCTCAGCACTGCCTGGGAGCCAGGACCACTGTGCAGGCTCCAGGGGCAAGCAGCCTAGCCAGCCAGCGTGACAGCACCACTGCACCCAGGCTTCCCCACCTGCAAGGACTGTCCAGTGCCATGCCATGGCCTGGGAAGTTCCTGTTCTGATCCCTAAGTGCAGGTCCTTGCTGCTGCAGCACCATCCTGGCAGCCCCTGAGCTCAACCTGCACACCAAGGAATCCCCAGTGTGGCTGGAGGAGCTGCAGCTGAGCAGGCACTGGATGGCCTTGGTCCAAGTGCTTGTGGGGAACCCATTTCTACAGCCACAGAGATCCAGGCTGAGGGCAGGGCCACCACTGAGTTCCCAAGGCTGGCAAGGGAACAGAGCCAGGATGCTTTGCTGTGATCCCCAGATTTCTGGTGCTTGGCTAGAGGAAGCAGGGAGCCCAAAACAAGATCTTCCTCAATCCATCCAGAGAAATCCCATCTTTACTATTGCTTGTGCTGCTGTGGAGCTGCTCCTCCTCACCCCAACCTCCCCAACAGGCCAGGCTCACTGTGCAACACTATCACCCTGCAGATTAAGCCTGGCTCTCATTTCACTGTGACCACTGAGCCAGGCATGAGAGCCAGCTGACCACATCCTCCCAGCCACATCCTCTCCAGTGCTGGAGTGCCTCTCAGAGCTGTGTCCCATTCCAGGCTGGGCTGTGGAGAGAGGGAGCAGAGCTAGCCCAGCTCCCCCCTGGGCCAGCCAGCCAGACCAGGGCTCTGCCATGCCCAGCCTGGTCTGCCCCTGGAACAGGGCAGCACCCCAGCGCATCACCTTGCTCCTAAATACCCCCCCATGGGGGGCTCCAGGGTGCAGAGCCTGCCCCAGCACCCACACAGAGCACAGGGTCACACACAGGCAGGCAGCATCCCAAGAGCAGGACTCCATCCCTGGCCAGGCAGCTTCTGCAGGCTGGGACATGTCTGGGGGCTGCCATCAGCAGGTCCAGCCAGCCAAGGCACAGAGGATGATAAGCAGCAAAACCAAGCCCCACATCTGCTGCCTCCTCCAACTTCCAGGCACCAGACCAGCAGCTGTGACCTGCTCAGTGATGGCACTGAGGGAGTCAGCCTTAACACAAGGGATGCCATGGGTCATACCTCTGCTGTCACCAGAAGCAGAGTCACCACTTCCACCAGTGGGCTCAGCCAGCCTTCCCTTGGAGTCACCCTGTCTCCTGTCACTGCTCACATGGGCAGGGCACTGGTGTCAGCAGCTGCTGGCAGGCTCCCACGCAGAGTACATAGTACAGGAGGAGTGGCTGTGGGCACCAGCTGCAGCTCAGCTGCTCCAAGGGACTGCTGCTGCCAAGATTGGAGCTTGGCAGAGTGGCACAGGACTGGTCACAAATCTGCCCCAGTGGTGATGTTGGGAGGGTTTGGAGGGGAAATGCCACCCTGTTCTCCAGCTCAGAGTGCAACTGCAGCAGCATCAGTGGTTATGGCAGGGCACACATCCCAGACAGAGCAGGGATAGGCACACAACAGACCCTGCTCAGCTTCTGCTCTGGCTCCAGTGGGAGAGCAGCGGTGGGAGCTGGGGCTCCATCATGGCTGGAAGCACCCTCCTTCAGCTCGCACCAAACAACCCCCACTGCACACTCAGCCCTTGTGTGCGAGGCACAGGGAATCCGAAGGGCTGACAAACCCATTGCCACAGCCACCGACACGGCACCGTGTGCTGGTAGCCTCACAAGCACCTCTGTGCTGGCACAGGACAACCTGGTGGCGATACGCAGATCAATATCCCCTTGTCCTGGAGGAGCGAGCTGAGCCAGCCCAGGCTGTGTGCCATCGGGCAGGGCAGCAGGAGCTGGTGCCTAACCCTGGGCTCCTTTTCCTGGTAGGACGGAGGACAGAACACGGGCTCAGCATAGGGCACAGGGTGACCCCAAAACAGCAATAGCAGCACAGCCTGGGCAAGATCCCCCACTCTCAGTCTCATACCCGGGCAGCCATTCCAGTGTGCTCCCCATTCCTGCTCTCCAGAGCGTGGGAACAACACGGGCACCCCTCTTCCTTCCCCCTCACCTTCCCAGGACCATCACCCCCTCCCCGTGCCGCCTGCCAGCCCAGGGCAGCATGCCCAGGGCCGGGGCAGCCCCAAGTACCTGCTCCCCGCGGATGTCGCGCTGCCGCAGCCGGGCCAGGTGAGCGCGGGGCTGGGCTCTGCCGGGCCCATGCGTGCCAGCACTCGGCTCCGCTCACACCCTGCAGGGTGTGCCCGGCCCGGCAGGTCCGCACAGGCCGGCAGAGGCGGGCAGACTGCGAGCGGAGCCGTGAGGAGCGGGGGGCCGGGCTGGGGTCAGGGCGGGCCCCGAGCAGAGGGGGAAGGGGCCCCGGGGCCGTCACGCGTCGCGGCGCGGAGGAGTTTGCAGGCAGGCCACGTCCAGGCAGAGCCGGGCTCCAGGGAGAGCTCCCGGGAGATGGAGGCAGCGCTTCGTGCATCGCCGCGCCTTTGAGACAGGGGCTGCGGGAGCCCCTCGGACAAAAGGGGACTTTTCTCTTCCCGGCAGAGGAAGCCTGAACAGACACAGCCCAGGTCACCGCGGCAGGCCCGCCGGACACACCGGGGCATGCTTTGAAGGCAGAAGCACAGAAGTAAAAGTGCTTTTCTTGCCTTGAGCCGAGAGAAATGCTTCCGAATGAGTGCATCTGAACTTTGCTAAAGCAGCAGATGAAAAGAGGCTCCAGACAGGCCTGATGCCAGCTGAAGATGGATGGGCTGATGCCTTCCATCTTCCCCCTCCCTCCCTGTGGCACAGCATAGCTGTGTCCCCCATCCTCTGCTCCAAGTGAGCCAGGATGCACGATGGGCACTCAGACTTTTCTGCATCACTGAATTGATCCGTCATTGCCTGTGATCTCAGGGGACCCCTCTGATCTTCTGCCACTTGCAGAGAACCTGAAAAAGCTGATTTACAGGGAGGTGATGGAATTCAGCGGTGACATAGCAACAGCCAATTTAGGCAGAAGCCTCAGTGCTCAGCCCTCAGCTGATCCTGTTCCACACTACTGTTAACAGGTCCGGCACAACTCCTTGGGCAGCTCCATGGAATGTGCTGATTAAGGCCTTATCAGTGGAGGGTCTGGGGCACCGCAGGAGGGCTTGCGCAGGAACACCCATTGCTCGGCACCCAAAGGAGTAAGCTGAAAGCATTGCAGTGGCCAGGAATATCCCCCAGACAAGCCAGCAGCCCTGCACACACAGATTTTGTCAGTTAGCAGCTTGGCAGTGAGGTTCACCTCTTGCATCCATGTGTTCTGCTGACTCTGACACAGATCAGCCGCATGGCTACACGAAGAGCAAAGCTGTGGGCATGAGCTGTCCCAGCAGACCTGTGCCCCAGGAAAGTCCCTGGGATGCAGACAGCCCATTTTATGGGGGAGAAGGTTGGCTGTCAGGGATTGGATTGCAGGTTTTGAGGACAGGAATTAGTGAGCAATGAAGTGAGGTCAAGGATCACTCAAGCCAAGAAACACCTTAGGCAGCATGTAGGGGAAAACCGAGAGTGAATAAAGAGACCAAGGAAGTACTGGAGGAGGGGAGGTTGATGCAGAGCTCCAGGAGATCAAAAAGTTGTGGATTTTAGTGGAGTGAGGCAAAGTTTATGGAAGAGGCACCACGGGCAGACAGAACAGCGGGACAGGCGGGGGCGTCCGTCTGACCGTGCCGGGCTGGAGCGCGTTTCTCGGGGGAGCCGAGCCGCTCCCACCCAATGCTGCCGAGGGAGCCCCGGCCCCGGGCACCGCCGGGCGCGCCTGCAGCGCCACCTTTGCCCACACGAGGGCGGCAGCGCGGCCCCTCCCGCCCGGCATGGGGCTGAGGGGACGGGAGCGGCGCCGGGGCCGAGCGGAACCGTGTCCTGATCCCCCACGGGACGCAGCCCTGCCGGGCCCGGGCAGCCGCCTCGCAGCGCTGCCTGTAAGGGCAGGAGCCATGCTGGCTACTGACACAGCCGCGCGGGCACTGCCGCTGCCTGGCCGCCAGACGGCGACCTCGGCCCGCGCTGCTGCTGCGGGAGTGCCTGAGGATCGGCCTGTGCAAAAGGGCAGAGCTGAGCCGGGGGTGTGACCCAAAGGACAGGGCTTAGCCCGGTGCCGTGACACAAAGGGCAGTGCTGTGCCCAGGGCTGTGACCCAAAGGACAGGGCTGAGACCCCAAGGACCAGGCTGATCCCAGGGATACCATGCAAAGGACAGGGCTGAACCGGGGGTGCGATCCTATGGATAGAACTGAGTTTATGGGTGTGACCCAAAGGACAGGGCTGAGCCAGGTGTGTGCCAAAGGACAGGGCTGAGCCTGGGGGTGTGACCCAAAGGACAGGGCTGTGACCCAAAGGGCAGAGCCCGGTGTGCGATCCAAAGGACAGGGCTGTGCCCACGGCTGTGACCCAAAGGACAGGGCTGATCCCAGGGATACCATGCAAAGGACAGGGCTGAACCGGGGGTGTGATCCTATGGATAGAACTGAGTTTATGGGTGTGACCCAAAGGACAGGGCTGAGCCCACAGGTGTGACCCAAAGGACAGGCTGAGCCTGGGGATACCACCCAAAGGACAGGGCTGAGCCCAGGGGTGTGACGGGCGTGACCCAAAGGACAAGGCCAAGCTTATGGGTGTGACCCAGAGGACAAGGCTGAGCCCAGGGATGCCACCCAAAGGACAGGGCTGAACTGGGGGTGTGATCCTATGGACAGAACTGAGTTTATGGGTGTGACGCAAAGGATAGGGCTGAGCCCAGGGATGCCACCCAAAGCACAGAGCCAAGCTCAGATTTGATCCTCAGAGGACAGAGCTCAGCTCCGGGCCACGACACCAAACCCACATAAACCTGTGTTTATGCCTGACATAAACACAGGCATCATCGACATCCCTGCCAGCTAAGACTGATCTCCAGGAGCCAAGTCACAGATGAACAGTTAAAGCTAACAACCAGAGTGTATAATCAAGCTGGTTTAGCTCTACCTGTCTCACTACAAAGTCAGAGGCATCAGAATTAGTTGGGAAAAAGACAGAAAATTATGTTCCTGTCGACACAGTTGGATGAGCTCAGGTACAACATCAAGTGTTGCATTGATGTAAATAGAGTTTGTGTCCTGCCTTCATTTGAGAAAGTTCATCTGTGAGTGTTCTTTTAGATTATGGCAAACTGATAAAAGCACAGAGAGGAATGGTCTAAATAAGCAGAGAAAGTTATGTTGGTGTACTACAGTGCAGATGAAGTTATCTCCCTAGACTCTAAACTTGGTGGGTAGAACAGGTATTTTCAGCACATGTGAGTGACTTAACAGCTTCCTGTTAGGTTCCTGTTTGTCCACTGAACTGGTCACAAACTAGTTATTTCAGGAAAAAAAGGCAAGCAATTATTTCAGTTACTTCTGTTTTTAGCTATACTGCACACAGTCTATAATAAATATTCCTTTTAAAGATGAACTGTTTTAGGGAATGTTTTCCTTTCACATAATCTACTATAGGACTCAGGACCAGGAATAAAAGGAGAAGGCAATACAGGTTTGTGTAACATTATTTCACACTCTTTCACCTTGTACTTGTAAGAGACAACAGAACCTCAGAGTTTCACCATTTCTCTGCTTTTAACACTTAAAAAGCCAGTGACACAGACTGTGCTTCCTTCTCAGCCAGTAGCAGACCTACATAAACTGATAGACCAAAGCAATGATCTCCATCATTAACCTAAAGTCAATCTGCAGTAATATAGATTTTGCTACATATTAAAACTGTCCTGCATAGGCACGTTTAGAAATTAAGTTGTTTGAAAGAACTAATCACACAATGAACTGCCTGCTTAAGGGGAGGGTGTATGATCATGCCAGTAGTGTCAATTTTTTTCCTAAAGGCCAGAAGCTTCCAAAGAATTAAAGTCTGTGGTGAGCAAGCTTTGAATCAGATTTTTTTTCCCTCCAGAAGTGGGCTTAGTTAAGGAGCTCAGGAATGCAGATTGTGAGAGTATTATTCATCTTGAGGAAAAAACCTCTGTGGATGACTGTACTTATTTCAGCTCTTATCACAGAGTTTGTATGATACAAGGCAGATCACTTGACCCAAACTTTTCATGGGTGGTCCTTAAAGGTTTAATTTCCTGTGTACTTGAAAACAGCATGGAGCAGATTTTCAGGAGTGCTAATCACTAACTGTTGTAATTGAGATGAGCGATAGGAGCCCTGAGGATCAAATGCTAAGGAGTGTTAAGAGTTCAAGCCACAGGGTGACAGCAGATCTCAGCTTGGGCACTGCACCAGTGCTGTGTTTAGCCCCACTGTTTTGGTAGGAATCCAACACCTCTCGAGGGTTTATGGAGATTTAGTAAGGTAAACACAAGACCACAGCAGATCATAGAATGGCCTGAGTTGGAAGTGACCTTAAAGACCATCCAGTCCCAACCCTCCTGCCAGGGGCAGGGACACCTTCCACCAGAGCAGGTTGCTCAGAGCCCTACCTAACCCGACAGGTTCTTCCAGGGATGGGGCAGCCACAGCTTCTCTGGGCAACCTGCCAGTGTCTCACTGCCCTCACAGTGGAGAAATTCTTCCTGACATCTAATCTAAACCTGCTGTCTTCAGTCTGAAGCCATTCACCCTGGTCCAGGTACTCCAGGATCTTGTGAAAAGCCCCTCTCCATGTTTCTTGTGGGCTCCCTTCAGGTACTGGAAAGCCACAATAAAGTCACCCAGATGGCTTCTTTTCTCTAGGCTGAACAATCCCAGTTCTCTCAGCCTTTCCTCCTGGGAGAGGTGTTCCATCCCTCTAATCAACTTGGTGGCCTCCTCCAGCAGCTCCATGTCCTTGCTGTGCTGGGGAGCCCAGAGCTGGAGGCAGCACTGCAGGTGGGGTCTGACCAGAGTGGAGCAGAGGGGCAGAATCCCCTCCCTTGACCTGCTGGTCCTGATGCTTTTTGGGCAGCCCAGGACACTCTTGGCTTTCTGGGCTGAGAGTGCACATGGCTGGGTCCTGTCCAGCCTCTCATCCCCCAGTCCTTCTTGTCAGGATAAGCAACAGTTAAAATGTTCAGTAAATTTTATACTACAAAATATAGTTCAGAAATAATTTTTAGGCAGTGCCACGTCACATCTAAAGAGAAAAAATAATTCAAACAGGTAGCTCCTGCTTTCATTAAAAGAAAAAAACCAGTTATCAGATTCTGATAGTTAGATCTTGTAACACATGCTATGCTTCATTCATGATTTCAAGGACCAAAATATTTGGTTTGGTTCACATGCAGCTCTTTTTTTTTGAAACTTGAAACTAGTTTAGAATTTGAAGACGTTTGTCAATTGTCATTTCCTAATTGCATACTTAACTGAAGTCACAGAATAACAAACTTGGCAAATCTTAAGTATTAAATTTAGGATGCAGCAGAAGGTATGCTCACAGGCTATACTCACATGCAATTTTGCATCTTAACTGCATAACTGTGTTTTGTGTAATCTATACAAAGGAAGTGAACTAATTTAATTATAGCACAAATGTTTTTTCTGGTAAGTCCATTTCCTTTATACGGATAATTAACTTTACTGGAAGTTAAATTGTAGGCATAAATTACTGAATGTGACAAAACTGATATTCTGTAGATCTGGTTTCACCTGCTCTGCATGGAAAAGCACTTGACTAGTGGTCTATGTTATGTTCTGATCAATATTTGTGGGTTTTTTTCCAGGAAAAAATATAATATTTACTCTGTCAATAAAACAGTTTATGTGCCACTTAATGCCACTGCTCTACTACAAAAACATTTTTAGTTAGGGTTTTTAATGCTTGCTTACTTACTTTTAAGACATACCATTGTTTTTGCTCTGGGATAAGCCTTTACTGTGGAGTGTTTGCTCCTGCCACACATCTAATTTCTGCTCAGAGTTATAGTTACTGTAGAACAGCATTTTCCCCCCTTTCAACATGTAAAAGCAGCTGCAAGATCACTGCGTTAGGTCATGCTGTGGAACACAAAATTGATTTGTTGCTTGAGCTGCCTTTCTCTTCTTATGGTTTCAGAAGCCTCCCATGAAGTCATTACCACTCCCTGATGTTACTGTGAAGCCACAAACTTTGTTACAGCATTCGAGGGGTCCCAGCAGCTGTCTGGCAGAATAAAACCCTGCAGCAGCATTTGTGTCAAAAATGAGCTGAAATCCTCGACAAAGAGTTCAGCTCCCAAGCTATAAGGAGGACGTGTCAGGATACAGCCCAAGCTGCAGAATACCTTAGTTATTTACTTTGCACTAAAGTATTGCACAGACCCTGGCTGAGGTCAGTCCTTGCCCAAGGAGTGTCCCTTCAGATCCCCTGTGAGCCTTGCCACTCATGGGATTCCATCCTCTCTGTAAATCCAGGCAGAGAGAACAAAGCCCTCTTGCACACTTATTTTACCATTGCTTGTTCTCAGCAAGCTCATTTGAGGGTGAGCAGCAGTTCTGTGAGTCACAATGTGCTGCAGTCATTAATACTCCCACTGTACTTGCAGTGCTACTGTGCTTTTCCTCTTAATACCCATAAGCTGTTGCTATTAGACAGCTTTGCAGAGCTATTAGAGCTTGTCCTGCAGCCTTTAGAGAAACAATTAATTATATTAGATGCTTCCATAAAAGCCAATTCCTCACACACGTAGCTACCTTCGGTGCTTTATAGTAACTACAAAAACAACTAAAACTGAAAAAAAAATGCCAAAAACAAACACAAAAAGAAGCCCTCTGATAAAGGAAAGGCCCAAAGCAGTCCCACTTACCAGGCAGAAGCAACTCCTTGTTTCACACTCTCTTCAGTATGGAAGCAACAGCTGTTTGCCATTGCCAAATTTATAGGAGCAGCCTCCAGAAGTGTGCTAAGGGTGGGTTTATATAAGGGCCCTGGCTAGGGAGTGGCCAGCAATGTGGTGGAGTTGTGGGGTTTGTATGTCCTTAGGTGGCTGGTGGTGTAGCTGTGTCATAGTGGAGTTAATGTGTGCTGTTGCTTAAAGAGAGGTAGCTCTTCTTTATAAAGCTAATATTTTAGGTCTAGAATACTTAGTTAAATGTTATTTATCCACTTTAAGTATAATTTCCTAGCTGGTTTTGTTTATGATTTATTGTCTTGTACCTCTTTAAGGTTGTTTCTAGCTGTAAGTACCTTTAGGTACAAGCTCTTCTGATTTATTTAATATTGGTAAAATATGACAGTTCTTAAAGAAGAAAGGCATTAGTACTGTCTAGTATGCATTTTCCCACTTAACTGTTACAGATACCTACTATGAGTTTTTGTAATTGCTCTCTTTTAGTTACTACCCTGTGAATTTTCTTCTTACTCTTTAACTAGTCCAAAGGGTTTATGTGGGGGATTTCTAGCTAGTGGTCTGCATTAGTATTATTTTTCTTTATATTTTCTCAGAGCTACTGTGTAATCAGTATCTCTGGGGCTTAGCTTTTGGCTGCCTGTGGTTTCCAATATGGAGTATTTATAGTCAAAATACTTATTCTGAGGGGCAAAGGTGTCTGCTGAAGGGGCTTGTGCAGTTTTGAGGATAGCAATTTTCAAGTTTAACCTTTTATGGTTTGTATACTTTGAAAACTGCACTGCAAAAGATCCTTGCTGCTTTTTCAGGTGTAAAGGTTGACAACATGGAGAGGCTTGGCATTGTGTCTGAGCTGTTCTGATGAGGAGTTACCACCAGAAAATGCAGAAGAAAGCCATTTTGGTTTTTTTTTGGTAGCTGGTTTGCTAGAATCCCACCAGTTCCTATAAAGTTTTAATTAATGATTTGAAATAATGGTAGAATAATAATATCATGCTTACAGATAGTTTTGCTTTTGAGTCAGTAAAAAAGTTTTGATTTTGAATCAGTCAAAAAAACCATCTGCCTATTCAGATGTTATTAAGACCAGTTAAATAGTAACTTTGGAGGTAGTGTACTTAAAACAGCATGGCTCTTTAGTCCTTTTTCCCCCCCCCCAGCTTCATTATAATTCAAATTCATGCAGTTACAGCTTGTGCACTTAAAAAATGTGCCAACTGCTTTCCCTCACAATGTAGCTTGTGACAAAATACCCTTTTATACTTTTTTTCCAAGTTGTTTTTGGGTTTTGCTCCAAAACCCAAGGAAGTTTTTGATCCTGTGTCCAGAACAGAATGTATTTTGCATTGGGAAATAGAACCAGACTTGTAGTTCTTGTCTCCTGTGTTGCAGCACACATGCATTAATGCTCTCTGAGCACCTGTAGGCATCCCTGTAGTGCTTTCTGGAGAAGGTACTTACACAGAGATCTAAGGGCTGTTTCTGGAGCTTACCTTATCTGAAGAAGGTGCTTGAGTGCCCAGAATTTCTGTTGTTTGGTAGAACCGGTCTGGTCCGTGCCTTACGAGGGTGTGATGGGTTTGGAATTGGTGAAGCTGATGCAGAGGGTGATCTCCCTTCTTGATCACTGCAGGGTGATGCTGAAATGGGAAGGTTTGTTGCCTGAAATCCTGAACTCCAGCACTGTGAGCAGAAGCAGCACACCTGGAAGGAAGGTGCTACACAGCAAGCCCTGAGAGGACTTTCAGTGGCTGAAATGGTTGTTGAGAGGAAAAATGCCCCTCATAAACTTGCAGCTGTCACTGAAGGTACCCCCACAGCTTGTACCTCATTGCATTGGAGCTGTAGGAAATGTGCAGCTAAGGGAGGAGGGTGATTGCTGCCTCAGGTACTTGCACTTGCTTGCCTTGTCAGGTGCACTTACTGACAGATGGCTGTGAGGAGCTGAGAATATGCCTGGCTCAGCGTGGAGGGCTTGTCTTGGCACTTGGGCTGTTTTGTCACTGTCAGGCTTTGTTTGTGGCTTCTGCAGGGTTATACAGAAGTAGAGCAAGAACTTGAGACAGCCCTTACATGTGAAGTCTGGCATGGAAGGAAGCAACATGCTGGTTGGCAAAACAAATTAAAAAATGGTAGGAAGAACATAGGGAATGCATTCAGGATGAATCTGAAATGAGCAGACCCCAACAGGGATGCAGCAGTGACTGAAGGTTTGCTGGGAGGTTTAATTGGTGATAAGATATCAGGAATAAAACTGCAAAGCTTAGGTGGATGTTGTTGGGGACTTGTGACCACATGGAGTTGTGTGGCACTGGAGTGTTGGGGGTGTTTGCCAAGGATGTTTTAACTTCTCAGATCCAGGCTCTTGGCTAATGAACATATAGTCAGCAGTTTAGAAGGATTTACTTAAGTAATAATGCATGTTTCACTACTTTGTGTGCATGATGTGGGTGTTTTATATTATGTTAAATTCTGAATGAGCTTCCCTGGGTGTTAGTCACTTGGTTAACAGAGCTTGGTTATGTGACCATTAATATTTCTGTGAATATTCTAATTACTTTATTCTGGAGGTTTTTTCTGTTGTGTGAAGCCTAGATAAGTGTTGTGTTTTCTGTTTCTGTAAAACACATACAAACACATGACAAAACAAACACCCCCACCAAATGCCTAAACACAAACGCCCCAAACTTACACTAAACCTGTTGTGACATAAGCAGAGGTGGCAGGTAACAGCCTGACTGCAAATACTAAATTAGGTGATTTTTGTCACTTCAGGAATGGGCTGTATTCACAGTGAAGCATTTGGAGTAGCTCCCTAAATGGCAGGGGACTGGTAACCCAGATGGTTCTTCCTGGCTCTTTAATTTCCTGCCCCAATGTTGATGGAGTTCCAGGGCTGTCCTTTCCTGTTCCTTTAGATAAGTGTCTGTTTATCCCTTTTATAGATCATGGGGAATCCTTGAGCAGTGCAGGTGGGGTTGTGGAGAACAAAGGGGGATTTTTTTTTTGGTATAAGAGCACAGGCCATTCTTCTTTTTGGCAATCTGTGCTGGCACTGAATGCAGTAAACTTCCCTTGCTGCCTCTTGAAGTGTGTGGTGTGGATCCTGTGTGCATCCCTTGTGCAGCAGGCACCTCACATCTGTCAGGTAGTTGGTTTTGACTTTTGTGAATGAAGCTGTGTGTGTGCTTGAAAACCAGGGCCCTAAAAATCCCTGACATCTGCCTCTTAAATTGTATTCTGAGTGTATAGGAAGAAACTCATCTGAGATTAAATGGAATGTGAAATGGTGTTTAGCTGGGAAGAATATGGATTTACTGCTGGTGATCAGAACAGTTTCTGATAGTAAATATAAAGCACTGTGTTGAGGAAACTTAAACAGATACTTAATGGTGTTTCTATAATCAATGTGAAACATGCAAATGAGGTTGCCAGATTGCACAAGAGATACTCTCATAGATTCTAGCAAAATAAATAACACTTCTTGCAATGAAAGTCAACAATGAACAGAAATAATGCATTCCCTTACAGTAATAGGATATTCATGAACAAATTGTAGATTCCAGCCTAATCTGTCACGACCAGAGGGATGGGCCAACATCTCAAGTATTGACAAAACTTTTTTTCTTGGGTTATTTAATTTTTCAATTCATCATTAAGCAATACAATCAATGACTCAAGCCCCTATTTGAAGGGAGTTGTAACCTGAGCCCACTCTACTTGAATAGAAGCCCTCAAAACAAGCCTGAGTACAAAATTTCAGACATATGTAACTAGAAAGAAGTATAAGTAATCTTGGAAAGCTGCTAGGGTCTTAAAAACCAGACTGAGATACTTATTCTGCATCAAAAGGCAGATCATAGTGATGGCTTTGAGAAAGCATGTGCTCTTAAGGATGAAATGAAGTTTTTCTTATCCAGAGCTCCTACACTTCAAGAAGCAGCATGCATTATTGCTTGTATTATTACTTGATTGCACTTGCCTGGAAATTATGAGGATGAAGCCATTTAAAATCCTACACACTAAGCAGTATATTTGCTCATCTCAGTTTTTAATCTGTTAAGAAACTCAGTATTTAAAGTTAACACCAATCCTATATATAGTTAATTTTTTTCCCCACACAGTCTGTGATAGGCTGGTGTAGCTTTTTTTGAAAGAAGTATGTCTGAGTAATTGCAGAGGTATTTGATAGTAATTGCAGAGGTATTGGTAGTTTTTTTCACGCAAGTTTAAGTGTTCCTTTACCTTCCTGTGTCATCCTTGTGTGTGGATGTGTTGTGCCACTGGAGCAGCGGGCTGGGCCTGGGGGGAGGCACTGCTAAACTCTTATATCTCTGTCCCAGCTGATGCTGCTGGAGAAACAAAAGGCTGAAACTGTTCTCCAGAATGCTGGAGTGGCCTTCATGCAGGAAAGAGAAGGCTCCTGGGGAAAAGGGTAAGAATGAGATGGGCTGGGGAGGCAGAGAAGGAGCTCTGAGCCAAACTCAGAGCCCAGGACAGCGCTGGCTGCAGGCTCAGATGGATTCTTGTGCAGTCCAACTCCAGCTAATCGTGTGCTCCTGGGTGCTCTGAGCATTTGTTAGCAACTTTGAGAGAGGCAATATCTTTTGATTCATGGAGCATCATCACACTGGGGATCTAACTCTCATAATTCTTGAAAATAATCACAGTGCCTTAAGATTGAAGAGTTTCAATGAAAGGATCTCTGAACTGGAAATAGGTTTTGTGGTAGGGAGATATTGTGTTGAAGACCTGGCAATTTTTGCCTGAAGATCAGGCAATTTTTCTGTTCTGGAGTCTGGTGTCTTAAAGCCAATTCAGTGTGTGGTTCTTCCTGAGAGTTGGAGCAAGATGATCTTTAAGGTCTCCTATAACCCAGACCATTCTATGATAAAGAATTCAGGTGAGCTAAGCCTCAGCAACCTGTAATTAAACAAGAGTGCAGGCAGTTTCTGGGGGCTACAGGGACCTGCCTGGGAGCACAGGCTACTGCTGGTGGCGTGTCCATATGGAGCTGCAGTGCCAGGGGGTGGCTTTTTGGGAAGAATGATAGTGGCAGGTGCAGCCAAGGGCCCTGCTGCAGTGGGCAGATGGTCGTGATTCACTTCAGCACTTGAAGTAACTGTTCAGGATGCAGGCATTATCTGGATTTATGTGCCAGTAAATGACCAAGCACCTGATCTTTGAATCTGCTTAAACACCTAAAGATCAGAAAATGCACTTAAGAACAGTGTGAATTTCTTAGTCACTGAAAGCAATGAGATCAGCACCTTTTGGTATCTTAGTCTGATCACTGGGCTCTGCTTCTCACACAGTACTGTGTTCCTTCCCCATGGTCACTCTTTTATCATGGCTCTTCTTGATTCTGTTCTCTTTGTCAGGTGATGTCATTATTTTTTTTTTCCTCTCACAGCATTGATGTGAGCACGAGGATCCAGATGAGCCAGAACCAGGTGTCAGCTGAATGTTGCAGAGCGCCAGTGTAGCTGAGCACTGCAGCATTCTGCACGTGCTGAGCCCTGGGCAGCGTGCAGCCTCCCCTTCTGCATGTGCTGGGACAGGCACCTGTGCTGCTGGTGGGCACTCAGACACAGCAGGGGCTGCTGCTTCAGCAGGAGGAGGCCAGATCACCCAAAAACTGTGAGAGTATAAAAGCCAAGGGATTCCTCTGCTCAGGCTTCCTCCCTGGGAGCCACCAGGATTTGTGTTGCTGTGCCATGAGCCAGTGGGGAGTCCTGTGTGTGTGGGGTGTGCAGGGACCCCACTGGGTCACTGGAGCTGCCACTGCCAAGGGGCTTCAGTGCCAGCGGGGACAGTCTGGGGTGGTGACACTGGGAGCCCAGGAGGGGCACCTGAAGGGTCACACAGGAAAATTTCCCTAAAATCTGGGAAATGTGAGGACAAAGGCCAGGAATGGAAGCTGGCAGGTGTGCTGTCTTGAGGGTGGCTGAGTGTTCCTGTTTTGCTCCGTTTCTCTCCTTAGCTGTCTCTTCCCTTTCCTGGCTCCTGTAGGCAGCACATCCCCAGGAGCAGGGCTTTGTACCTGGGCTGTTTGCCTTTGGGTGAGCAGAGGTCCTTAAGATAATTTCTTGTTCCCTAAAGTGCAGATAACTGCCAGCACTGCTTTCATACTGAAAATACATCTGTTATGCAACAAGCATCATTGTTTTCTGTATAAATATGACAGTGTTGAGGTTGAGAATACCTCTCATGTCCCTAAGTTCCCAGTATATTCCTTGAGCCTACAAAGTAGGCAAACCACCCATGTATGAGTTTTCCTGCAATGAGCCCCATTCCTGAAGCATGTGCTCTACCTGCTGCTCACAGAAGGATGTATGTGAATTATTAATGATATAAATTACTTTGCAACTAGCTGAGCTGAGCCATGAACCCAGGGCATCGGGGTGAAATCCACTGTGTGTTAATGTGGTGATAGTGTAAAGATCAAAAGCACCTGCAATATCCTGGAGTTCATAAAGAGGCAGCAGCAGAAATGTAATAAAAGTAAAAGGAGCAGGCCCTGCTTGTTTCTCTCCTTGGATTTGCTGTCAGGTTTGTGATGAAGCACCGGGGCTGGAACTGTTTTGTCAGAGATATCAGGCCTGTCTGAGATCCCCACTGTTTTATTTTACTTTTTTTTTTTTTTTTTTTTTTGGTCTTTTACTTGATTTGCCTCTTAACCTTGCACATTACACCTGCCATTATGCACAGTTGCTAAACTGCTGTTCAATTTACCCCAAGTGTGAGATGCTTTATGTTGAAATTGTTCAGCTCAACTCCTGTGTTGTTTCTTAGCTTTCATCAGGGCAAGTTGCTCTCTGGCTTGCAGTGGGGAGCCAGATTCAGAGCAGTATTGATGTGTTTTTCCCTGTTTGCAAGGCAGGGGAGACACAGCCAGGCATTTTAACCTCTCTTCTGTGAAGACATTGTAAAATATAAATAGACAATCTTCAAACACCACTGGTGAGCGTATCTTGGGAGTTTCTGAATGTATTATTCTTTCAGGAGTCTCTTGAGTAAATCGCTGAATAAATTGCATTCTTACACTGTGGTATTGGACTGTTGAATAAAACAACATAACTATGTACTGCTTTGATATTTTTATTAGTATTAGCAGGAGATTTGGGAGCTTTTACTTATTTGTACTTTATTGTATGTTTGTGCTGCACCATGCTGTGCTAATTCAAAAATCCCAAAGTGAGTAAAAACATAATGTATTACTTTTTGCTAGAAGTGTCATTGCATTAGGCACTGGACTAATCCCACCTGAGATGCTGAGTGGCTCTGAGTCATGAAATTAAAATGGAAATTTCATGAAAGGTGCTGAATTTACAGAACTCGTTACAGTGTTTGCAGCCCATCATTTATAACCCAGCCTTTTTTTTTTTTTCCTCTTGAAACATTTGGATGACAAATGGAGAGGTTTTCTTCAGCTCTTCCAACAATCAGTGATTAAATTTACAGAACTCCTTTTACATTTCTCAGCTCTAGCTGATATAGTAAAACATTTTATCACTGGCTGGGTTGTCCCCATGGTACTGAGCTGTATGACAGTTTTCAGCATCAGTCCAGCTGTTGTTTTTATTTCAGACTAAATCTTCCAAAGATGAATAGCATGTAAAATTAGCAGTTTCTTGCCAGGGAAGTTTGGAAAGTTGTGTAGGTTTTTGGTTTAGTCCTAGAGCAAATCTATAACTTGGAGTAGCTAGCCTGAGAACACAGTGATGGATTATAATTTTTGATCTTAGCTCTGCACTGAAAAGCCTGAAATGGTAGGGAATGTGCCTTCCCTGAAAGAGATGCTGCACTGGATGAGGAGGGACTTCAAGTGTGCATTTTATTTGTATTTGAAATGTTGCTCTTCAGAGTTTGTTGTTACTGGGAAGCATCTTCTGGCAGTTCAAGATACTTCTCAGGATAAACAAATTCTGTCCTATTAATTTTTTTTCCTCTAAATAAATTCTTGCTAATGAAAACCTTCCCCACCTCACTGTCACATGCAAGGATGGAGTTTTTGCAGTGAGTGTCTGAGGCTGGGAACAGAGGAGTGTGGCACGGCCTGGCGTGCAGCATGATGTGTTCTCATGCCACAAACCCAGAGATCCTTCAGGGAAAGGCTGAGTCAGGAGCTGCTCACACGACACAGCAGGGAAATGGCACTTCCTGGGCCGTGCAGGGGAGGCAGACGTTCTTACCCTTGTTTATCCTGGTCTTTCCACTTGTGTAAATTCTACTTAATGAAAAACTGGAGTGCAGAGTGGCTGGATGAGGAGGTCAGAGCAGGGGCAGCTGTGGCCTGTGCAGCATCTTCTGTAAGCAGCTAGCCTGTGCTCTGCTGATCCAAGTGCTGGGCTCCAGTGGGTGAGCAGTCAGGTTCTGACCCTCAGGGCACCTGGGATCCACTGTGCCATGCCATGCTGGGCAGTCACACTGGGGGACAGCCGTGCTGGAGGCCAGAGCTGCTCCTTCTGAAAGCCTTGCAGGCACTAGTGAACGAGCTCTGCTTCTCACAAGGTTTAATACCAACAATTGGCTATTAAGCAATTCTCTGACTCGGGCTTAGAGCTCCATCTGGATGTGAACTTGGCAGGAACTTTGTCTTGGAGGATCTGGTCTCATGAAAAGTAGCAGTTCTTTGCTGTGTCTGCTTCTTTCCCTGCCTAGGGAAGCTGAGAAGGACAAGATTTGTGACTCTTTATTCAAGCACAGAGCTGGTGTCAATTTTAATTTTTAACTGCTCAGTTCTTAAGTCAATAGCAGCAACCATGAGACCTTCACAGTCAGACCCTCTTATTGAAACCTGTTGTAAAATCTGAGACATGGATTATTCCTCAAATCAAAGAATTCTTCAAATTGAGCCTGTTATTTGAGCTGGCCATGTGCATAACTCCATTTCTATTTAGCATGACATGTGCCTGAGGGAAACATTTCAAAAGCTGAGAGCACAGGATGCTCCTTCCACCTATGGAAATTCCCTGAGTGATGTCCTGAATGGGAGAGTGAGGTCTGGGTGCATGTATCAATAACAAAGTTTCTTTATTTAATGTGAAGTGGCTGCAGCTGCAGTCCTTCAAGTGAGGTATTTCCTCTACACTGTACACAAGGGTAATGAACTCTTAATTTTAGCAGGTATAGAAAAAGATGACCAAAGGAATGAATTGCCTGTTTCATGAGTGGTATTTCATCACTGGAAAAGCCTGGCCTGTAAAACTTACCAAAAAAGGTGAGGAGTATAGTTGCTTTCTTTGGTACAGCAAGGAGTTAAGTACCAGAGAGAAAGGAAAAAGTCACATTGGAAGACAGCATTTCCACAAGTACAGGTGGGTACAAATAAATCAGGCATAGTTAAATCAGTTAAAAATCAGCCTAAAAATAGATTGCCCCAAGAAAGTCTGTAAAACTCTTCTACTAAAGGCCAAGGAGGCACAAGTGTTAACTGCCTCTGAGATGGTGTTTGGACAATTCATGAACAGGAGGGTATGATTTGGTGCCTGCAGTGGTGGGGGCTCATTCTCAAGGGCTGGGAAATTCTGCAGCTCTTTATTGTGACAGCCAGTATCTGGTGGAGATATTTAAGCTGAAATGTTCTCTCTTGGTCTTTGAATTGGAACTGAATTAAACTCTTCAGTGGAGGCTGGGAGAAAAATGTGAAATAATATAAATGCCTTGCAAATGCTTCAGTTACTATTAAAACAGGCAGCAAAAGATAGTCAGCCACATCTGGCAACAACAACTGTGGGGGATGCTAATATCTGTCCCATTGCCAGTAATTTTTTTTAAATACCAACACAGAATAACACTACTCAATAAAACAGCATAATTCCTTTCCCTTTAAGCACAGCTGAAACCAACTGAAGAGTTGCTTTGGGGACAGTAAGTCTTGCTGTGTGATGTTTTCCAAAGTTTTGGCATGAGACACACAGATCCTGGGATGCTCCCCAGGCTCACACCAGCTCCATGGGGGCTGTGAAGGAAGGGGATTGCAGTGACCTGGCCAGGTGTGTTTATTGCAGCCTGGGCACCCCTGTGCTGCCTTTGATTGATTGCTTGTGGGATCTGATACTAAAGAGATGAAATGTTGGAAATTTTAGCTTGCATCAGCCAGGATGAGGAAACTGCACTTCCTTAAGAGAGTTTTTTGGGTGCTCCCTACCCACCCATCTGTGTGGGACATTTAGACAAATAAGCTCTTCCAGGGGACATCCTTCATTAGGAATTTCCAGGTTGTTTCTACAGGAGTCACCTTTTAGCCATATTTGTTGCTGTCTAACTTGTTCTTTGGAAGACAAAGGCTCTCAGTCCTAGCCCAGATCTCTGAATTTCCTTATACAACAAAAATCAAGCAGGGACAGAGGTGCTTGAAGATGTCAAGTGGGAAGTAATTTAAAAGTGAAAGGGAAGCATTACTCTACGAGCTAGCAAACCTTATAAAGGATTCTACTTGCTGATGGCAAGAATCATTTGGCCTGATCCCATGGTCTCAAGTGGAGAAGCAGCTTCATCCTGAAGTGACTTGCTGTGCTTAGGTTCAGTTTAGTCTGTAGGTGTGCTGGCAGGAGTGCAGGAGCACTGGGAGATGGCTGTGGGATGCAGCACAGCACCTCAATTACCCACCAGAAGTTGGCTGGGACATGGTGCTCAAGGTGGCTGCTGGTTACTCTGTGATAAAAATACAGCTACAAAACCTTGGCTGGCTAAGGTTCCTAATTAAAAAGTGAGGGTTTTGCAGTGGGAAGAAATATAATCAATGTAAAAAGTTAAAAAGCATTCCTCTGGTCCAAGCAGTGACTTCTGCAGAGTGTGGACACCAGGAATGTGCCTACACAGAATGTGCTGCAAGGTCTTAGAGCAGAACATTTTTCATCTCCTGGTCTTGCTGATTTTGGGAGATGGGTTATTTATTTTTTAATGAAAGACTTAGTCATGTTTTAAATCTACTTATGGATGTATTTTTGATTCAATGACTTTATTCTATAAAACTAGCAATCAAGGGCATGTGTGTAAGGACTGTTCTGGGTTTTATAGCTCAAGTACATCTCAGCCATTAGTTGCTTTTAAAACAGCAGGTCCTACTCTATTAATGAAATGGTTTTGATCTGCAAGCATGCAGGTTCTCTGATTACAGTGTTATCTTCAAGATTGCTATAAAAAATTAAATATATTCATGCACCTTATCCATTTCACAGTCAAAGCACCATCATGAAGCCTGTTTAAACAAACACAGACTGAATAGGGCTAATGTCTTGATAAATAAAATTTTGCTACCAGAGAAGAGTGGGAAGACCCCTGTATAAATATCACTTTAGAACAGGCACACACAGACTGTGGGAGTCTAATGTTGTAACTCTCCAGATGTTGTACAAATATCTGTTAGAAAAAAAAAATTGTGAAATAACAAGGAACAAAGATGATGCACTACATTTGCAGGATTTATGAACAGAACTGTAGGTAGAAATGGATGGATTCTTTTGGATTGTTGCTACCGATGTAAATGAAAATCTGAAAAACCTGTTAATGAAAGATGTGTGATTTTTGGCCTGAAAGCTGTGACAGACTAAGGTAATAGCTTAAATGTGAGTGAAAAGAATATTTTCATGGGGTTAGTGTGAGACAGGGTATTTTAGAAGCTTTAAGCTGCAGAACAAAGGGCTGGATTCATTTGGTTAAATAGATCCTGAAGCTTTGGGCTTCCAGGTGTGAGCTGTGGAAGGCCCTGCTGTTCCATGGTGCTCTGTCATAGCTCCCAGGAATGATTCACCCCATGGGCAGTGGATGGGGCTTTTTCCAGCTGTTATTGGATATCTTCTGATTTAATAAAGCAGCTTCAGTAGCAGCATAATGTGGTGGTTTTTGATCAGTGCACTGGAGGGTTTCTATTGCTTAAACAGATTAAGATACTGTACTACAGGGCTGCTAAAAGCAGCAGTTCTGCCTTGACTCTAAGCTTGCATAAATTACAGATCTCTGGTCCTCTGTCTTTGTGGGAGCACTGTT
Organism: Ammospiza nelsoni; assembly: GCF_027579445.1. NCBI lineage: Eukaryota > Metazoa > Chordata > Aves > Passeriformes > Passerellidae > Ammospiza > Ammospiza nelsoni. Next base: position 15,047,338 of record NC_080647.1, on the reverse strand, counting down.
TCAACATAGCTGCTGGTGGTTAAAATCATTGCTTGTGTCAAAGGAAATGGGATCAACAAATGAAGTGAAAAAGATGTCTTTCCTTCTAGCTCATTTGGATTGTGCCATGTGGGACCATATGTCACTTGACCTTTATGTCCTTTGGCTAAATAGGATCAGTACTAATGAAAGCAAGTTCAGAAAATAGATCAGATTGCAACACAGCTTTGGTTAAAAAAAAATCAACAAGTTTCTTGTTTCGTCTCTGAAGCATTTCTGTAATAGCATATTCTGTTAAGTAACTTGAATTTTATGTGGGCAAAGGGGTTGAGCAGCACCCTGTGTTTAAAATCCATATTTTAGGTTATCCAAGATATTTCTATTATGGGATTCTGTAGTGCAAACATAAGTTCTAGAGCTTCCAACAGTTCCATAATTGATTATTCAAGCTGCTGACTGCCCAAAGCCACAAGTGTGAAATGTGATGGAGCAATGGCTTATCTCCTGAACTGTAAGAATAGTAGAAAAATAGGCAGACTTTCCTGGGTTTAGAAGTTGCATGATTTTTTGAAACTAAAATGCTTCTTTTCTGTCTGTTTTTAGCCTACTTCATTCCATTTTTTTTCTATCAAAGTGATCCTTGTCATAAAAGAAAACTCCAAACCCTGATGCTGTATTAATGATTTAAGACTCCAAAAGAGATTGCTTAGCTCTGAACTCCTAAACAGCTGGGTAAGTTCTGCCAATCAGTTTTACTTAGTAGGAAAAAGTCTTTTCCTGAAGAGAAATCTCATGGTTTTCAGCCAGGGGAAATAGTGTATAAGACAAAATGGTGTAATCCCACAGACACATCTGCAGAGGCTGCATTGCCTCTGGATGTGCTCTTTCCTGTCCATAAAAAGCTGCTGTGGGAATTTTCACCTGTTCTTTGGAGTGCTGTTGAGTCCAGAACAATTATACTGTTTTTGGGGGGCAGAGCCCATCTTTGAATGCTGTGTATGAGTGTCATTATCTGTCTTTAATATCCCACTGAACTGCTGTGTTGTAGCTAATTATGTTCATGGGGTAGAAGCTGTCACCACTCATACATACCTGCTGTGTTGGTGAAATAGATAATGCAAGTTTTTATGCAAAACAAAGATCTTAGAGATGTGTGTGATGCTTATGGGTTGCTTCTAAAATGGTGGGAAGCAGTGGAAATGTCAACTGTAATTAATGGCATTGCCTTGACTCACCACTTGTCAGGTTAGAGTACAAAAAGGTGAAACTCACTTGTCATCTGCCTTGCTGAAACTGTGCTGCCTTTCAAAAGGCAAAATGATTCACAGCAGAGTCTGATCTGGTCTGGGAGAGTGGTGATGCACAGCAGGAAGTGCAGCTGGAGGCCAGTGACTCGTGGTGCTCCCAGGGTCAGTGATGGGGCCAGGAGTGCTCTTCATTCCTCACCTGGATAACATCACAGTGACCCCTGGGCAGGTTTGCAAAGGATGCAAAGCTGAGAGGAGTGACTGGTGCACCAGGTGCTTTCACTGCCATTCAGAGGAACTGGGCCAGACTGAGAAATGGGCTGACAGGAATCTCATGAAATTCAGCAAGGGAAAATGCACAATCCTGCACCTGGGCAGGAGTAACCCTGTGTACTAGCACCAGCTGGAGAGCAGCTTTGCAGATAAAAGCAGCATCCTGGTGGATGCCAAGCTGACTGTTGTGGGGGGATGGAATATAGGTAGATGAAGGTGGTGTGGAAAGTAATCTTACCCCCTAAAGAGTTGCAGCTGGGTTAATTATTAAAGATTAGGAGCAGGCCTGATGTTAACAGGCCACAGCTGCAGCCAATAAGAAGCATGTTATAAAAGAGTGGATTGGTTGGTTGAGGGGTACTGGAGTCAGATGGCTGCTGTGAGGACAAGGAAGAGTCAGTGCCTAGAGGAACTGCCTACAAGAAACATCAAGGAGGTACAAAACTCTAGCAGTATGGAACCTTGCAGTGTAATGACAACAGAAATATAATGACAACAGACTGTGAGCAAGCAGTTGTGGGAAAGAAGGGCAGCAGCCTCCTGGGCTGCTCTGGGAAGGGCATTGAGAGCACAGCAAGGCAGGTGACCCTTCCTGTTTGCCCAGCCCTGGTGAGTTTGCATCTGGAGCACTGTGCCCAGGGCTGGGCTCCCCAGTACGAGGGACACACTGGTGTGAGGGCAGTGCAGAGCCAGGGAGGGGAAGGGGTTGAAGCATCTTACACACTGGGAAAGCTGGGACTATTCAGCCTGCAAAAGAGGGGGCTTGGGGCTTACCCATGTACATAATGAATGCCTGGTGGTGGGAGAAGTAAAGATGATGGAGGCAGACGCTTCTCATTGGTGTTCAGTGAGGCAATAAACACAAGGCAATAAGCAATGAAACATGAAGAAGTAAACACAAATTGAAATATAGGCTATTAAGCATAAGTTTTTTTTTCCTCTGAGGGTGATTGAACACTTGAGGTGGTGACTCAAAGAGGCTGTTGGATGACCATTCTTGGAGCTATTCAAAATTCACCTGAACAAAGTGATCCATCCACTCTGCCTGCCACTGCTCTGTGCAGAGGATCCAGAGGTACCTCAGCCATTCTGTGAGTCTGCCTGGATGCAGCCATGTGCCTAAACCCTCCTGTGAAAGGTAGCAATTGAGTAGGTGCACTAACAGCCTGAATAATCCTCTGTTACTGTGAGTAATCATCTCTGCTTGGATTTATAAACAGCCCTTTATGTTCCTGAGTGACATTAGTCTATTATCCTATTGCTAATCACTCCATTTGTTAGGAAGAGACGAAACTTGAGATAAAACTTACTTCATTGGTTACCAGTTAATGAGCATTGCAATTGGAATCCTTCTAGCAGAAGGGAACGTAGCTTTGTTGCACACAATTGCAGTGACCATGTGAAATAAGAATTTCATGAATTGAGCATGACATGGAGGGAACTGTGCCTGAAACCTGACCCCTTTGAGTTAGTGTGTGAATGACTGCTGGAATTGCATTTATTCTCTGTGATCTGCAGTGTTTGCCCCTTGGTGCCTGCAGCCTGTTAAAGAGCCTGAAGAGGAGCAAGCACTCGTGCACTAACAGGTTATTCCTTATTAAATTAAGCTCAAGTGTTGCAGGAGCACTAGACTAGATGAGATCCCTTGGATTACTGAGTTTTAGACCTTCTGCAGTGGTTCACAACTGTTCTGCAAAACTGCTTGGTAGAAGGTGTGTGTTGATGTGGTGGAGTCCTTTGGCACTGCCCCCTTACCTGTCTGGGGAGCTCTGCCACTGTTAAATCTGGTTAGTTTGTATTCATACAGTTGTCTCCTGAGCTGTACATGATCAGAACACTTAACCACTACAATTCCTTTCCTTGTGCTTGTTCCCTAATAAATTTAGAGGTGGAGGTATATTGGATGTACATGGCAAAATTTGCTAAAATGAACAGTTTAATGTTGGCAGTTCCGGGAAAGCTCTTGTGGGAGAGCTGTACAAAGGTCGCCTTCAATCCCTGTTTCATGGTCTTAATATCTTCTGAATTTCAGTATTTTGCTGTGGCTGGACTGGTGCCCCTGTCATTTCTCTATCAGATTAAGGCCAGGTTGGGTGGGGCTTTGAGCAACCTGGTCTAGTGGAAGGTGTCCTGTCCAAGACAGGGGAGGTGGAACTGGATGATTTTTCAGGTGCCTTCCAACCCAGGCCTTTCTATGATTCTGTGATTTACTCAGCAGAGTGAAGTAAATTAAAATTCAGGTCTCACTATTAATTTGTTGACTTCTGATCTTTATTTTAAATGAGTCAAGAGCACAAACCCCAAAAATCTTCTTGGTCTTAAATGTCAGGTTTGAATACAGTAATTCAGAGTTAGTATTTAAATGTGTTAGAGGCTTAGTTATTTGTTCTCTGCATTATGTAGGAGAGACATGGAAGTAAAACATCTGACACTCTATTCACTGCTCAGGCATTCATAGTCATCTGTGAGTTATTAATTTCATCTAGAAATTGCCTTCTCAATAGAATTTTTTAAAATAATGCTAATGAGATTGGTTTTACTGTGTGCTAAATATCATTACAGATTTGAAAGTTGGGCCTAAACTTTCTTTTTATTTTGCCCCCTTTAAAAAGGACCCTTCCATTTCTTTCAAGTGAGGTGCATTGCCACCATCTGAATTACACTGGCTTTTAATAATTATTTTTTAATATAATGGCTAGATTAAAAGTCTTCTAGTGCAAAAAATAAATAGGAAATGGGTCCGATGTAAATTTTTAATGTGCTCTGAAGTTTTTAAGAGAGTATGTAAGGTTACCTAGTTTGTATATTGTAAACAAATACATATAGTCACCTTCTTGTGGTAAAATAGATTTTAACTGAACTTAGCAAAGAAAAGGCTCAAATAACTAAAAACTCAGTGAACTATAGTAGTTTTCCACTTAGCTGAGTTGTTCTGGGAGCTGAGTCTCTCCCTGTGCGTTTTTACAGCTGGGTGGCAGCATTTCTGCAGCAATTCATTTGTATCTAAATGAGCTGCTCAAAGATTTTTATTTGGCTGCATCAGATGTTACGTGCTTTGTTCCTCTCAGCTGTGATTATTCTTTTTACAGCAATGTAAAACTCACCAAATATTAGTTACTTGTCTGTGGTAGTGAGTCCTAATGATGCTGCTCTGGATATGAGTAGGTGCAGGATTTTACAGAATGAGAGGAATTTATAAAGCAGCACGGCAGGGACTCATCTACTGACCATTCTGTCTCCTGCTGCTTGGGGTACTCCCCTACATTCACAGTCCGTGTTCAGGATTCCAGCTCAAACAACAGTTTGCTTCATTTATTCACACCTCTAAAGATCAATGCAAACAGACTGCCTCAATGGTCTGAACTGATATAATTTCCTCAAATCATTTTCCATTTATGTATGCTGCTGCTCACCTACATTGGTAAATTACATCTTATTGGTCATGCTGAATTTTACAAGTTTAAATTTTAAGCCATTGGATTTTATTATTATTTTCATCAGAAGGAAAAATTCCCCACCATCATATTTGCTTTATTGTGAAATTATCATAGGGCAATCACATATCTTTTTTATATGCCTTAAGCTTTTATGCCCCTCATTGTAAAGTTGGCTTTTCCAGGTTATTCTTATATCTGTTCTTTGAATTCATTCCTGTGTTATTCTGCCCTCTGTGAAACTCATTTTTTGAAAGGATGTGGTTTTCCAGGAACGTTTTACTAGGGTTATACATGTAATTACTGCCATTACCCAGATTTTAACAGTTATTCTGCATTTTATGAAGGGTGCTCCAGACATGCCCTGAGGTCAGTCTGAGCAAGTTACTGTGTCTGTCTGCTGTAATCCTGCCACCACTACCTGTAGCTTGGCTCTGTTAAAGCAGGTTTAGATGGATTCTGACTAGTCTGTTGGCAATTCACGTGGTCTTGTATCTTTTATTACCTGTGTTCATTTTTACAGTATTGAACTTTGTGTTAGCTGCCAACTTTATTAGCAAAGATTTTATATTGCTCATAAAAATATTCAGCAGCACTTGGTCAAGCCTGTTCCAGTGCCCACCCGTCCTCTGGGTGAGGAAGAAGCTGAAGCCCTGGGTCTGGCACCTGTCCTGCGACCATTTTTTGACTTGGCAGATTGGACTGCCCTTTCAAACCCCTTCCCTTTGACTGGGAGGAGTGATGAAAAGGTCACCTGCACTCCAGAGTCATTTACTGCTGCTCCCAGAGCTCTGTAATCCTTCTTGATACCTCTCAGACTGTGTCTGGTGCCAACATTATATGGATTAAATCTAACAGTTTGAAAAAATTCAAGTATATGTCGAGATAGCTTGATCTAGCAGATGAGTGATCTTGTCAGCTTTACAGGTTTGTTTGAGAAGATTTAGAAAGGCGTGGAAAGATTATGAAACCATGTTGACTGTCATTAATTACATTTTAGCTTCTAATTCTTTTTTGTTATGCAATTCACAGTTACTGTTCTGTAGCCTAATATGTTATACAGACTGTAACTCCATGGGTGTCCTTGCCAGTTTCACATCTTAAAACTACCCAGGGAGTCCTTCAAGCCTCGTGAAATTCAATGGTTTATTTGATTTATTAAACACTGGAATTTCACAGAATATGCTGGGTTGGAAGGGACTCACAAAGACCATCGAGGCCAGCTCAGGGCCTGCCCAGGACACCCCACAGTCCCACCCCGTGCCCCAGAGCACTGCCCAAAGGCTCCGTGAGCTCTGTCAGAGCTGCTGTGAGCGCTGCCCTGGGAGCTGTTCCAGTGCCCCAGCACCCTCTGGGGGAAGAACCTGTCCCTAATACACAGCTAAACCTTCCCTGACACAACTTCAGCCATTCCCTCGGACCTGTGATGGGTCAGCACAGAGGGGGATCACGGTCTGCCCCTCCTCATCAGCAAGATGTAACTGCAGTGAGTCTGTGCTCAGTCTCCTCCAGCTGAACAAACCAGATGACCTCAGCTGCTTCCCTTCCCCATCCTTGTGGCCTCCTTTGGATGCTCTCTGATGGCTTAATGTCTTTTTTGTATTGTGGCACCCCAAACCACCCCAGGACTCGAGGTGAGGCCACCCTGGTGAGAGCAGAGCAGGACAATCCCCCCTTGGCTGTGTCTGGTGCACCCCAGGACAGGGATGTCCCTCCTGGCTGCCAGGGCACTGCTGACTCGTATTCCATTTAGAAGCCTTCTCTGTTTATCTGACTGGTGCTTTGCAGATTCATGGATGCAAATCTTTTGGATGTGCCAGTTGGAAAATGCAGAGTCTAAATGGGTTCCTCCTTCTGTCACAGATAGTAATCTCTGTATTGTGTGTGACAGGCAGGACACACATGTCTGCTTAAAAAAAAAGAGTCCACAACTATCTACTGTACTTTCCTTAGTCTGCATCCTTGTTTAGGATTTTATCAACTGCATTTATTTATTTGACAATAATCTCTCTAATTTTGTTCTTGCTATATTTTAAAATGCTTCATTTCCCTTAAATGCACCAGTTTTATTTTCTCTAACCATATTGGCTATTGATATCTTATTGGTTTGCTTTTATTTCCTTCCTTTTAAATCCTTCTATTGATCACATATCTTTGAACTCTTAATTCTTGTTTGGCACTGCTAGTTTTCCTGTTCCATTATACTTAATGGGTTTTATGTTTGCTTTGCCATTTTAACATCCTCTGGCAGAAAGATTGAGTTGCCAGTTTCTCTCTTTACATTATTGTGTTCATGGCTTTCTAACCCATTTGCTATTTTTGTTATGTCTTTTTATGGTAAATAAATGACTATTAATGCACTGCAGAAAAATACTGAATATCCACAACAAAACCACTCAGCTGTCCTCAAAAAATTTCTCTTGCACACAGACATATGATTTATTTTTTCTTTTACTAATCCAGCAGGCTAGGGTTGTGCTTTCAATTAAAATGGCTTAGCTGAAGTAATTAGGATTTGTTGCTGTCAGCATGGATAAACTTGATAAAGAAAGAGACTAAATTATCTCATAGGGTTTTGTCTTGACTGTTTTTGTTAGCAAGTCTAGATAAATAGCTTGGAGCCATTATTGCTGAAAAGCCAGTTAGTGGCTTCAAGTTACAGCTGAATGCTGGCACCATTTGTACAACATTTGATATGCTACAAAACACTCTCTTCTCTGTGATACAGTGGTCATCCCATGGCCTGTGGCTCAAGGCAGGATACTTTGAGTAATTGCAAACTTAAATGTCTTGTAGTGAACCTTTTGCTCTGTTCCTACACTGTGGATATGATTCTTTCTGCCTTGACAAGCTGAAATTTCTGTTGCCTTTTCTTCTGCCAGGCTGGCTGCTCAGGGGTGCCCTCTGCTCCAGCTGCTTGCCAGTCACTCCACTGCAGAGCAGTTTTTCCCTGGGAAATGGGTCACTCCTTTAACTCTCCTGACTGCAGCAAGGTCCCAGCTGGGTAGTCCCGCCTGCAGGGCTTGCTGTGCCCACAAATGCACCCGGGAGCGTGCTGGGACCCCACACCAGGGCACTGTGGGCTTCCCTGGGTGGGCTGTGTGTGGTGTCATGGATCATGGGTAAATTCATGGCATGGCAGCAGGGAGATGCCTGGCACAGACTTGGAAAGGTGATGGAAGCCCCTGTGGACTCGTGAGTGGCAGCCAGTGGGTGTGGAATGGGCAGGAGGGTCCCGTGGGAGCACTGGGCATCGTGGCCAGACTCTGTTTGCAGAACAGAGAGTGTGGAATGACAACTGCTCAGGGCTTGATGCCCATGCTATGTGCATTTTGATGCCCATGACACGTGCATTTCAGATTGTGTGGGGTTTTTTGGTTGTATTTTTTTTTAACTTCTGATTAGCTCCAGCCTGGGTTTGTGATGCAGCTGGAGGGAATTTCTAGGCCATGTGCAGCTGGAAGAGATTCAGTTCCCATGCTCTGAGATGCTACAGTGCACATCAGAGCACTCTGGAGAGGGGTGCTGCTGAGGTTCAGTGCAGAAGTGCACTCCTGTATCCAATGAAGTGCAAAGGTGTTCCCAGTAAAGTTCCTTGGCACTGCTGCAGTGTGCATGATTACCAGGAGTAATTTCTCAGGCTACAGTAGATATCTCTGGTACCTCTGTATGGCAATTACTGTGAAGTACTGAGACTACTCTGAAGCTTTTTCTGTCAGGTCCTAGTTAAATTGGAGTTTGCATTTATTTTTTGTATTTTTATTGTTATTAGAGTTCATGAAGCCAAATTGCAGGAACATAACATATCTGGTTATTGGATGAAAGTTCCCCCAGTTTGTAGTCTAAACTCACAGTAATTAATCTGCTTAAAACCATATATGCTTCATAAATATCTTGTAGATATGTTATCCTCAGGCCTACTCCTATGCAGCAGCACATCCACCATTCTTTTATAATACACCTTAGCTCCCAGCCTTACACCAAGGAATGCATTTTTCACAGGCAGAATAATTGTATGAGTATATAACCGAGGATTCAATGGATCCTTTACACAAATGTTATTTCTTATTTCCTTTTCAGTAGCAAATGAGTTCTTGCCTTCAGAAATATGTGAGAACTGCAAGAGGCAGGCAGTGGTAATAGTGCAATAAATTGGCTTTAGAATTCTCATTCCAGGATTGGGTCATACTTATAGTTCACCATCAGAGCTGCCATCCTGCTGTAATTGTGAGATCTGGGCTCTGGGCATGTGCTGGATCAGCTTTAACTGATCTGCCAGACACTCCCAGCCCCTTTCTCCCCCACTGTTGAAAGTGAAGGGAGATGACCCATCTTGTTGTTGATCAGCATCGACTCCGACTTATTGATTAAATCAGCCACTTTATATAACAGTCTTAATTAACTTCATGCATATTGCAAAATTTGAGCTCACGATAGGTTACAGAGAAAACTCCAACCCCTCCTTTTGTTTACAATACCCGTGGTTGTTTATTGAAACCAAAATTAGTGTTCTCACTGTGATATGAAAAGTTCTCAAAACCTTCATATCTGTTCCCAGAGAGCCCAAGGACAGAATGTTATGCCTGTTATGGGAAGACTGTCTGAGAATCTTATTGTTTATAAAGTGGTGCTTGCGAGCCTAATTATTTACAAAATCAAGCCTGGGAATTGCTGCTTTACAGCTACCTTTTACTTTCCCATCAGCTGTATACCTTCATGGCCTCTTTCTTTAAACCATGCTTGAACCAGGCTCTCCACACCCCACCCTCCTCAACAGGGCAGGGGGAGGAAGAGGATGGAGCAGCTCATGGGTCAGGGTAAAGACAGGGAGATCACTCACCAGTTACTGTAGTACCAATTGTTATTTCTACTTCTTCACTGAGACAAGTGGTGGGATAGATATAGAATTTTTTACTGAAGATATAGAATTTTTTACTGAAGAATTGTAGGCTGAAACTATCAATATTCTCAGCGTTCTGCAAATGTTTTAAATTGACTACATCACATAATCCTAACCCAAATATGAAAAATCCAAAATCCTTTATTGAATAGAAAACTTCTTATCCATAAATTAAAGGGCTTGAATGAAGTCCAAAGAAGAACTGTTCATCCATAAATAACAGAGCACATGACTGGTGCTTCCTGCACCCTTGATGCAAAGGAGAATCTTGTGAGGACAGGGCTCTGAATCAGTGATGCTCTTTTGCCTTTCAGACTTGTTCAGTAATGGACTTCTGAAAAGATTTTACTGATATTTTTCTTGTTTAAACTTTTTGTCCTGTTTTTGATGGTACAGCTGTCACAGGCTCTTTATGCTGACTTCTATTATGAGATATCTCTCAGTGAAGGCTTGGAGATCCCTCTGGGCAATCCCAGTTCTCAAACTGAGCACTTCAGTTTAGTGGGACATGCACTTTATCTCTTCAACTTTTCACACTTGTCTCAAGTTTCAGCCTGCTACAGGATGTCCTTGCCTCTCTATATCAGTAATTTCAAAGCAAAAAGTAAGTAGGAGGTCCTCTTGCTGACAATTTAAAAACCAGGGCGGTAAATTTTATTTTAGTGAAGTGGTTACAAAAGTAGAATAAATTTACAGGGGAAAAAAAGCATCAAACAAAAGCAGCTGTTCTGCAGAGAATATGCCTGTCATTAGGCTGTTACCTCACATTGTGTTTCTCTGCAGTGCCTTCTGGCAGCATCTCAGTGCTCTGCTTTTGGGGCTCTTTAAAATGTATTCTGCTCTGGTACCCCTCTCTAATTGCACTTGAAAGTTATCAGGATGCTGGTGAGCACTAATGAGTCTTCAAAGAAGTATGTAGGGACTTTCACTTCCCTTTTGTTCATGCTAATTAAGTTAGGGAAATTTTATATTGTGCCTTGATTAATTCTGGGAATTTGTGAGAATGCAAATGAACATTGTTTATCTGGGGCTGAGTTATCTTTTGATATGCAAACACACTTTGATATGCTGATTTTCATTAACACTATTACCTTCCTCTTTGGGAAGGACTTTGAATTACAATTACAATTCCATCCAGCTCCTCTTGCACAGAAGTTGTGACTTCTGCTACTCATGTCTTCTAATTGGATACAAATTCCATAGTGTAGAAATTATCTGAACAAATTTCTTGTTAGTCTAGCACTATCAGGGATTTAATCTTGTTTTCTCTAAGTCAGACTGTGTCTATACTAGTTAAACAGGTGACCTGTGTGATTCTGGGTTCTTCCACAGCATTCATAGTCCCAGAGTATACAGAGATGACCTGCATTCTGCAGGCCGTGATTATGGCTGATTTTACTCTATTATGCTTAAATCTAAACCTTTTATTAGGGAAATCCTTGAGTAAAATAGTCTAGATACCAATATAAGTGAATAAACAGATTTATAAATGCTATATTTAGCATAGATTTATTTTTTCCATGAACTCTTGGGAGCTCCTAAGGGATCTGTTAACTGTTTTTTTCTGAACAGATAGGACAGAATTTATATATGAAAAATATGCAGTCAGTTTCTTTGTAGCTTCTTTGCATTTTCCTGGTGCTTCTCACTGAAAACACATATGGAGGGCTGTTCATGATGCTATTTTTATTCTTGGTTTGTCTCTTAGTATATGCTGAGTGTTCTATTATAGAGCACAGAGCTAGATAATGTGTTCAAGTGTTGTGGATATAATAAAGAAGGATCCCCTAAAGCTTTTGCTTTCTAATTATATTCTGGTTTAGCCCACAATGTGTCCAGACATCTCTTCCTTACTCTGAAAGACACCCTAAACATTAGAAAGTGCCAAGCAAATTAAAGCACCCCATCAAAGTAAACAACCACATGGCAGAGTCCATATGTTCTAAAATTAAGCATATCTATGTTTAAAACAATGTATTAATTCTGCTGCTAAAAAGGGAAATCAAACCTATTCCCCTGTGTGGAAAGAATCATGTTGCATTTTGAATGACTATTAGCATAATAATCACTTCTTGTGATATTTTTCAATTTAGTCTTTTCGAAGCAAACCCTGGAAGAGTATTTGCTCTAAAATAACTGTATCACAGACTTTAAATGCAAGCTGCTTTTAGTAATGCTGATGTACCTTTTAAGCTGCCTCTGGGGCTTTGTGACAAGGCTCACAAAGTGATGTCACTGTGTGCTCCAAGGAAGGTGCTGCAGGTCTTTTAAGAACTAAGGCTTAGTTACATCTGAGATGTGGAGATTTCCCAGAGAAACCTCAATGGCTGTAGCTCAAGGCAGTGAGAGTTACAAATTTGCATAATTATTTTGGCCATTTTGGGGGTTAGAAGGATGTTACATTTTGATTTAGTTTATTCTCTTTCTTTAGGAAAGCAATTCTCTGGCTGCAGGACATATGAATCCACTGAAGAGCAAGGCAAGTTTGGTCAGAACAGCTGATGCCAGTGAACAAGATGTGTGTTTTATGTTTATTAAAAACCTGCCCAATACTCTTAAAAGATCTTAGCATGTACCTGCCTGCAAGCCTTAGCAAAATGTATGGAGAAATATTTAGAGAAGCTTTTTTTTGACAAGTTCTATTGCTGTGACTTCAATGAACACCTTTCACAAGCAGGTGTTTCAGTGCCCTGCTGCCCCTTGTCCTGCCTTGTGTTAATATTCAACTTTTAGGTAGAAAAAGTCTTGAAAGGCTTCAGTTTTTCAAAACACATGAAAGTAAAATATCATATGTATCTACTTGGCTGACTCAGTGCAAAGTGTTCTCATCCTGAGCTGACCCTCTCTTGTCCCAGTGGCTGTGGGGCCAAGGTCTCTCCTCTGCTCCCTTTTAGCTGCAGCAGGAAATGACATTCTGAGCAGAACCAGCTGCTGGGCAGAAACCTGAGCAGCAGAGCAGGGGTTTGTGCTGGGATAGTGGGATTCAGAGAAGTGGTTAACTAAAATCTCATGGAAATGGGGAAATAATGGTGTTGTGGTTTGTCCTCTGATGGAAGTTAACAGCCCAGACTGAGAGCTCTGCTCCTTGTCCTCAGCTGCTGATATATTTGTGTATTGTGTTTGTGTGGCCAGGGTTTTGGTAGTGGGGGGGTTACAGGGTGGCTCCTGTGAGAAGCTGCTGGAAGTTTCCCATGTCCCATTCTCCCATTTTTCTGTATTCTGCTCTGTGTATTAATTCAGGGCAAGTGAGGAATACCCCACTGGTGGGTTACTGACTCTTACTTTTGTGAGTAACTCCTGCTTTGCCAAGGCTTTGGAAAGGAGTTGAAGGTTCTGTGCTTGGCAGGGGGCAAACAGGAAAACATCTACTCTACTCTTTCAAATAGATGTTGCTGTCATGAAAAATGCTTTTACAGAAATGTTGGTCACACTCTGACACATCTCCCTTCAGAACTGTCTAAGTTTCTGAGATAATGGCTCACAAAGAGTGCTACATGGCTACATGTTTGTAATTTGAGTATACCTTCTAAAAGGAGATTGTTTCTGCAAACAAAGTCCTTCTTAAAGTGTTAAAGCATCATCTGTAAATTGACAGATTCACTGAGCTGGCAGAGCACTCCCAGAGAGCAGCACAGAGGCACCCCAGTGTTCATCTTGCACCCAGTCCCTTCAATCATGCTGGTGTAAACCACAAGAATTGCTTGAAATAATGTGAAGCTGTTATTCAAAAAGCAATTCATGCAACAACCAAATACCTCTCAAAATATTCTTTTGCAAAGCAATAGCATAAGATGAAACAAGGAATACTCATTGGGAAGCAATGAACTTTTGATGTCAGTTTATTTTGAGCAAGCATTTCAACTTCTGCCTTAGTATGTATAAAATGACAGATTGTTTACTTCTATTTGACATACTGTATTTTTCATTTTAAGTTTGCTTTGTAGCACAATGTTGTAAATGCAATGAATGACTCAGTCAACCTATACTTCCTGAAAGCTTTTTAGCATATTTAATCATTGTCTGTTTGGAGGTAGCACAATTTATTGCTAAAATGCTTGTGTTGTGATATAAATTATGCTAAGAGGAAAAGTACAGTGGTTGGAGCAATCAGAGTAAAAGTTGATCTGTGTAGTGAGTGCTCTGCAGAAAGTAAAAACCATTTTTTTGTTGAATATTTATGTGATCATATCAAAATGATCCCTTCCCCTCTTGCTGACAGCAGCCAGCAGTGCACTTGATTCATTGCTCACAAGGTGATTTTCCAAGTTCCCAGCAGAGATACCAACACTGAAGTCCAGCTCTGTTTCCAGCACCTCTTTCTTCCTGTGTATTTTGTTTCTTGATTAAAAGGAAGGCACATTCAATGCTAGTGGGAAGAGTTGGGATTAACACTTAAAACCAGGCAGGCAGAGCTGAGTTTGAACCAGAGTTTGAGCTTGAGCAGGAGGTGAGTGAAGGATGCAGAGCTGCTCCTGGCTCTGCCTCTGCTCTGCTGAAAGGGAGACTCTGGCCACTCTTTCTCTTGCCCATGCTTTAAGCTGCTGCAGCAAAGTGAGCACACAGTTACTGTGTGAGTAAAAGCCTCTGAGGACTGGGTTCTTGTGCCTTGTGTTCCTGTTATCTCCTATAAAATGTGCCAGGAATCGGAATTCAATCTAAGATATCTCTTGTGTCTTCATCTATTTATTCCTTAATTGGTCTAGCCTGCCAACTGGATGCTCAGCCATACTGGCAACTTTTTTGATAAGCATGATTATCCACCCAGGACTAGACAGCAAAGGCCAAATAATTTAATAAAATTTGCTGATTAGCCACCTGCTTATCGTGGCTTTTCTCACAATTGAAATTACTGTGGTGCTGGTGGTAATATACAAACTTCTGTGGAGTAGTGAAGATTACTGCTAGAACTGCTTAGATTTGATCTGCTGTGCTGTAGACAAAAGCACTAAACTAAAAAATATTTGCTTAATGAATAGCACATATATGGTATTTTGCCACATAATGTTTACTACTTGTTTATCTTCAGCTGAATTATGTCAGTGAAATTTGAAGTGAAGAGAAAGAAATGTTTGAATTCAGCCCCAATTCTAAAACCAGTGTAGGTGCTTCTGAGTTTGAATGAGTAATCCCTCTTGGTGGTCAGGAATTTATGTAGCTGAGGAGGAAAAGACCTGTGTGGTCAAACACAGAGTTATAGTAAGCAGTGTTCCAGCCTCACTTTCTTCTAGTTTATCCCAAAACAATCCTTAAGCATAATCATCCAAAAGTATTTGTACACTTGTAAAAGTGTTTTGTATACTCTGCAGTGAGTAAAGAAACAGATTTTATTTTCTGTTATGTGCAAGAAAGTTAAGTATTTAAGGAAACACTTGCTTATGATAGTGAGTCTACCTAATGGGGTTATTTAAAAATGTTGTGATGATTGAGAAGCAGATAAGTGATACCACTTACACTTTTACATCAGAGAATTCAGGTGAGATGAAGATTTGCTAGAAGTGGCAGGCTGTAATGGGTGCAAAGAAAATCACATTTGCCCACATTTATTGGGCAAAGTGCAGGAGAGAAGTGTTTGTTCATTCCTTCTCTGATGGGGCTGAGGGGGTGCACTGATGTTTGGCTGGTTTGGGTTGTTTTTTTTTGTTCACTTCTGAAACTCTTTTCTGTAGGTTTGTCAGAGCAGTCAATGGCTTTAAAAGTCTGTGTGGTGTCTCCCTGTGCCTTAGGGAGCCAAAGTGACTTTTTTTGTTGTTAATACCTCCTGTCTGTATTTGGGAACCGATGCTGTTATCTCCAAAATCAAAGCAAGAGACTGCATTTGCTTTCAAGGAAGCAGAATATGGTTCTGCTTTGTTTGGTTTTTAGTAATACACAATGTCTGAAGCTAAATGCATGTGAAGCATCTTCACATAGGCAAATGAGATTCAAATACAGATTGCACTGCAAACTGGCCAGCTTTGATTAGGAGATGAAATACAGGTAAATCTCTTTTGGCTTCCCTGAAAACTGGAATTACTGTTCCCTACTTAAAAGGCATCAGCTGAAGAGCAAGTTGAACAAAAGAGTTGTTATTCCTGTCTAAAATAGAGAATTATTGTCAGGCTTTCCTTATCATCATGAGAATCTGTTTTACAGAACAGTACAGCTGCCTAGATGATACATTTTGATCTCCTGCTGAGTTTTCTTAATGGAAAGAATTACTTCCTTTTTTCATTATCAACTTTCTTTTTTACAGACAATATTTATTTTGTTTTTGCTTTCTGTCTGTCTTGCAGATGTTAATAATTTAATTCTGACCTCACTTAATCCATTTTTACACAATATTGAATCGATTTGGTCTCAGTTTATTTTACAGCTGAGATAAAAACTCATTGTTTCTCTGGGTAAGAATGAGCGTGTTGGGATCTGTGATAAAACCTATTGAAAAATCTGAAAGCTGAACCAGCCATTAAAGCAGCTGCAAAATTCATTCACCCTAATCTGGGAGAAGACCTGTCAGAGACTTCAGTTGTCACTGAACTTGTTTGAATCACATCAGAGAGTCAGAAGCCTTTCTGAGTGCTGTGACTGACTGTGAGACAGATCTGCTGCTGCTGAACCTGTTTCTGCAACTTGGAAACAAAGCAGAACCAGAACCAGACCACAACTGCACTTTGTTTACTGAGCAAAACTTATTTTTGATATTTTAAGTGAACATCTTGTTGCTGGGTTTTGGCTTAACTTAGTGAGTTGTAATTGGGCTCCTCAGAGAAATTGATGTTCTACACATTGAGTGATAAAAATGTTTTCAGAGAGCTTTTATGCCACCACAGAAACTTTAATAGTTTATTCAGTCCTGGAAACAGGAGGGAACCACTGGCACATGCAGTCATGTTCTCTGGAGCAATATTTCACAGGAAAGCAAGAGCTTCCACTGACTTTTATATGTGAAGTAGCTTAAATGTTGAAGAACTACAACGGTATCTGTAAAACCTGCTTTTAACTTTATCCAGTTTCACAAAAGGGAGCACTGCCAACTGTCCCCACTGTGTGAAGTTTGGTTGAAAAGAAAATACTCTGTTAGTTTCCATAAGAGCACAAAACAATTTCTGAAAACCTGCCTGTGTTCCCTGTTCAGAGAGAGGATTCCTTGCTATTGACTCTGCTCCTGATGGGGCTAAAAATCAGTTCTCAAAGCCTCTGTGAGTTGCCTTCAGACTCTGGAACTGCTGCTTGAGGCCCAGTGTTGCAGACAAAATTACATTTTACTCTAATTTTTCCTCTGTCTCAGTGTTTGGTCCCCAGGTTTAGTTCTTGTGCCTTTTTCCCTACAGATAGAATTTAAAATTGGCATTAGTGTGAGCCAAGGACATTGATAGCCCATGTTGTAGCTTAGCCAAATCTTGCCTCCTCTGCTTATAAATTTTGAAAAGATTTTGACCAGTAGAGAATATCTGATCCTCTCAAAAGCCATAAATGCAAGATATTGTGGATTTTTCATTACCTTTTAAGAATTATGAGCAACATGTGATGATTTTGTTTCTGAAACCTTGCCTGATGATCCCTTGCAAACTGAGGTTCTTAGCTACTCACACTGCAATTCTGTGCCAGTTTCATCTTTTCTCACACTACTGCCAAATTTTTCTTGATCATAAAAAGTCCCTTAAAATCTGGCAACAGATCTTCCTTGTTCCTGTTTCTGAGTTTAAATCAAACTCAGAAAGGTTTTTTTTTTTTTTTTTTTAAATTATGATCCTGGCATTAGTCTTTAAAAATTAATTGTTAAGAACTGGTTTAACTTGAACCTGATATTTTCCTCCTTGCTTTTTCACATGAAGCTCTGCTAAGGCGAACTCTTATTGTAAAAAATATCCCATGGTGGAGAATAAGAGAGCATGTACAGGAATCATTACAGAATATACCCAAACCTGTCAGCTATCTTAGTCATGCTGCAGTGCAATTTTTTGAAGAAAAAAAACCCTGAATGACTTAAAATGAATGACTTGTGATTTTTTTTTTTTTTCTTTAAGTGCATCTGAGTTTGAGTGTTTCTGTGGTGTAACTTCAGGTCAGGTGTCAGCATAACACCATGAAATCTCCACAATGCAATCTGAGTTAAAATGATGTCTGGATCAGACCTGGAGGTCTCTGCATTGGCAGATGAGTAGGTACAGAGAAATCTGAATATCTGGGAAGGTTTCTGTGTATATCTTAGTGTAATCATTCTGGTTTTGGTTCTGAGGTGGTAAATTCAAGTTTTTTAAATCAGTTCTGGAAAATTCAAGGATGGAAAATATATTTTCCCGAGGAACTTCATGAGAGTTAATGAATCGTGCTATAAAAACAAGGTTGGAGTTCAAATCGTATGTTAAAGCAACATAATAAGGGGAATTTTGTTATAACTGTAAATTCTTGGTTGGTGGTTTTACCTTAGGGCAGAAAGTCAAAACTGAACTGAGATTACTGATCTTGTTTGCTACAAAGTGACTTCAACAAAAATGCCCCAAACCAAAGGACAGTAAAGTAATTTTGTAGAATGAATGGTTTCATCCACTTACTCTAAAGCCTGTTTTAGGCCACTCTTGTGTGTTTTATTTCTTTATGCCATCTGAAATTTTAGAGACACATTTTTCCCCAGTCACCAGTTTTAACCCATCCTTTGGACTTGCTGTGGGCCATTGAGAGCAGAGCAGTGGCACCATGGGCAGCACCTGTGCCTAAGGCTCCTGCAGAAATTCAGAATTTTCTCTCTGCTTCACTTTCCAGTGGATTTACACATTTTTCTCAGTTGTGAATTAAATTTCCTCCCCACCATCATAACTTGCCTGTAGAGCATGACAATGTTCAAGTGGACTTGAAAAGCAGAAGGAAACACCTCCTTTTACTGCCTTACAAGCTCAAATTACCCCATTGTCACTTGAAGTGTTCACACCTCCGAATAAAATTTTGATGGATATCTTTGTATCACCAACTTAAAGACTTCATATTAGGTCATTAGTCTTCAGGTTTTGACAGGACTGTGAATATATTTTACAGTTCTCATTTGTGCTGTGGTCTCAGGGGTCCCAGGTAATGTCCACAGAAATCCATAAAAAAGACTTCTGTTAATTCTGCCTGTTGCATTTGGATTCCTACACTTGAGGATACAAAGATTTTGTAGGCCTCAGGATTTCCTATTTTTTGGATTTTTTGATATAGGAGTTGCCACATGAGATAAAAGCAAGGCTCCCCTGTCTCTGCACTCTGTCTCTGGTAACAGTCAGGACCAGTTTTTGAAGGAAGGACATGAGAAGCATTGCAGGAGCAATAAAGGAAGAGCTTCCCCCAGATGATTTGGTTTCCTCCTTCCGTCTGTGAGAAGCTGAATAAAGACTTGAAGCAGGAGAATTTACACTCTTCAAAGTTTTAAATCCTTTGACTAAAAATAATTTTTTCTCGTTGAACTGGTGATAATTTGCCCTCCACTTCCCCTGCTGTTAATTAAATCCTCTTCATCTGTCAACAATAGAATGTAAGGTTTTTCTTAGTATCCCATATAAATGGTTAAATCTATTTATTATATATAATGTCCTAAATTCTGCAGCATCATTTGCATTTATATCTCAGTTGTTTTGTTTATGTATACTTTTCTTCCTCTTTTTTTTTGGCTATGTATTTTTCATAAGCACATTTTTTATACCTTTTTAGTTTATATTTACAGAGCATAGCAAATCACAACATGTTTCATGCAATCTGTCTCTGCTTCTGCTGAAGAACAGCTACTGATTTGATGAGAAGCCAGCACTTTTAAGGTGGGTGATAAAGCTGGGCTCTTAAATCTATGTATAAATGGGGTTTATATATACTTTTTATAGGTTGTCTGGTTTCTAAGATACTTGCACTATTCTGTTGGTTTGGTGATAGCTCTTGATATATGGAAGTTGAAGTTCTTCCTTTATCTTTTGGGGCTCAATCTAGAACATCAGAACAAAAATTCCTGCCCTTGTTTTCCACGTGGCTCTGCTTGAGAACACCACATGGGGCATTGTCACAAGCAAGGGACAGCTTGCAGCTCAGTCTGTGTGCAGTGCAATAGCTCTTCTTGGGGATAACTGGTGATTAGTGCCTGCAAGGAAAATATAATTGTGTGCTGCTTTGTATTCCCAGGGTAAACTGAATCCCCTGTGGGTGTGAAGGCCCAGGTTCACTGATAAATCCAATGAAAGCTGACCAAGGTATGATTCAGACTTGTTTTTGGTGGTTTTTGTGCCTTAGAGGATGCTGGTAGGAACCCAGTGGTGGAAGTGAGAAGAAGTAAACAGTGCATAACTCAGTGTTCTGCCCACTGTGGTGTTCAATAGGAGTTCCAGGATGCTGCTCCTCTTTGCACAATTCATCTCCTGGGAGATGCTCAAGCCATGGGAACGTGCTGATCATCTCTGTTCCTCCTCCTGCTGTCTGCAGACCCCTCGTGTGTGCCTGTGCTCCCAGCTGCCTGGTGATGGGCCCGTTTGCACATTACTGCAGCCTGTTCTATATTCTGTGTGGGTTCCACTATGCACGTGCAGTGTCACAGAGTCATGGAATAGTTTGTGTTGGAAGGGATCTTCAAACGTCTCTAATGCACATCAAAGAGGAGGCTTTTTGGTTTCATGTAGATTAAATAGTGTATAGATTAAGAGTTAAAAAATAGGTTTTATTTAATCATATAAGAATTGACACAATTTTGAGCTGAAGATTGGTCTAGCCCAATATCCCATGTTTGTTTGATGGCAGACAAAAGAGGATGCTCAGGAAGGAGTCTACAAATGGAGCAATGGTGTAGTGGGACATCCTCAAAGATGTCTTCCCTCTCCCTAGAGATTTGTGGCACCTTAATGGATAGACTATTTCTATTTAATTGGTGGGGAATTTGGTGAGGTGCCACCCACAGAAGTTCAAGGATTGTGCTTAACAGGGAACCTCATCATTGAGACTGATTGTGGGCACATTGATATTCTGGCTCTGCTGTTTCCTACCATCAAAGGAAGACCCTGTCTGATCAAACCAGGTGTGATGGCCTGACTTACACAAAATTGATTTCTGTCTCAGAGAAACCTTGACTCATGGTTTTCAGCTTGTTCAGAACACATACATCGTTACTTTCTTTTATCTTACATGCCATGCAATTAAAAAAGCATGGACTTTTCTGAAGGAGAAAAAGTTGATCAGAAAAGCCTGTTGTACAGAGAGTGCTGTTACAGGACACAAAACGATGCTCTGATCATGTTTTGACTTTTTTTTCACATTTGGACACAGAATTTAACAACCTCTTGACTTTTTCTTCTTAATCAGGAACACTTTATTTTTGTTCAATTAAAAGAGTGTCTTGGAGCTACATGGCTTCAGAAAGGTCATGTTGTAGACCCTTATGCAGAACAATTGTCAGTTGATTCTCCATTCATTAACTCTGCAGAAGGAGGTTTTTCTTTCAAGATGAGAAAGAAATCAGTGGCACAGTTGTTTTTCTTGTCTTCTGATTCCACTTCTTTTTGCCCATGGTATGCAGCTTGTAGTATTTTCTACATCTCTGTGATATTTTTTTTCTTTTTTTCCTTTTTTCCTTTTTTTCCAGAATAAGTTTTTCAGTTTCTCCTTTAGTCCAAGCTCCTTCAGGAGTTCTTGTGCACTTTTGGGTCAGCCCTAGACAATGCATTTGTGGTTTCAGGAGCAGCAGTCCCACCCCACTTCCCCTGCCAGTTCCAGATTTGCTGGAGATTTTGGGTGATGCTGGGTAGTTTGAGCTCCTGCCTGAGATAGAATCCTGGTGATGCAAGGGAGACTCAGGAATTTGTGGCCTCAGAGTTTCAGGAGCTGTTCTTTAACCAGCTCTCTGTGGCATTTTAATTTAGGGCTCAGCCCTATTCAATCCCAGATGTGAGATCTTTAGAGGAAATACTTATCCTTCATTTTCTTTGAGTATGTCTTTGGATATGCTTTGAAAATTAGGATCTCTAATGTAAATACATCAGAGCTTTTAGATTTGGGAGGGTGAACAAGGAACAAATATTTAGCTTACAACCTTTTCACAAGCAGATTTAAAAAAAATTATTTACTAGGTTTTCTACAGGATTGTGAAACATGGCTTTTCCTTTCAACCTCTATTGGTCAGGATTTTTTCATTATTAGATTAATTCACTTGAGAATTTTATAACATGGCAAAATAATGTATGCCTAGAACATTCAGTTATCAAATTTAACTCTCACAGGGAATTAATGAGCAAAGGTCTCAGCAGAGCTACAAATCTGTTTATTTTTGCAAGGTAATAGGAAGAACAGTCAATATTTTTGCTGTGCTTGTGCAATTTTGATTAGCAGCTCTCAGATGTGGATTACCTGGACTTGACAATAATAGTTTCTACCTTTTGCCAAGTTTTTGCCCAGGTTAATTTGGCTCTACTTCTGTTATCCAAACAAAAATGGAAATTTTCAAATACAAAACATGTCAGAGATCAAATCACTGGGAAATGTGTGATTTTTACATGAAGAAAAACCTGTTGTGACAAAAATCATCAGTAAAATGCTATAATATGGGTAAAATGGTGCCAATATGTAAAATAACAGTATTTATTAAAATGTAATGGGTTGATATCCTTGGCTTGATTTCAAACATTTTTCATAATATTTCCCTTGATTCATTGCAATGAGGCTACATTTGACTGGGCTGTACGTATTTTTTATCACATTTATTTACCACTTCTGGCAGCCAAAGATATCAGTGACATTTAACTAACATGGGTAAATCAAGGAGAAATATATCCCCTCCCAAGCAAATGTACAGTGTATTTAGCAGAGATAAAACCCTCTGAAGTGTGAGTTCTCTACCCACTGAATTTGCCCCAGAGCTTTGATGCAGCTCCAGGTAAACTGGCAGGTATGGCATGATGGACTCTGTAGAACAGCAGGTTTGATTTTCTGGTTTGTTTTCTCACTTTTCTCTGGTGTGGGGTTGAGCAAGTGGCAGTGTGGGGCTGAGTTTCAGGATGGGGTTAAACCATGACAGCAGTGCACAGAGGTCCAGGAATTCTTGTTCCTCCAGTGCAGGGGGCACCTGGAGCCAGAGGAACACCTGCACTGCCTCCTTTGGCCTGAAACACAGTGGGGAGAGGGCCATGACCCCAAATCTGGGGGGGATTTCTCACCCCCTTTTATAGCCATGGCCCATAATGCTGCAGAACAAATGGCCCTTTTTAAACATCCATGTCACTGGATTCACATTTTCTTCCAAAACCCAGAACATTTCTGACTCACTGTAGTCCCTACTACAAGCTCAGTTTGCTAACTTTGTGCAAAAAAAAAAGTAGGAAACTTGGTGTCTACTGCAAATTACTTACCCTGGAATGTCACACACTGTGTAGTGACATGAATTAATCTCTTAATATGCTCTGCAGTGCTGAAAAATGCTTCAGATGCCTGAATATAGCATTGCAGCAAGTTCTGATGACAAAAACATATTGCTCTTCTCATTTTTAATCTATTACTTGCTCTGTGACAGAAGGTTGCTTTTTCAAGCTGTGAATCTTCCTGGTCTGGAAGATACAAAAATAATACATTTACTGGTCTCCAGGACCTGCCAATAAATCAATAATAACTGGATTTTTGTTCCTGATACATTTGATCAATGAAGTGAAAAAATTCACAAAGTTTCTCTTTAGAATAAATCATCTTCTCAAAAGCCTGATAATTCACTAAGTTTCTGTTAAGAATAAACCATCTTTCCAAAAGCCTGTCCTTTCTGATGAGAAGATATTTTATCCTATGAGATTTTTTCTGTGTAAGTGCAGTCCAAGTGTTCTCAATCAATTGCAGTATTTTTCTAATTTAATAGATGATTGCTGGGTCAATGTCACATTTGTAACCATTGCCTGAAGATGTTTTTTCCTCTTGTCATCAGAGGAAGACATTAACTTCATAATATTTACATGGTTTAATATTTTAATTTTTGTTGTAGTGACGCCGGACAAAAAAAACTGGGAATGTTATTTTCACTCCTGAGTGTGGAGGTCAGGACTAGAATTGATCAAGTGTTTGAAACTTCTGTGCCAATTGCTACAATATGCCTCAGGGTTTTTTTGTATGTTCCAGCACTCTTAGTTTTAACAAATTGGATAAGATCTCCCTGTGATGCAGCACTGCCAGCTGCTCTGGTTCTGCTCTCCTCATTATGGCTTTGTTACACCCCAGGCACTCAGGGATGCTCCAGGGCTTTGGGCAGCAGTGGAAATGTCTAGCACTGCCTGGTACACATCACTTGTGGCTTGCTGGCACCAATGGATTTGTCCTTGGAAACAGAAACTTAATGTCTGTCTTTAACGCATGCTTGCATTGTTCTTCCAAATCTTTTTTCCCATTTTTTTATTATCTTTATTTCCCATTTATTTATTATCTTTATTTAAAAAAACCCAATCCCAGAGGGTGTTTAAGAGTCCTTCTTAATGTTTTGTGCTGTTAATTATTGGAAAGGCAATGGTTTTTCATAAGTCTCTGGAATGTTTGCTTGTGTTCTGTGGTTTTGCTGAGAATGGTCCAACAAAGCATGGCCCCAGATCCCCACATGGAATTCCTTGTGCCACAAAACTGAGTGAACGTGGTGTTCTGCCACAGGAAATAGTGCTTATTTTTTAATTTTAATTTTATTTTTACATTTTTTTATTTTTACATTTTTTTATTTTTACATTTTTTATTTTTACTTTTTTATTTTTACTTTTTTATTTTTACTTTTTTATTTTTACTTTTTTATTTTTACTTTTTTATTTTTACTTTTTTATTTTTACTTTTTTATTTTTACTTTTTTTATTTTTACTTTTTTTATTTTTACTTTTTTTATTTTTACTTTTTTTATTTTTACTTTTTTTTATTTTTACTTTTTTTTAGTTTGACTTTTTTTTAGTTTTTAAATTTAATTTTATTTTAATTTTTTTAACTGGGTGTCCCCAGGCAGATGAGCTTGGGTTACAGGGACAAAACATCTTCTAGCTTGGGGTAGGTTCTTGTCCTGCTGGCTCAGAGGATGGATGTGCCCTCAAATAACTTCAGTTTCCGTTTGCTATCAAGAAATCTGATTGCAGATTTGTTGTGGTCAGGAGAGAAGAGTGAACTTAAAAGCAGGTGAAGATCTGAAGCATGTCAGCAGATGTATGAACTATTAGTACCCCAAGCAGGGCAAAGCCATATTTTGGAGCATTTTGGGGTGCAGAATAAAATCATGGCTATTCATTTCTACAAAAGCAGACTCTATTTGGAATTTAAACCATTTCTTCCTTTCTATTCACCAGTCATGCAAATGCCTTTGCCAGACAGAGACGCCTCAGGGATGAAGATGGACCAAATAAAACCAAATGAAGAGGGACCAATATTCATGTAGCTGGAGATTTTGGGAGGTCCTGACGTGTTGGAGGGAGGAGGCAGAGGTGAGATAAAGTGGGGTTTCATCAGTTCTTGCAGACAGAATCTGTTTAAGGCAGAGGAATCATCTGCAGCAATCTGCCACCCCAGTAATTGGGTTCCTGAAAGTCTTCCAGTTAATACAAGGTGCCAGAGTGCTTCAAACTTTGGGAATTGAGAGTCCTGTTTAATTTATATTTTCTGTTTTCTGTTTCTGAGTGCTGTGGGGTCAAAGTACATTATTTTCACAGAAGGAGAGAGGAAAAAGTAGTAAAATTAATATTCACCATACATATTCCCAGTATGTGAGAGGAGATGATAGATGCTATGCATATGTGTGAGAGCTGGTGTCGAGAACTTGTGAATTTAAACTTGAGAAGGACAGGGCTTCATTCCAGCACATGAGTTTGTTCAGCTTTTCCCTCTTACTGAAGTAGTTGGGAGCAGACAACAATTAAGATTAGTAAATCTCTCCTCTTTCAAATTAACAAAAAGGGATGAGAGCAGCTTCCAGTGCCCACCTCTCAAGTTTGCACAGAAAATTTAAATAGTCTTGAAGCATTGTTGAGAAAGCACATAAAGAAAAAATACTTTTTCTCATTGTTTTGCTATTTGGCTTTAAAACAGAGAGTGTTTGGTTCTGTTGGTAGCATGGATGAATTAGCTATTAATGATAAAGTTTGATATTATTTATGATTGATTTATAATGAATAGAAATATGAAAGTGTCAGCAGCTCTCAAAAAGAAGCAAAAGGAATTCTAGGATTTATAAGGAGAGAGAAAATAAAAGCCCTGTGGTCTTGGTGTACCTGCATCCTGAATACTGTGCCTTGTACTGATTCCATCTCTGTAAAAAGGATATCAAAAAGAATCTGTCAACACAACTTTTTCCTAAAGTAGAAACTAGATAAT
This sequence comes from Ammospiza nelsoni, assembly GCF_027579445.1. Lineage (NCBI taxonomy): Eukaryota > Metazoa > Chordata > Aves > Passeriformes > Passerellidae > Ammospiza > Ammospiza nelsoni. Next base: position 15,021,215 of record NC_080647.1, on the reverse strand, counting down.
GCCTGTCAGGAATGTTATAGGCTTGGGAAATTACAAGGGAAGAGAGATCATATTTAATTTTCCCAAGGGTTTCTCTTCTACATGGATCCATAATTTATATTCCCATTGCAGGGACTTCTCTTAGTCCCCTTAGTAACTGTGGGTTTGTTTACCAATTACAGAATGCAAGGATGAACCAGTCTGATCACATTTTAAGTCTTCCAGGATGTCTTCCCAAAGCATTTTGCTCTGCTTCTCTTGTCCAGCCTCAGGATTCCCCTTAAAAATCTATTTCCTCTTTAGAATTTGTAATCCAATAATTCAATTCTCCTCTGCTGTATGAGCAAATCTCACCCAGGACCTTGCCTAGAAAGAGCTGAAAGGAGAATATACAGTGTTAAATTCAATATCTCATGACTAGCTAATTAAGACTTTTAAATTTGTTGTACTACTTTTACGAAATGTTAAACTCTGAAACAAGTGCTTCCATGGAAAAAACATTACTTTTCAGACACAGCATTTGTTACTTTACATTAAATTTTGAATTTAATGTGATATGGGATTAATGTTTAGAAAATTGCTTTTATTTTATGGATTCCTTTCTTTAGATTGCTGTCCTGCATGTGAAAATGATCTCTGTATTTTTACTACGAAACACATACTAGGAGCTTTATTGCCTGTTTTATTGTTAGATCAATATAACCTCAAATATTGGTTTAAAGGCTTTTCCTACTATAAAAAAGGGAAATAAGGATATGGAAATATATGCAAGATATGCAAATACAGAGGAAGTGAAGAGTGTTGGAGAGCTGTGATAGCTCTGTGGTAGGCTGTAGAATCTTGTGGAGTTGTCACTGCCAGGAGCCCATCTTTATTCCTGAGGTCATGTTGGCACCTTGCAATAACTTGAGCCTATTTGAAAGAGTTCTGAGAAAAACCTGGGAACTCTTTTGGGCAGCTGAGAAAAATCTGGGAACTGTTTTGGGGAGCTGATTTCTGAGCTGCAGACTGGGTTTCAGAGAACTGACCAGCACAACAAAGCCAGTGGGAGAGTTGTAGAGCCTAAAATCTCCCAGCCTGGAGGATGCAGAAGGATGACAAGCCATGTTCTGTTCTGTGTACACTGCAGTGAGGAACTGAGTGCTGCTCCTTCCATGAAATCTGATGGGAAGCTTGTCCCCAGCCCCTGCAGGTGCAGCCTCTCGCCTGTGCCAGCTGTGCAGAGCTCTCTGCTGCTTGCAGGGATGCTCTCATCCCTTCTCTAGGGGCTGCTTTTGTGCCTGCCCCTGATGCAGGGAATTATGTGTTCCGACTCCATGATTCAGAAGGCTGAACAATTGCTTTATTAAGCTATTCTATATTACACTAATACTATACTAAGGAATACTAAAGAATGCTAACCAAAAACCCATGACTGTCTGAGACAGCCAGGACACAGCTTTGACCCAACTGGCCAAGGAAACAAAACAACCTTCACTGGTGTCCAATAACTAAATCTCTTTGAGTGAACAATCTCCATAGCACATTGCACATGTGCAAAGCAACAGGAGCAGTGAATAGAGATAAGAATTGTTTTCTTCTCTGAGCCTCTCACTGCCTTCCCCAGGAAAAATCCTGGGAGAGAAAATTGTCTCTCTCTGTCCAGAGAATGTGAATACCACTCCTGCTCCCCTATTCCTGCCTTTGATGAAGTCCTTTGAGACCCTCGTTGTGTCACATTTGAGAGCAGATCCAGCCACAAATCCTTCCTAGTAACCTGGAATTGAGGACAGTCCATTTTCAAAGTTGTAGATATAAGAATATAGAGTCATTTATGAGGAAAAAACCTCCCAGCTCATCAAGTCCAACCATTAACCTGGAGGGGCCAAGCCCACCAGTAAACCATGAGCCTGAGGGCCACATCTACATATCTTTTAAAGCCCTCCAGGAATGGTGACTCAACCATTTCTCTGGGCAGCCCGTGCCAGTGTTTGACAACTCTTCTGCTGAATATGTGTCTTAGAGCAAACAAACTCTAAGATTTGTGATTCATTGGCAGCAGTGATAAGAAAGGAAGAAGCAGTAATAAATTGATAAAGCAATAATAATCCTGGCTACCTCCAAAATAAGAAAAAGAAAAATGTTTTTTTTTTTTTCCCTTGTTGTTTTATTTTGTTTCATTTTTGATGCTTTTGTGTCTGGCAGTAAATTGTCACTGCAGATCACACCTCTGACTATATTTCAGTTGTAAGAAACCTGGACCTGAAAGAAGTGTGATTATCTGGAGTAGTGGAGTGACCTGACTGCAGAATGTGCTAGCACTCTTTGTTCTCACTTCTGCAGTCACACTTACGAGATTTGTGTGATGCCTTCAGCTATTACATGAACATTAAAGCCTTTTCCCACCATTTGATAACTTTCCTGATGGGCAGCACGAAGGACAAGCAGAACTAGTTTTGCCCCCAGGACTGCTATAAAATTTTTGGAACTTTGCTGTACTTCTACTCTCTGTGCTTGAAAAATCTTGTTTGGAGACCCCTTTTCAAAATAAAGTTGCAGATTGGGCTCTGAACTATGAATTACTTGTGCAGTATCCCTGCATTCACTTTCTCCTGTTAGAGGCACATGATTCCTCTGTGTGGAAAAGATTTTAGCCAAAATTATTTTCTTGACTTCATCACGCTACTCCTTTTAATTTTTTTCCAATCTGGAAACAGCAGTTACTGTTTTGGTGGAAGGAAAGGAATCTAGAGCTGAATCTTGGATTGAATCAGAAAGGAAGAGAAGGAAGGACTTGAAATGAGCTACAGCAAAAGACAAGAATCCATACAAAATGTTTGTACTGAGGGTAGCAGTGTCCTATGCAGATATTTATATCTTCATAAATCCAAACAAATGTCTCTTACCTGAGAAAGATTATCTATTAGTTTCTTCAGTTAACAGTGAGGGAAAGCTGAGATGTGAGAAAAGAGCTTTTAAATATAAGGTAGTTGAGCCCTGAGAACACCTCAGCTCAGGGACAAATGAGGAATATTTTCTGCTGTTCATAGGGGTCTGTCCTGGTAATGTGCCAGGGCTGCAAAAGGAACAACCTTATTGATTAAAGTGCAGTTTTGTTGTGGTGAGTGCAAGCAAGAAGTGTCACTCTTGCAATAACAAGGTAAAGGACACAACCACAGCCCTGCTGAGGAGCACTGTGCACACACAGGGTAAATAGAGAGGTATTCAAGCTTTGAAACAAAGTGGAAAGGGAATGAGGAAAAGAAACCCACAGGGATGAAGAAATGGGCTTAGTAACAGTAAAAAGAAATATCTGGCTGTGCTTCTTTTTCTGGGCAAGAAGGAGAAGAAAGCGAGAGGAGAAACCCATTAAAATTAAGAAGCATTTAATGTTAGATTCTATTATAGAAGGGATTGATTGACTAATCTTCCTAAACGGACACTGATAGATGAAAGTGTCTCTGGACAAACCTTAGAGGTTTTTGTGCAAAAAGGCTCTGACATTCCTTGTCAGGACTGTAGCAAAGGGATTTCATTGGTTTGTATTTGGAAAAATTGGGATATATGCTTGATTGGTGCCTTCCTTTAGAACAGTTTTGGTTCTGCAGTATTTCAGAAGATCCAAGAACTTTATATTTCCTCAAGAAAATGCTTTAAAGCTGTTTTTTTTCCAAATGATTATTTTTATTTAAGGTGTTTTCATCTCTAAAGGTCTTCAGCAGAAAAAAAATCTTTTGCTTATACAAGCTTCCCATGGAACCCTGGCAGAATTACTTCAGATTTTCTGCTGGGGCTGTGAAGCACTGTTGACACCACGGTGGTCAAGGTGCAGTGAAATGCAGTCAGAGCTCTGGATGTACAACACAGCAGAACTGGGAGATGAAGGACGTCCCTGTTCCTGGGAGAGCAAAGTGCTTTATTTATTTAAAAAAGCACCTACAGTTTCCAGAAGATTATTACTCACTATTTTGCTCTTTCAGGAAATAAGGCATCCTTAAGTCTTTATTCTGATTCAGAAATATTTTCAAATATCAGAATTGCTCTCAGAAAAAAGTTACCAGCTTTGTCTGGAAGCCAGTGATATTTGTCTGTGTGCTTTATCTCTCTGCATTTGGCACAGCTTTGAGCTGGATATATGACTTGATTTTTAATCTTACTATTATATAAAATATTGCCTTTTAAATGGATAACTTTGCAGTAGTTCTTTCCAATCAGCACTTTGCTGGCTTTGTGCTTGTCACAGGATAACAGCTTTGTGCAAACTTATGTTGCCATAAAAAGCACCTTCCCACTGTTTTGGCCTTGCAGAGGTGGGCTGGTTAGGGCATGGTTTGTGGGAGAATCAGTGCAATAAAGGAATGGCTCAATCTGATGTAAAATCCTTGAGAAAGGTTATAAGGGGTGATGGAAGCACAAGAGGGGCTCTGTTCTGAAAATTTTCTCTGATTTGCTTTTTAAAAGGAAAAACTCTAAATGCAAAAAATGCAGTTCCTTGTTCTCACAAGCATTTCCTTCCTTGGTAACTGTTTCCAAGCTGAATTGTTGACAAAAACCAAATCAAAACTCACTCTAGTCTTTGAAATCACTTGACAGTTTTCCCTCTCCTGTTTTAAAGTCTGTATGGGTGGATTGATTGGTCTGGTTAATGCTTTTTTCTGTAGTGCCTCCAGTGGCAAGAGGTCTCATGCTGGGGTCAGTGGCCTGAGCGTGCAGGGGTAAAGCTGTGTCAGAGACCAGGAAAAGCAGCCTGTGCTCGTTAATTCAGAGTTTGCCTCCCTCTGCTCCCCTGTGCCAGTGTACAGCAGCACCACAGGAGGTGTTGCACAAATTCCCCAGCACTGAGTGCAGGGAGATTTGTAGGGGGTTTATTTTTGCCTCGCCTGCTCCAGCTCCATCTGTGTTTCCTATTGGAGAGCTGCAGCTGTATGGATGTTTGCAGAGAATTCCTTGGCAGTCAAACACCAGCCAGGGAAACAGGCAGGAATCATCCCATCTTTCTGAAATTACTTGTTTTCTTCATCTCATGCTACTGAGTCCAGAAGGACACTCAGAAGGAGAAAATTGTTTCTGTTTAAGTGAAGAGGTTGCTAAAAATACTTTCTGTTTGGTTCTGGTGGTTTTTTTTTGCATTAAAGTATTTTAGTACATTTTTATTTTTCCTATTTCCCAAGTGCATGGAAATAATTTTAAATTTAGTACAAAGGTGTGTCTTTTTTTGCTAACATGCAGACATGCACCTGAAAGTGAGGTTTTTGATATTGTGGAGGGTAAGGTGAGAGCATGTTAAACAAAGAGAAATTGTATTTGACTGTGGATGAGTGAATTTGTCTCAAAGTTATTGTGTTGTTTTTAAAACAAATTTCCCTTTTCTTAAAGCTGTCTAGATTTTAAAAGGAGCCTTTACCATCTTCTTAGTGTTGTGATCCACATTTGCAGCCAACTCAAATTATTATTCCCAAAATAGGCACTGATCAAACAGTCCTTTGCGAAAGGGTGTCAATAACATATTTCTGTCCAGTTCAGGGAATTCTTGAATTTACTGTTATTGATGGCACAGGTACTAAGAGTCATTTTGGAGCAGATATCTCTGCCATGGCACAGCAGAAGTCATGAGCACTGCTTCAAAGGTGACTGCACTTTAACTTCTGACCAAGGATTTCTGATGGAGAGGGTTGACCCTAAGTCTTGCATCTTGGGAAGTTTCCCATACAAAAAATATATATATTTTGAAAAATTAAGTTTAAAATGATGGAAATATAGTAGCAGTGATAGTAGTAGTAGTAATAATAATAATAATAATACAGTGGAATTTGATTAAAAGTGAATGAGGCAAACAATTCTCAGTCTCTGTGTGCCCAGGGTCTCCTGGGAGCCAGGTTATGTGAATTTTACTGCACACAAAGGGGAAACTGCTGGTGTTTGAGTTGTGCCATGGTCTCAGCTTTCAAGGAATGTGGGAGCAGGACTGAGACAAAGCAGTGCCTGAGGCATGGAAGTCTGACTCTGCTCCACAAAAATTCCTTGTTGCTACTCCTGACTGCAGGCTCCTGGCAGTGACAATTCAAAATGCACATAAAGCCCTGCAGCATGCCTGGTACCCACCCTGCAGCCCAAACGTGTTAGACTCACTGGGAAGTGAGCTGTTTGATGGTGTTATACCATCTCTGATAAAATCAAACACGTGGAGTTCTGTATTTATTGCCTGCCCAGCTTCCCTGAGCTTAAACACTCAGCAGAGAAATCAGGCTGAAGTATTTGTCTCTAATTGTGTTTGCCTGCTGTATAATTGTGGTGATTAATTGAGTCTTCTGTCCCCCTGGGGACCCTTCATCTGCTGTCTCTGGGCAGCAGGGATGGCTGATGGGTCCCCCACAATTGTTTCCTATGGTAATGTAATGTCTGTTTTCCACCTGTGAAAATCCACAAGTCTTTGAGTGTTGTAGAGAACAAAGTATCCTGGGATGTCAGCAGTGAATTCAGGACACCAGGGACATGGGGGAAATCTCTAACCAGATTGGAGTTTTGCTGAAAACTCCCCAGTGCTCCAAACTTAAACTGACACCAACATTTTATTGTGGTTCCTTGGTTTGGAAAATACATAAAACTGAGGAGGCAAAGCATGGAGAAGCAAGTATGATACTAAATATATTAATACCTACTATAGAAGAAGCTTTCCTTCCTCAGGATTAATTTTGCTGAGAAATGACTGTGAAACATTTGCGAAATGAGTCATTCAATTTGTCAGTCCTAAATTGGTTGGCTTAACTTAGGAAAGTACATTTTATGTTTACTCATGTAACCACAGCTATGAGGAAGGTGGCTAAAGAAGACTCCGTGATGTTATTGGTGGCTAATTTGGAAAACATTTCTACATGTGACTCTGCTGGGAGGGGACATGAATGCCTGATTGTGCAAGCCCTTCATTGTTTTGGGACACTTTTGAATGGACTGAGGGATATACTCAACTTTGAGAGGAAAAATTTCCCAGCTGTGCTGAGTAACTCTAATATGCTTTCAGTAGCCTTCCAAAGTGTTATTCATGAGGATTATTTAGAGGTACATCACTCATTCTTGCTTCCCAGGCAAAAGAAGAGTGCACAGAAGACAAACATAATTGTTTTTATGTAGTTTTATCTCTTCTGAGGTAATCATCAGTGTTGAAGAGGCCCTGGAAATAAATGCTGACCATTGCTGCAAGGGCCAAGGTCTTCTTGCTCTTTGCATTATGGAACTGGAGAACTTGATAAAGAGGAAAGGGTGAAAGAGGGCAATAATGCTGCTGTAGTTCTCTTTTTCTGCTCTGGAAGAAAGGGCATCCAAGGTGCTTCCCTTATGGCTTTGGAGTCACAGAAGAAAGGCAGTTTGAACTGATAATTGATTTTTCTAGAGAACAGAAGGCCAAATAGTGACTCATGGGCTAAATCCTGTTTGCAAAGCACTCTTCTGACCTGAGAAAATGACAAATGGCTGGTGGCTGTGTGGCTTATGAGCTCCTCAGCATAAAGAAGTAGCATTGCTGCCAGTCCACAGTAGTTCACAGTGCTTCTACTCCTGAAATAAGAAAGGCCCAGCCTTGGTTAACAACCAGTCCCATTTTCTGGGATGATTGACAGCTACCATGGCATGGAAATAAGCTGCCCTGACATCACTTCAGGTTTTAATGCTGGTCACAGGTCCTCTAAGGACCTTGGCAGTCATTGCACTCAATTGTGCAGTAAGGAACAGAATCAAACAAACAAATCTATCAAAGTATTAGTATTTAAAATGGTTGCTCATAAAAATCACTTAAGCATAGAAACAGAAGCAACAAAGCTGCTTTGTTGTGGTTGAAATAACTCCCAAACCAAGGTGCTGGCTGCTGCAGTGATGGGCAGGGCAGGAAGATGGGGACTGAAAGAGGCTGCAGGCACTGCAGGTACACCCAAAGCCAAGGAGCTGAGGGGAGGGGATGTGCAGCAGGATGTGGTCCTGTCCAGGAGTGTAACATGTCCAGTTTCCATGTATGGTTACTATGGTTAACTAACAATGATGAATTCTTTTAAAGTCATATCTGGTTAAATTACAAAATGTCTCACCCAGCATCCAAAGCTGCTTCAAGTGAGTTGCCTGTGTGTGCCTGATTTTACAAGCTCAAGCTGTAAGTAACAAAACCAAAATAAGCTCTCATTGTTATGAATCATTATTGACTAAATGATTTATGGTGTAAGCAAGGCACTGCAGATGCAGGTGGGTTTTATATTGCCTTTCTCACTGATTGGAATAAGGTCACTTTGTCTCCATGTGACATTGGTTTGGATTAATTACAAATTTTCCATACAGTCCTCATCCTTGAGATGCAGCGTGGTGAGACTTTTGGAGGTGGGATGATTGACACCAAAGAGTAGCAAAGTTAAAGGCAGCTTGTTCATTTCCATCAGCAAAATCACACCCTCCCTTGTTCCTCTGCTTGGCTAGTGCATGTGGGTGGCCCAGAGTTGGAGAAAACAGTTTTAAAATTGAAAAAACATCTCAAATATTGACTCTAAACCTGGGTTTGCTGCTGTTGGGCAGGTGACAGTGGCGTTGCAGAATGTAACAGGGATGGGGGCCAGGGCACTGGAGCACCAGGGTGTCCATCCTGCATCCCTCTGAGCAGCTCCACTTTTCTTCAGGCCATCTCACCTCCCTACACAGCAGTATTTCAAGGGTAGTGAAACTTGTTTCCTTTTAATTTTTTTCTTTCTAACAAGGAAAAAAGAATAGGTTCTAATTTTTGTTCCCGACAACAATAAAAAAATTGGAAGTTTTGAGATGACTGGAAAAATAAAACAATGTGCTATCATAAAGCACTTATTCTGTCAAATATTGTGGAATCACAATATTTCATGATGCCATTTCCAAAATAAAATTGTTACTTTTTCAGATTGGGTTCACTGTTTGTTATATGAAAATTGTTTTGCATCAATGCACCAAAAAAATCCATGTAAGCCATTCAAGGTATCAGAACTTCTAGAAAGGAAAGCTATTACTAATTGTGGACTTCTCCCAGCCTACATAAATTCTATTTTTGAATATATTCAACATAATTGCTCATTATGTAAGTATGTTAAAATGTACAACACCCTTACCATGTCTTCCTTCATTGAATGTCATGCTGTGAATTACAAATCTGGTAATGTAGAAGTGTAACTTGCACATTCCAAATGCAAAGATCTATTTTCTGTTCCAAGTCTGTTATGAGACCATCTGTGATTGCCAGTTTGTAAGAAGTGGATAGGAGCAATAGGAGTTTGCATGCAGGTTGTACATAAACTCTGGTCTCTCCCTAACTACTGTAGTGTGCAGTTTGTCAGCTTTAGAGAACATCGACCAACTTTTTGTCTTAAGTTATGAAAATTTATGCAGTATTTATGTTCCAAAGCTTTTTCATAACTGCTTTCTGACTAAGAAACCATTAAGAGCCCAAATTATAAAAATCATAATTAACTGGGTATATGGTATTGCTGTCTGGCAGTGATCTCTTTATGGAAGAGATGCGGTCTGCCTTACAAATGAGGATTTAGTCATCATCTCTGCTGGGTTAGTACAGGGGAGAGGCTCTGTCCCTGCAGGTCGATCAGGTGTGAGGGGGTTTGGGCACTGGAGCAGTGTCAGCAGGCAGAGCAGGGCTGTGCACAGCACTAACACAGCTGTGGGGAAGAGGAGCCCTGGGCTGATGGACTCTGTGTTCAGCCCTTCTCTGGCTGTGCAGGGTTTTTTTGGCTGTACTGGCACTGCTGCTGTGTGTAACCTGCTTGTGCTGAGAGTGCAGCCAGCCAGGCACTGACACCAAACTGCTGAGCCACCAGAACTCGCAGAGAAACCCTGGCATTGCTCCTCCTGTGCAGGACAGAACTAATTTTTTCAGAGTGGCAACTGTGCAGTGGTTCTCTGAGGTGATCTGTGGGTACAAATGTGTTGCTTCTTTCCCCTGTTGTTTTATTTTTTTTTCCCTTTCAACAAATGACAAAGCTGCAACGATCCTATAGATTGGAATGGCTTGGATTTATGAAAATCAAAACACGGCATATTTTAAAGCAAAGGGTGGTGCAGGCTGGGTCACTGCTGTGTCCCACAGCCCGTGTGTGTTTCTCGGGTTTGACCAATGAGTTAAAATCTCCAGTGCAGCTGCATGGAAATATTTGAGTACATTTTTGCAGAAAGATAAAGTCAGGTGATCACAGAACACTTGCCTGACCTGCCAGCTGGTACAAACACAGTGTTTCTCTCCAGCATCTCCATTCAGCTGCAAGAGGTCTCTTGTTGCCTATCAGAATTCTAATTTTGCTGGGAAAAAAAAATGAAAAATGTGCGTCAATGGTGCCATAGTCTAAACTATTATGAACTGCAGGGTTTTTTTAGCGTTTCTTAGTGTGGGTTACCACAGATAATAATAGTATCCTCTGCACTGTGCAAGATTGCTCTCAAATTTTAATGGCTGTTTTGAGCTTACTGGGGGTTAGCAAAGAATCTCAGTGTGGGCTAAGTGAAGTAGAGATGAGTTTAGGATGTATTTTATTTGAACATTTCACCAAACTTCTACTGAACATTTTTAAGGACTAAAAAATCTGACCTACCACCGCCTAACTCATCTGTCCATCCAGCAGTAGCCCTTCTCATCTGTGGGAGCAGTATTTGCTCTGCTTGCCCCTCAAAAATCCACAAATGTTGGAAGCATCGATACATTTTTGCTGATGTATTTATGTATTTTTGTAAAAAATCAATTAATTTATGAGCTCTTCATTATAGCTTGACAGTGGCCCCATCTTCAGAAACAACTATAAATTATGCATCTATTTTAGCCTTGTTTCCTGAGGCAATTCAATTTTTTTTGGAGACATTGTCAGTCTGTCCCTCTGTGTTCACCCAGTAACTTTTTAACCTGTTGTCAGATTACTGTAAAACCTGACAGAGAGATGGATATTCAGCTTACAATATCTGGAGGGATTCCATGGCAGCAGATGGCTAATTAAAGGAAAGCAACCCAGTTAGTGTCCGTGAGGGAAATGTTTCATCATGTGCTTAGCACTTGAGTTCTTCATGGAATTTATACGAAATATCCCAAATCTAACAAAGCTTTCATTAGTGCCAGCAATGTGTTACACATTATGGAGCCACAAACCTACCGCTACTGTTAGTTCTGCAACTCACATTTTCTTGTTGCCATTAACTATTTGAAGGAAAACAAACAAAACTAGTTTGGAAGCTAAGATTTGTATTTCTAGACCAACTACTTGTTTTACACCATGATTTTTGAATTATTATAGTAAAATATGAGGATCAGTGTGCCCTGCCAGCCAGAAGGGCCAAATGTGTCCAAGCCTATTTGTGATATGGATTATAGCTTAATTATTTGAAAAAACCCCTCAAAATTTAAATTAGTCCTTATAATTCCTCCCCTTTTGTTATATCTCATTCTTTTTCTTTTTTCCCCTCTCTCCTAACGAAATAAATCAGCTCGTTTTCATTCCACACAGCCCCAAACCAGCATCCTCCAGCACCTGAGCTTTTCCAGAACACTTCAGTGAAACTTGGGCAGCGAGGCCACTGCATTTTAAAGGTCTTTGGAGTGTCTGTAAAATTACATTTCTGACAGAGCAGCAAAGATCCACTTTATCTGGCAAACACTGGGTAGCAGGGAGGAGGAGCACCTGTACCTGCAGTGTGTGGTTTCAGTGCTGCTGTTTGAAGTGAGTCTCGTTATATTTCTGTGCTGCTCCCAACCCCATCGAGCTCCTTCAGCTGGGTCCCAGCAAGGAGATGTCAAAAATAAATTAGTTCCTAAATAAATTAGGATGCTCAACCTCACTGGTGGAACAGCAGCTAATGCCTGAGGATTGTAAAAGTGTGTACCAGTCCTAGAAACGAGTTTCTTGATAATAAACTGCAAATTGTTCGTGTGGAGGGAGTGGAGCAGAGCCCAGGGAGGTGCCAGGCTGCATTTCTGGGCACAGCTCGCTGCTGGGCTACTTTGGCAAACTCAGAAAAGGGGGAGATTTGACGATGCTCTGTGGAGCTGGGATTGCAGCTTTGCTGATCTGATTCGTGTTTCCTTGACCATAGGTATAAAATTTTATCAGAAGCCAAAGTTTTCTTCAGTTGTGGAGTATATAATGGTGTAGGATCAAGATGATGCTCTTTACTGCCACAGAAAAAAAATGAAGCCTTTTGCAGAATTATGTTTAGTGATTAAACCTCTCCAAAGAGGTTCCAGAAATGTTCACATGCATGCCTTTATTTTATTGGTGTGGTTCTTGTTGGTAAAGCCAGTCTTTGCTGTGCTGCAGAGAGCTACATCTGAATATTGCCTTTTCTTTTGAGAAGGCAGAGTCCCAAAGGTAAATTTTAGCCAGTATCAGACCATATCTCCTGGAATCCACCTGGTCTGAGTGTCTCTTTCTAGAACAACTGTAGACAAAGAGGGCTTGGAGCCTGGGAGATGATATTTTCCCAAACTGATCAACATTCACTGTTTTAAATCTTGCTGTTCTGGTGATCCTTGCAGTGCCCTGTTTCTCTATTTATTTTTAAGCTTCTCATCTAAGTGCTAACTTGTGATAATGAGTTTCACAATTTAATTGCACTGTGTAAAGCCAGATTTTTGTTTATCAAGTTAATAATTCACTTTGAGTGAATGTCACATTTTTCTTGAGCCCTGGGGCCTGAGGAACAGAAGATAGGAGCCCAAAAATATTTTAAATTTGCTAAGATCATCTAGAAGTCAGTAGGGCAAATCTCCACAGGTGCAGGAATTAGTCACCTTCTGAAGTGCTATCTAGGAAAATTTACTTTATTTGAAATTAAGCAGATAATGCTTTAGCCAGCATCAGAATTCTTCTAATTATTGGAGTGATGATAAAACAGTGGTGCCTCTGGGACAGAATGTGAAAGCATCTTCCAGCCTGCAGTACCTGTCCCCTGCTTCAATGGCATCAATTGATCTTGGCTCCTCTGGCATCAGTGGAATTGCAGCTCCTGTGGAAAATCAGAGAGTGGGAAGTTGAAACACTCTGCTTCTGCTTTGTTTTTTTTTTTTTTTTAATTTATTTTCTTTTACCAGCCTGATTACTGAATGAAGCAGGGCCAGTTTTCTGCTGTTTTCATGTCCCTGTGCCAAAGGCAAAAAAAAAAGTATAAAAGTGGAAGCTGTTCTTTTTAAATTTATAATCCCTTAATTTGCGCTCTTTGCACAGTTTTGAAGACAAAAAGCTTTAGTGTACGAAAGTATCTCAAACCCTAACCAAAACCTCTCTTTTTTGGGGGTTTTATTAAGTTAATCATAGGTCTCCTGACCTCTGGTTCTAGTTCTTTCTCTTTTGCATCTAGATAACAATTGTGAAGGAAAAAAAAAAGCATAGATACAAATGTCTTAGTCTCTTGATCTTTGTTTAGCATGCCATAAACAGGGGGAGATTTTTATGACAATTAGTTTTAGTTTTTTTTTGTTTGGTGCCTTATTTTTTTTAAATGTCAAATAGCTATTAGCACCTTTGAGTTTGATTCTTTTCTAGATTTTACACTGCCTGTGAGGAGTTGTCATTCCCTTCTCTTCTGAAGCATGGTAGCATAGAAGAATGGATTAAACTTAACCCAAGTTATTTTTGTAGTTTGAAGTGAACACAGTCTCATGGAGAAATAGCAAACTGTTATAATGCTGAGATTCCTTCTCTCAGGGTGATTATTTTAACACAAGCCATGGTGGCAACACGGGTACCAAGCAGGTGGGGAAAGGGAATTTCGCATGAAGAAGAAGAATTTTCCATTGTTGTGTATTTTGCTCCTAACCTGCCTGCATAAAATGCTTACTTTAAAAAAAAATTAATTTTTTTTTTGATATCTGCAACATGAGCCTCGTCAACTCTGGAACTTCCTTCAGAAAGCTTGACAGGCCATTTCTTCCCACCTAATTAACAATTTGGTTACCTCAATCTATGCATTTTGTTTCTGGAATTTATGTAATTCGAGAGCACACCTATCCAGAAACCAGTTTATTGTGACTGCTGTGCTGTGTGGCTGCTTGAAGGCACAGAGAGCTGACACCTGCCCGGGCACAGGAGTTCACACAATTTAGAAACACAGTTCTGAGCTGTCACAGTCTGCAGTCATTGAGGGCACCCTAAAAGCAGCTTTGCTGCAATCCCCCAAAACTCTAATGTGGTTAGGAGCAGTACAGAATAGAAGACAAATAGCAGTACAGAATAGGAAAAAATGAATTTTTGTTATGGGGCTCTGTGGTGGATTCTCTTGTAGGCGTGTTTAAAAGTACTTTTCTGAAACAAAGTCTGGTTCTGGAGGGACTTTGTTCAGGAGAGCTTGTGTGCTCAGAACCCGCTGGAGGTTTCTGCTGGGTGTGTGCCAGCCCTGGGCAGCGGCGCTGCCGTCGGGGTGGGCTCAGTTCAGTGCCACAGCAATCCTGCCGTGCCAGCCCCCCGGCTGGGCTGAGCACCGGGGCTGTGGGCTCAGGCCTGGAGGTGATTTCACAGCTCCTGAGCCTGTGAAACCCCGATGTGCTGCCCCCGAAGCTCGGTGGTGAAGGATGAGCCTCAGGGTTCCTAATTGCAGCACGTAAATCTGGTCAATGCCTCCCCCTTGTGCATGTGCATTGGGATACAGCTCTGGCTGGGTCTCCCCCCTTGCTCAGCAATGAGGGATTTCATCCGGGGCTGAGCTGGGGTTTGCTGCACCCGTGGCTGCTGCTCCTGGCTCTGTTGTTGAAGGCATCAGTGACTGTGGAATTACAGAGGAAAAGGGAGGATCTTGAATGCCTTTAATCTGAGCTGCATTTCCACCCAATACCCCGTGCTTGTGCCGTTTAACTGCACCTTTTCAGTGTTCATGCACATGTGCCATAATGCTGGGAAATGTCCTAAATAAGCCAGAAAAGTATTTAATGGTATTTCTTCCCCAGTCCTCATAAAAGCTCATGGTCTGATCAGGTCTGCACACAGATTTTTACTCCTTTCTCTTGCTTAGCCTGCCACCATCGCTGATTGCTGATGACCAGTGATTCAATGAAGGGCTGAGTCTCTATAGCAATTAAAAAATCTCATTGTCAATAATAACTGGCTGCATTCATGTCCAGAAGCCATGTGGCCATGTAGAAATGTGCATTGTCATTCTGACTAGCATAAAATAAGCTTATGAAACTTTAATGCAGACCTATTGCTCAGAGGAAAATCCCCCTACTTGCAGCAGGATGCTGAGATGACACAGCTGTTGGTTTGTATAGTCACCTGCTCTCTCCTTTGCCTGATGGATTTGTGGAAATCATGGCTCTGCTCTTTATTATCTATTTCTGCTTGTAAATCTTCTATGACAAGAGAAAACCTAAATGTATTGTGTTGGTGTAGGGAATTAGAATACTATTTTCTTTTTGTTATTATCTAGCTAGAGAAATGTCTTTCCTGTCACAGCTGTTTCCAGGGAAAAACACATTTACATTATTTGGTTATAATTTCTAGTACTATGATGTGAACTGTTTGTACTTCTAAATGCTTAAAGGACAATTGGAGATATTTGGTTCTCAGGGGTGAAATTTCTACATACCTTTTGCACAAAATTTGAATCTCAGACCTGTTAATAAAAAAATATATTCTAAAATATAGATGTACATTTCGCAGCAAGGCTTTAATTCAGACAATATGCATCCAAGTGTTAAAGATATTTCATTTTAAAAACATATTTCATGTACTTCTGAAACACTTTTCTCTTATCTGAAACTGTCACCACATTCAAAATGAATACAATTTCAATTCCAGAGTACTTAATCTCATTACATAAGTAGAAAGTTCCAAACATGATTGTGTTTGTATTGATTTTGTTTTTCTGAGGATTGGATTCACTGCATTAAAACTTTACAGAATAAATCAATTTTTTTTTCGTTTCCACTTACAGAGTCGTTTCTAATGACTTTGTTTGCAGTGTGACATTAAGAAAAGATGTACTTAGCTGCTTTGTAAAAGCTGCTTTGTTTTCTCACTCTGATCTTTCCACAAAGATCACTTGGGAAGGGCAAGAGTTAAGCTGAAATACTGGATTTTCAAAAATAGAGGACAAACTGAAATACATCCCTTTGAGCTGCCCCTATCCCCTGTGTGTACCAAACCCCTCATTTCATGGAGTGCATAAATCCAGAAAAACACATTACTGATCCCATTCCAGAACACATGTGGGCTCTGCTGTCATTTCTAGTGATGTATCTCATAACTTAAACATGAATTTTAGCTTTATATCTAGCCCATTAAGGGGACAAGTAGAATTTCATGTAGCTTCTCTAATGCGTGGTGGCACTGTGGAATTTGCATGGCAAGATGATCTGGGGTATTTTGCAATGGATTTATCTATTCCTATCCCCTCCACTGAACTTTTTTTCTTTTTTATTTTTAATTGTTCTGTGGGGTATTGAGTCTGTTCAGAGCTAAAGAATTGCATAATTTAGGAAAAAGGAGCCTTGATGGAAGCTACATTTCTGATATTTCTGAGGCAAATATCAGACAAGATGTTGCTGTCAGATCTTGTAATTAGATAGGAGGAACTTCAGCACAAAAATAAGTCTTTGTACCCCTAGACATCTATGTTAAGAAGTATTTATGAAAGAATTAAGTTTCTGCTGCGGTGAATGGAGCTGATGTTTGTGTTTCCATTTATTCAAAAGTGGATTTCTGGTGATGCTCACATCCTTGAGCAGGGCAGGTGAGACTCACCAGCAGCTATTCTGTCTTTAGCACTGGATTATTGATATCCTGGGGAAGAAATGTAAATGTTATGTAAATTATTCCCGATGGAGTTCAGTCCAGTGGCAGTAAGAAACCTGATTACTTTGTTCTGACCTTTGGTAGTCTCAAATGTGTACATATTTCCAGTAAAATAAATGGATGCCCATGCAGGCTTTGGGCTGCTTAACATGTATTTCCTACTTCAACAAAACTGAAACATTACAAGGACTCTACCCTATTTTTCAAATAAATAGAATTTTCCTTTTTTTTTTTTTTTTTTTTTTTGTCCTCTAAGCTGAAAACTCATTAATAATAACCATCAGCACTAAGATTTCATAATTCACCTTGACTGAGAACAAGAGACTCCACAGTTTTTGAAGGTCTGTAGAAATGATGCAAATTTACCAGAAAATTCTTTTCCTAAGTATTACAAAATTAGATTCCTGTTCTCTTTGAATGAAATCTTTCAATATATAAAATAATATTTCAACGGTCCATGATGTAATTTGGTATGAAAACAGCAGAAATGAGTGAATGTCACTTTGCCTGGGAATTACTCTTCTAGAACTCAGTAACTCACAGCTAGAAATACAGACTTTACAGTTTCTTTTTAATCATGGTCTGCTGGCACCTTCAGCTTAGATGCTGAAAATAAATCTTTCTGCAACTAGTTCAATGAATTTCTTAAACTGTTATCCTAAATTTTAGATGTTGTCTCTCTCTTATTTTATTCTCATGTCTACAGCTTTATTTAGAATCACATTGTTTTCTGTGATTTTTAATGTGTTGTGTCTTCTGTCACTCATTTTGTCACTTCCAGTATATGTGGTTTCCAGTGCTAAAATTATAAGTCTTCAGTTGATTTGCATTCAACACTTGCCCACTTCTTAACTTTAATAATATCCCTGCCAGTGTTAGGTTTGCAGTTGGACTCAGTGGCCTTAAGGTTTTTCCCAACCTAAATGATTCTAAGATTAATTCTTCATTGTGAGTAAAAGCTTGTTGCTACTATAGAAAAATGTATTCTACAGAGTTGAAATAATTTAATTGCAGGCGAATTCTCTGATTGTTTGACCTTTTGAGTTTGCAGATACTGTGCTTATTTAATGTTCACTGTGTAGTTCAGGGCTATAAATTATCACATTTTCTTCCCTGGTAGAGATCTGTTATTTTCCAAAGTCTACTGAAATTTGTGAGACTGAAATCACATAAGGAATTCAGTAGCTTCATTTCCAGCTTTTTAAAGTGAATTTTCATAGTTAAAAAACTATGAAAACTATAAAAGCTTCTCACCACATCCTTGAAGGACAGGAATGAAGTAATCAATCTTGTCATAACTGCTAGCACGTGCACTTTACAAACCTTTCATCCTTTCTGTGGACCCTCTTTGGAATAGATTCTCACTTTGGTTGTTCTGGCAGCTTCCAGTGCTGCAATCATGGCAGTAGCATCAGGAGTTCTCAGTGGTGTCTGTACCACAGCTGGGCTCTGATAGCCAGCTCCTATGAGCCTGCCTGCAAGAGGCACCAAAATCCTCAGGTGGGACCTGTGGAAATCAGTGGATGTTTCAGGTGAGCACCAGCTTGTCCTTGTGGAAACCAGCTGGTGTGGAGACCAGAAGCAGCTTGTCTGATTTCTTGTATTTAGCCCTGGTGATTAATGGAGAAACCATTTCTAAGCCCTGAGGCACCAGAACTTTCTCCTGTGCTTTAGCAGAGTGTCCGGCCTGGCATTGCTGGCAGCAGGGACAGTCTGCTTTCCATTCACTGGGTGGGTGCTAGCAGAGATTCACTCTTCCAGACATAACATATGTTTTGGGGGATTCAGAGGCAGCCACCTGCATTCTCAGCATTGAAATGTGAGTAATACTGTGGTGATACCTGCTTGCTGCCTGGCAGTTATTAATATTTAGCTTCCTTTTGTGTGGGGGTTTCATTTCCTGAGAAATATCCTAGCAGGGAGTGACAAAATGGGTGTGGCTGCAGGAGGATGCTGCCACAGCTCTCCCCAAAGCCTGACCCTTGGCAAAACCCCTTTACTGGCACAGTCCAGTGTCTCACTGAATGAGACAGTGTTGGTAGATGCAAGGGATGTTTCAACCAAGGGCACTTGATGGGACTTTTCTCTTTCCTGGTCTGTTTTCACTGGCACACACTACAGCTCCTGCACTCCCTGCAGGAGTGTCTGTCTGTCCCTGTCTGTCACAGGGCATGCTGAGGTGGCTCTCTGACTGCTGACTTCCACAAGTGTGGGAGCATCCAACCTCCAGCCCCCTGTCAGTTGAGGCTCTGCCCCTGCCACAGATTCCTGATAATCAGTGATAATCAGCCCATGCTGTTGAGCTTGGCTTTACTACTCCAGTACCTTCAGCAGCTGAGGAGAACAGGTTATCAGTGACCATTAATGATGCTATTAGCCCACGCAACTCTGGCCATTAAACAGCTCTGAGGTTTTCTAGGGGCTGTGAGAATTTCTCCCTCATTAATAGTGAAGTTGGAACTTAAGGGGGCTCCCCTAGGGAGCACAGTTTCTTTTCTTGGAGTACATGAAGGTCATTTGGTTCCTGAGGTCTGACCCAGATTTTCACAGAATGGTAGGCTTGCAAATCTTGCAGTGTTTAAGGACAGACAGAGTGTTTTTCATCAGAATAGTACATCCGCTTTTAATGAAATTACTTTCATTTATGTGTGTGCATAAGTGTCTGCAAGAACTGAAGGTCTTGGAGACTGCATGTACTGCAGAATGCTTGCATCAGCATCTAGCATGTAGTCTCCATATAAAACTTGTGCTATAAAAACTGCCAAAAAAGATCTATAGTGTTTGCTTTGGGTGGGTTCCAATTTCTGCTCTACCCTGAGAACAAGACTGCAAGAGAGGGAGGGGATTGCTTAGCAAATTAGTCCTTGAAATGCAGTGACTTGTAGGTCACTTTAGCACCAGGCCATTGTAATAAAAAACTTAGTCCTTTTAAACTATTTGTAGCAGGGGATCCAGGCTGTGATCTGCAGTACATCTAATAAAACTGTGTTCAGTGTACTTGGCCTTTTCCATTAAAGAGTTCTCCACAGAGCATTTTGTTTTAATAACCATCCAAATCATGATAATAAGTAAGTAAACTTCATCTGCTTCTCTGACATTTCATTGTGACACAAAATAAGTGTTCAATGATAATTTATTTCTGGCTATGGAACGCCAGAGATATTTAATTTTTAATAACTGGAGAAGTTTTAAAAAAATCAGCGTAGACGGAAATTACAAATGTGTTGAGACTCTTTTGGGTTTTAGATACATACCTACTGGGTATGATATTTTATTTAACTTATAAACCAGAGTAAATATTACAACTGGCTAATATTCTTACACTTTTGTTGAAACCAGCAGACTGACTACCAGTTGGGCTTGGGGACAGCAGTGAAAATCATTTTGAGCAGCACAGAAATGTTTTGTTCCATGTGCAAATAACCCTGCACTACTTTTTGAAAAGTTTGTAGGCAGCAAAGGCCCACATCCAGGAAAACCAGGGGCAGAAACTGTCTGAGGGGACCTGGCAGTGCTCAGAGTTGTACCACTGCATGGGAATCCAGCCTTTAATTTTTCAGCCCACTGCTGTGCTGGCTTGCTTTTATAATGTGCCATCAAAAGCTCTTGGCATGGTGACTGCTCTCTTTGGTGCCTGTGACCTCTGAGTCTCAGTTTTGTCTTTTCTCAGACCTCCACATGTTGGATTTTGGGTGTATGGGGCTCTAAGTCATCTATGACTCTGAGATGCTCAGAATTCTGACTGGCCACAGCCCACAAATATGCTCAGACATCTCATGCCTGTGCTTAAAGTAAATCCATGGCTCTTTGCTTGCACCAGAAAGACAAACACAGAATTTGGGAGTGCTGCAGCACAGACAGAACTTCCCTGCCTATGTCAGAAGTGCAAGGATGTGATTTCACCCCTTGCTGGTCTCAAAGGGAGGTGCATCCTAGTTTTCCTTCAGATAGGAGTTTTCAAACTTGTCAGGAGCTGTAGGTTATTTGAGAATCTACATGAATATCCCAGAAAGTTGCAGTATTTTGCTAGCACATGAAACTTCATAGAGCTTGGGTGGCTGCAGCTGCCAGTGCTTTTTATGTCAGCAAGGGCACCCAAGGAAGCTGAATTTGGGAATTAGCTCTGCAGACGTGTCTCCTCTGGTCCATGCCGTAGCATGCTATGTCTTTGACATTGTCTTTTGACAATGGAAGTAAATTCTGACCTTATCTGTAAGGATTGCTCCTGCTGAGTGATGGAGATTGATCATAAGAGCCTGACATTTTTTCACGGTTAATTAGTTTAAAATGAGAACAGCTCTTGTATTCACTGCTGACTATCAGAGGCAATAATTACAAGAGTATTTTGTATGAACAATCCATATCCTGTTACCTTGGGCTGCTGCTGCTACCCAGCTAAATGTTTCAGGAAAGATGATTTGCTTTTGATGATGATCAGTAAAAATAGATTAATGGGAGAGTTCTTTTCAAAGGGTAAAAGGAGGGCAGGCTTCTCCATGCAGCATGGAAGTGCACGTGCTGAGGGGAGGATGGTGCACACAGACTGGGGCTTGCTGCCTTTTTGGCTTTCTGATAGAAAGGCTTCTTTTCCAGGAGTGTCTCAGCATTTCTAGGTGAATCCCATGTCTATGTCTGATTTAAGCCTTTTTGCTCTTAATAAGGTGAATGTTAGACTGAGGGCTGCCAGATTTCAGAGTGGAAACAAACTGTATTAACTGGGCAAAATAACAGTATCAGACCCTTTACCTGAAAGGGAAAAGGAAATATACCACAAAATGAAACAGAAGGATGCAACTTTCTGTCTGGTCATGTGTGCTGCTATTACCTAATTACTGAGATATTAAGGCATGCAAATTAAGTGCTCTTCATTATGTACGATGATCTACTTGTGAAGGAATGCATGCCTTGGGAAGTTGCAAGTAGGATCTTTACAGCAGTTGCTAATAAGTGTCCCAGTATTGGGATGAAATGAATGTAGATTAGCTAATAATAATAATAATATATTTTCCATTCCCTGAAGTGCTTCTCATTTGGTTGCTGTGAGTGGTGGGTTTATATATGATGCTGTTAAAGGGCACTCTAAAATGAGATGTTCTAGAATTGCAGTTTTGGTGCCAAGAGTTCCTGGTCCTGGAAGTAACTTCTGATATAAGTGCCATTTTACACTGAAATATATCTCTTATGTAAACAACACCAGAGAGGGTCAAAAGTTTTAGTTGTCTATTTACTGAAACAAAACTGTTAGTTGTTTTTTATAATAGTTTTTTTCCTCTTAAATATGGTCAAAAGGCAAAAGAAATGGATGAGGTGTTTTTATTGTTGAACTGGTTTCATACCTCTTCTGGAATTTATGGAAGAAATGTTCCCTAAACTTCATTGTATCCTTAAAATCCCCTGACTTTTTTATTTAATCTATCTTTGGGGAGTCTCTGAATTAAAATAAAATAAAATGAGGATCTTTTATATATTATGAAATAAAGTGAGTTAGCTTGGAACCATTGACCTTTGAGAAAGGAAGAAAAGGAAATATTTGCTTGTGGTTGTCTTCCATATAATGAGAGATCTGGGAAAGAGTGAATTGTAGGCATCACAGGTGTTTTTCTCAGCACTTCTTGCCCCTCTGAAAAAGGTGTCAATTTAATTAGAATAACTTTGAAAGGAGTCCAGGAGACATGAAATTATTTTGCTCCAGTTGTGAACTACATCCGTTGTTTTCTCACTTCCCAGCTGCAGTCCAAGTCTGATGTAGTTCTGTTCACAGTGATCCCATGGTTGAATTTGACCCGTGTGTTAGTTAGAAAAACATTAATAATTGTTTTGAGTCCATCACTGTCAACTGGTAAAGGATGAATGAGCCTTTCAAATGTTAATAACCTAATAAATGAATATAGGAAAAAATCAAGTTTTTGGTTTTGTTTGTGTGGGGTTTTTTTTCTTAATCTTAAGACAGTTTTCAACTTATTAATATCAAGACAGAAAATTTGTCAGAGGCATTTTTTAAGAAGAGATCTAAGAACACTTAAATTAGTTCAAGGTATGTTAAAATATTCCTATTCACAGCAGAGTATCATTGAGAATGAAGGTTTGTTGTGCTCTTCATTTTCCAGAATTACATGTGCATTTTATGAAAAAAAAAAAAAAAAAAAGATTCAATATGATGTACCTGCTTTGGGAGGTAGGAATGGCTTAGAATTTGAACAGAACCTTGAAAAATGTGTTCTTAAAACATGTCCTCTGGTGCCCTTCCCACCTGCCAATCTTAGCTGTAGAGAGAAGAGAATCCTTTAAAAATATTTTATTTCTCAGATTGTGAAGCATCCTGTGTATATAATAAAAAAATTCCTTAAGGGCTGAACTGCACTTCCAGATTGTGTCTCTGCTGATGAAGCTGGGATGTTTTTTTAAGCATGACAGCAGTTCACTGCATAAAGTAGCAATTTCTCCTTGTAGCCTTTTCATTGAGGCGTTTGATATCACTCCTGAAAGCCAGAATTAAAGAACACTGACTGGTGGAGATAGGCAGTGCTTTTTCTGCACCTTGAGTTCCTTTCACTCTGGGAACAGCCCAAGAATTCCTCTAGACTTTCAGTCTTGGTCATTTGTATTTAGGTGTACACTACTAGAGCTGGAGAAATTCTGATTTTATGTACCTTAGGTAGTGCTGTATTCACACAGCAAATGCATTCAGCTGGATGTGACACCACTGCTGATCCTGGAGAGGAGCCTCAGGGTGCCTAACCTGAACTGGAGTAAAAGGTTCACATAAATTGCTCTTCTCCTTATTGAATCCAGAATAATCATATGGCAAATCCTCTGGCCAGCGACACATCCTTTAAAGGCAGCTGGATGTTTGTCTTGAACACCACTCTGCTTTCCTGGGACCTGGCTAGATTCTGAAAATGAGATCCTCCAGAATTTCTTACTCCCTTTCATCGTGAAAACCAGAGATGACTACAGGGAATGGGGTTTTAAAAAGCTCTTACAGTATCATCTACAGCTGTATCAACAAAAACTCACAATGTAGAAATCACATGAGCTGCAGTGGAATCTATTTATCACTCTTGGCTGTTCTGCTTCCCCTCAGCTAGCACCCTTCATAATGAGCTGCTGAGATTTCCATGGTGATTTGCATCCTGACTGTCTATAAGCAGTGAGGTCACATCTTTCTCTTAGCTTTATCTTTTAGCTGGATAGATTATTGTTTCCTGTAAATGCAAAACCACACAGGTGTGTGTCTGGAGGGCCAGTTCAGAACTGAAGGAGAGCTGTAGGGCAGTGCTTGGCTTTTGTCATCACTACTGGAAATGGAAGGTTTTCAAAGGTGTTCTTTTTAATGCAGTTTAGAAATCAATAGGATGGAAAAGCTCATTTCCTAGCTGGTGTCTGAAGAGGTAAGAATTTGTGGACCACCTGACATAAGGCACTGAGAGGCAGAGATGGAAAGTTGTTCTGCAGCTGCCTGACAGTTCATTTTCAGGCATGGACACACAACTCACTGTGTGTCCACTTTGAACAGTGCATGGGAACCCACTTGGTGTGGAACTGCTCTCTGAGCACCCCCTTGGTGACACAGAGGGAGCACAGAACGCCTCGAGCATTCATTAGGGATTAGGGCTAAGACCAACCCTTTATAATTTTTTTTTTTTTTTGCAAGCCTGTTGTTGGAAAGTCTCGAGAAGCATCACTATGTTTAGATTGGCAAATTCATCTTCTGGCTTTCCTGCATGCTGGCCTGCTGAGTAGATGTTCCTGACAGGAGCAGGGTGAGTGCCTTTAGTGCAGACAAACATGGGATGACATCCCACAGCAGCTCCTTGGCTCTTGGTCTGCCCCAGAGACAGCAAGTGGGTCTGACACCAGCTCAGCTCATGCTTGGCAAGTGGCTCCACACCTAAAGGGGGGATATTTACTTTTGTGGAGTTAAAACTTCCAAAATCAGAGCTGCAGAGGGTTTGCCCACAGTTATTTTCAAGCTGATGCTTGCAGGGAGGGTTGAAAATGTGGTGTGACTTACTGTGCATGACAAACAGCATTGCTTTATAGCCACAATGAGCTTTGTGGGAATCCAAGCAACCTGGGGGTCCTTGGGAGATGAGATTTGGAATGGCTTTAGTGCAAAATTATTCTGATTGCTTAGTGTTTCTGAAACAAACTAATTATTAATCACTAGCAAGCAGTGTTTTCACCTGCTCAGAAAGACCATTGGCTTACAGAAAGACTGAAAGCACTTTGTCCATTTCTTGCATGCCTGTGGGTGTGGGAGGTTTGGTGGTTCTGTGTTTCTGTGTTTTGGTGGCTCTGTGTTTCTGGCTGAGGATGCTGCGGTTCCCTGGTTCTCTGCAGTTCCCTGGTTCTCTGGTGCTTTGACCTTCTCTCAGCCCCTCCCTGAGCACAGCTCTCAGATCTCCCAGTGCCATTTCTCCTTGGTGGGCTCTTCAGCAGCACTTTCCACCCTGTGCCCTCAGCTGGAGGCTCGTGGTGTTCATTGCAGCCCTCTTGGGAGGGTGGCTGTGCTGCTCCTGGAGAGGCAGGGATGCAGTGAGGTGGGGAAAAACCTGTCAGGGAAAGCACTTCTCTTCATTTCAGACTCACCTGTTTAGGAGGAGAGGATCTCAGAACCAATAAGCAGTGCACAGTTTAGGTGCCCAGGCTGCCATTCTTACCATCACTGAGAATGGACAAATTTAATGATTTTGCTCTAGGTCTGCTTTGGAACTTGGATTTTCATTTCTCAGCTCAGACACCTTCCCAAGGGAGAATCACCTTCCCAAGTCCTGTTATTATCTCAGCCCCTTGAATCAAGTCAGACTCAAAGCTGTCCCCCTTGAAGCAGAGAAGGGTACAAATGCCAGTCTTGCTCCTTTGCTTTCTGTCAGTGTATGGGATTGATGTCACTTCTCAGTGGCATTAATTACCAGAGAGTAAGGAACGCAGGCAGCTGTGCTCCAGCCATGATAGACAAGACCTTTCAAAAGTGAATTCAGCAACTCTTGATTCTTTCATACCTAAGAAGAGATTTGCCCTGCTGGAAGTCCCTTGGCATTTTTAGCCAGCAGGTATATTAATGAATGACAGGAATAAATATACTTACTGGAATTCTTCTGTGGTTTTTAAAATGAATTTTTCAAAGTTCAACCACCACTGCATCATGAATAGGATTGTGCTGGAGCCCAGTTTTGTACAGATTTGTAGTTTCCAGGTTGCTGTGTCCTAAAGTTGTAAGGAGTGCTCTACACAGCCCTCCCTGCAGCACTCATGTAAGACTTATCCTGGATCTCCTGCCAATAAAAGCACCTCAAGCAAGCTCTCTTGGCAGCTGCAGGGCTGTCCTTCCTCCATCACTCCTCACAAAGGCAAAGGCAGTACTTATCCCCTTGGCTGTAAGGGGAATTAAGTAATGAGGTGATAAAAGTGTGGCAGGGACCTGACTCCAGAGGCTCGGCCGGGCCAGGAGGGTTAATTGTGGACACCAATGCTTCAAGACAGGACTGCACATAACACCTGCTAAGCAGTTTTTAAAATATGTACAGAAAGTTCTGTTGGCAAAATACTTTTCTGAAAGTTGTGGTAGCTCTGGAGGAAGATACAGATGTGCAGCTCAGGACTCCTGTGGCTTTCATTCCTGGCACATGTCCTGCTTCCAGCTGCTGCTTGGGCTGGCTGCAGGTCTTTGGGAGGTCTTGTTTCCTGCAAGCCCTCTGCAGAGATCTTGAATACTGTAGGAAGTGTTCTGCAGTGCTGGACAAGAGCTGATGTTTGTGTTTTGCCCACAGTTTGACCCAAGCACGTGGATCATGTTGCTGGGGCTGCTGGGCTCTCTGCCTTCCCTTTGGAAGCTGTGAGTGGCACAGCTTAGCTGGTATCAGCACTGTCACCTGCTGAAAGGGCCTGGATTCAGATTGTTACTAATACACTTGGGTTCAATCCTGTGTCTAGATGATACTGCCAGGGTCTGAAATCTGCTCCCAAGCTGCATACATTCTGCCTCTGTCACAACAAATCTCCCTTCTGCTCATCTCCAGTTCTTCTTTCACTGCACTGTGGCTCTTAAGATTTATCTGTGCTGCCTTTTTTGTTCTAAGTGTGGGTATTTTAGAACAGAATAAGTAGTCATTAAGTAGAAATACCTTTTTCATATTAGCTAGGGCAGGACTAGCACTTTCCTGTCCAGAATCTTGCACAGCACCTGGCTGCAAGGGGAGCAGGGTCAGGGGGTTTCAGTGCCACCTGCCCAGCTGCAAATGGACAACCTTGACTGTCTCCTCCATCACCCCAAACTAGTTCACTGTTCACAGCATTCCTGACATCACCTCAGGAGGAATGTAGGATTGAAAATTTGGGCAGAGCAGTGTTGAAGATAATACACATTCCTCTGCAAAGGCAAAAATTAATGTAAAACACAATGATGAAATAATCTGAACATCGATTACCACAGAGATAACTGAAAGGAAAATAGCAAGTTGGTTCATTTGCTCATTAGGCTTTGTCAGATCATTTTCAGTAAGAAAGTTGAGGAAGATCTCCAAGAAGCTTCAGGAAGATGATTTCAAATTTTAGCAACTTTCTAGAAAGTTAGAAGATCAGGGCTGTTATTTGAACTGCATTTACAGTGACTATATTTGTGATATGGAAAATCTTTCAGTCTTATACATGTGTCTGGAATCCCACTATCAATGTTCAAGATGAAAAATCTTTGAAGTTCACATGTGTCAGAAAGATTAGATTTTTAGTTCTGACTGCTTCCTCACATCATTCTTTCTGTCAATATTTGTCTCTACATTAGGTGCTGTAGCTCCTGTTGCCTTCAAATGTGAAGGATTATCAGATTGGATGTCCAGTGATTCTGTGCTGCACTACAAAAGTTCATGTACAAAATCTTAACACACCATAATTCTGATTAGGAAAGTTACATATCCTTGTTATCTAATCCTTCAAACTAAATAGCTTCAGCTAAAACCTCTTCTTTCATACCAGGCAACAGGATGGTCTGAGCATAAATGAAATTAGAAAGTCGCCCACTGCACCAGTGTAAATTTGCCTACTATTCATCATGGATCAAGTGCTCAGAAATATCATCCCTGAGAATGAATGAGCTGAAGTCACTGAGCCAAATTCATTCTGGGTACAGTGGCACATTAGGCTCTTCTCATTCCTAATGTAGCTGTGAATTTGGCCCAAACCAAAATCCCCATAAATCAGGAGGAACAGAAAGGACAGATGCTGTATCCTGAGAGATGCACTCCTCTGGAAACTGTAGCTCCCTCTCTTGCCTTTTCATCCCAAGGAAGCAGATGGTTCCTCACTCACCCAGCTCTGATGAAAGCACAACGGGTAAAAATAAAAGCAGGGGGCTGGATTCCTTCCTTGGCTGAGCTGAGTGTGGTGCCACGAACCCTGCTGGGAAGGCAGAAAATGGAAATGAGTGTGAAGCACAACCCAGAGATCTACAGGAGAATTTGTGTAACTCTTACTGCTGGAAGAGTGAGGGAATGTGCGTGTGCCCAAAAGAGAGATGAATGCACCCCACTCTCACATCTGCTGGCCACGATGAACAATCTTCAGGAAGCTCTGATGCTCCAAGTGCTGTTCTTACTCCTCCTCATGAGTAAGCAGGAAGCTCACTAGCTCAGATTTTAATTAACGTTGGATTTAATTACCTTTTTTGGCTCTTTGATTTAAAAATATTCCGGTATCTGTGTACATCCAGTTTGTAGAACAATAGGGGGGGAAAGTCTGCTTAGTCAAAAACCAAGCAGCAAAGAAGATCTTCCTCATGTCCTTAATTTCTGAAAAGAAATATGAAAACTATGTGGTAACTGATAGTTCAATGCCAACC
Organism: Ammospiza nelsoni; assembly: GCF_027579445.1. NCBI lineage: Eukaryota > Metazoa > Chordata > Aves > Passeriformes > Passerellidae > Ammospiza > Ammospiza nelsoni. The sequence goes on along the minus strand of NC_080647.1, from coordinate 14,992,649 downwards.
CATGCTGAATTGACCCATTTAAGTTTTGTAGAATTTGGAAATAAAGACCTATGGAAGCTTTCCCAAATGCTTTGTGTGAGGAAATAATTTTCTTTTTAACTTGGGCTTTTTTTGCTACACTTCAGTGAGAGGGGAAGTAAACATAAACATCATCATAATAGTAGTAACAGTAGTAGTAGTAATAATAATAATAATAATAATAATAATAATAATAATAATAATAATAATAATAATAATAATGCTACAATGATTCAAGTAAACTTCTGCTCAGTACATTTGTGTTTTCCTGTTCTTCTCCAAAGCCAAACTAATGGATTTGTTCAGATCAAAGGGGGGGGCACATTATTCATGTCCTCCTATGTCACATCCTGTATGTAATCAGCTGTGACAACTCAAGGTAAGGCATCCATTAGTACAAGGCAGGAGCAGAGATGTGTTGATGGAAGAGGGAACATACATCCAGCTCTGGGCATGGCTGTTTGGTATCTGGGGATGACAGGAAGGTTATTTTGAAACTTCAGAGCTGCATTTGGAGATCATGTGCTGTAATTTAGATTGTCTCTCAAAACCTTCTGTTTGTAAGTATGCTAATTGCCACAGCCTAGCACTCAGACACTCGTGGATGTGTGACTCAAAGCCTTTTAATTATGCCAGCTGCCATTAGTCCTGCTCTGAGTGCTCTTGGTCACATGCAGGTGATGGGCAGTGGGATGGGGCTCAGAGCTGATGAGGAGATGTGATTTGAGCCTGTGCTTCATGCTTCTGTTGATCCAAAAAGGACCCAATTTGTTCTGAGCTGCTGCTGACAATGTGTGATATAGTGCCTTGCTTTCATCCTGTTATTAGTTGGTAGCAGTGAGCAAAATGTTAAATCAATAGGGTTATTGCTTCCAGCAGGATAAAGGTTTTTGTATGGCTTTTGTAAGTTGTTAATATATGGAGCTTTGCATTTGGAGTGAAGCATGGAGCCTTTGTTTGGAAGATTAGGGATCAAGACAAAACCCATCAATCTGTAGGAATGAGGGGTTTCTAGGAAGAGAAGCTAAATTCTGGCTGAGAGGAACAAGAGCAGGGTAAGGAGTGGGGAGCAAGTCCTCAAATGATGTGGAAGCACAAGGGCTCTGCATCTGCAGAGATGGTTCAGTGCTCCCTGGGAACAGCACCCAGATCCTCACTCCTCACTGTCCACCCTCTTGGGAACTGATTCCCCTTTTAGAGGCAGCTGGGGGTGCTTTAGACCATGAAAGCCAGGACTCCTGCTCCTCCCCAAGCTCCCTGAAGCTCTGTTGGAGCTTGTGGTGTTTGCTGTCACAGCTGGGTACAGCACCCTGTTACCAGCAGGTGGGAGAGGAATGTGAGATTGGAGAAATACTCCTGGTTTTCACATCCCCCCAGGTAAGTCCAAAAGGCTCTCAGCAGGTCAGCACCTGAGCAGGGTCACCTGTAATTATGTTCTTTCCAGCAGAAGTTTGCTAGCCTAAGAACCTGCAGGGTGAGTTTCCAGGGGTGCCTGATAGTACTTAAATATTCCTTGTGACAAGGAAGACAGAGTTTAGATGCTGGGTGAAGCTAAGGAAAAGTAGTAAAGCATCAGAATTTACTGCCCAGGGAAATTTAGAGCCTTCACTGGTGAAGGTCAAGTTAAACACCTGTGGAAAAGCAAAGGATCACAGGGGAAGGGAGCAGCCCTTGACCCTCTGAGCTGTGCCTTCCAGCCAGAATATTTTGTGCTCTCTGCATCAGGCAAGGCCATTTTAGCACCTTCTCTTCCCAGTTGTCTTCTCTCCTACTGCAGCAGCTCACTGTTTTCATTCTTCCTAGTAAGGTAAATATTTTATGCTTTTGGCTGTTTCCTCTGAATTATTTTCTTGGTTCTGGTTCTTTCCTGAGCAGAGCAGAATGAAAGGATTTCTCTACACACCTGGTTTCTCTGTACACCTTGAAAAGCTTGTTTGGGTTTTTTAAAGCAGTATTGTAACACCACTTTGTGATGATCTTGTACATGGTGATCTTGTGGTCTACACATGCACAGTATAAAATACAAATTGCAGAAATAGTAAGCTGTGTACAAAAAGAATCTGATTCAGCTTTTGTGTTTGTGGGGCTTTTTCCTTTTTTTTTTTTTTTTTTTTTTTTTTTTTTTAATGCACCAGATGGTTTCTATGCAGGATTAAGTCTAGATAGCAAAGCAATTATACTGTATATGTCAAATTTCCTCCTGGGTGTATTTATAGAGGTATTTCTGAAGCAGAGTGTCTCCAGTCAGATTATTTAAAACAAATGAAACATCTTTGTTGAGAACTAGCAGTTAGGATTTGTGGACTCATGTGTGCAAGAAAATACACACAGGGTGTTCTGAGAATGTCTCATTTGGCTGTATTAGCTTTGATGGAATATCCTCTAGTTTGGCAGTAGTCAGATGAGCAAGAAATTAAATAAAACTGCACTATATGAAATATTCCAGTGCTGATATTGAGGTTTTTATTAGATTCATAGTGAATTTAAAGATCAGTAGAAAACCTCAGGTACTTGCCAATCAAATGAACTTGTGAGAGTGCCACTGCTCTGCTTTTCTCCTTGGAAAATGATGGGGACAAGCAGAGGCAGGTGAGACCTAAATTCATATTGCAATTCAGAGAAGGTATAAAATTGCTTTCTTCAGCTGTTGGCTGGAGGAAGACAGATACAGAAGAGCAGTGAAAGATGTGCTCCCAGGCTTTCAGGAGACCTGGTATTTGAGAGTACTGTGAATACACTGATTGGTAGACTTTAATACCAGATTCAGTAATTTTTACTATATGGTGCTGGGGTTGTTTTCTCCTTTTCTTTCTCTACTGAGTTCCAGAAGCTGTCTGTGTCACTAGTTAGGTACATGCGTATTTTCCAAGACATTTTTTTACATGTCACTGCTTGGTATTCATTTTTCTGTAAGTATTTCTTTGTGTGTCTCTTGCTGTGCAGCACAGTGTCTACCTCCCAAATGCTTTTTGGCTGCTTCCATGTTGGTTTTTTTTGTTTTTTTTTTTTTTTTTTTTCCTGTTCCATCTTTCTTTTAGAATTGTGAACTTCTGATACGCGCTCAGCATTCCAACAGAAGTTCCACTAGCGTGATGTAGGAGCTGAATGTGCTCATGGGCTTCCTTTGGAAGTTGTCTTTTTTCCTTGAGGGAGGAACTGGAGGCAGCCCATGAGTTTGGAGCTGTGGGGGCTCTGCCAGGCTCCTGCCTGGTGTCCAGACCCAGCCGGCAGCTGTCTGTCTTGGAGAGAGGCAATGTGCAGTGACAGCAGATCTGCCTGGTGGGCGGTGCTAATGATTTCAGTGCAGTCTCAGGTTTGCTCATGATTTGGAAAGAAAGTGAGATGGCAAAGAGAAAACTTCCAGCATTGGTGATGGAAGTTATTGCTGGAAATTCTCTGGTAGTTGAGGTGCCCTCAAGATTCTGCTATGGCTTTAGCAAAGGTTTGTGCCTCTTTCAAATATTAAAAAGGAAAATAATAGTTTCAGAATACTACAAGTTGCTTGGTTGTTATTGCAAAAGAAAAGCACATTTCCCCCAAAAGCCATTGTAATTTTCAATTAATTGCATGTGGTACTGTCTGAGTAATAAAGTTATTAAATATTGACTGATTCCCCACTCTCCCACTGCTCTCAGTATATCTATGAAGGGTTTCCCAGAGGAGCTTTTGACAGGCTTTAAACAATCAACCATGACAGCGTGGAGGAAAAAGTATTGTTTAGCTTGCTAATCTCCTAGCTCTTGTGTTTTCAAGGCGATTTTAGTGCTTTTATCAGTGTGTCCTAGTTCCTGTTTCGCTTTTATGATCATTGTGCTAGCTTTGGATGTTGACAGGCTGTGGTACCTCAAGGCTGGATGGTTTGACTTAAAAGCCCTGAGACATCTTGTTCCCCAGACACAACTCCTGCAGAGAGGTCCCTGCCAGTTTCCCAGGGCCATCCATATGTATGTATGTTTTTGGTTTTTTCCATTATTTTGGTTGGCTGATATTTTTCATGTTCTCATTCTCCTCCTACCAAGAAGAATCTGCCCACATTTCCTTGGAGGTTTGTCTGCCTTCTGTGGGAGGATTTGAATATTAGCTCTTCATCTTTTCTGTGTCCCTCTATTTTTGTTGCTCTCTCCTTTTGCTGATTTATGGCATATATGGAAGCCAAGATGCAGTAAAGGACATAAGTGATATAAAAAGAATGCACAAAGTTAATCAAGTTATTTTTACCTGTCCCCTAATATCTTGATATAAATGCAGGTATTGCATTGGGTGATTGAAAGTGGAAGTATCTGTCTCATCTTTGCAAAAGGTTGCCACATCTTAGTGGAAATAATTATCTTCTGCACAGCTGGGGTGATAATTATGGTGTTACAATGAGTGCAGTTTTCTTGAAGTTATTGTGCTTAGCAACAGACCTGTTTTCTCTGTTTTCCTAGATTCAGCTGATTCACATTGATCTATTTTTGGCACAGGGATTAACTTTGGGTAGGGGAAAAAATTCCAGCTTGAGATGTTCTACAAATCATGCAGTCAAACTTCCGTGTGTGTGGGAAAGCTGCAAGGTCAGAACAGCTAGAGTGTAAGGGTTTGTTCTCACCCTGGGAAAAACAACTCTCTGGGCATGATGTCCGCCCTGCCAGACTGCTGCTTGAGTCAAAAAAGCAGCCATGAAAAGATGTAATTCCAGCACTGCTTGTATGCAGGATGAATGCTTTATTTTCAGTGCCTTCAATTCTTTCTTTTATCTTTAACAGATAAAAGCCAAAGACAAACAAATGGCACTTTTCTGTTCTTTGTTAGTTATGGCAAAATACAAGAACTTTTTCTGTAGTAAACTTTTGAAGTAGAATGTATTTCACAGTTATTTGCTAGCAAAATGTGCTGTCATCTTTACAATAGCAAGCCTTAGAAGAAGGAGCAAGCCTAGGGAAAAAAGAACTTCTGAAATATGAACTCTGAGGGTATTAAATAAATCACTGTATGAATGACTGAACAGTCATGTGCTGTTCATGGTCAGCTGATGTCTGTTCCATCCATGCTTTTATGAAATGCCTTTTACTTTCTGCTTCATTTGACAGTAGATGTCTGTAGATAGATTTAGGTAATTGACTGGATGCTGTGTAAACCCAGCAGTTTAAAGCAAGTGCTGGAGAAGGTCTCCAAAGCCTATTCTACCATTTCCATTAGCCTCTGTAAAGTGTTCTGATAAGATCAAGATGCATAAGATATTATATGTTAAATTATGCAGCCAGCCGGCCGACTGTGCTGCTGGAGCCTGGGGAATGACAAAAGCTATTGTTAGGGCCAGCCAGAGGTGCTCCTTCCAAAAACCTCTTTTCTCTTGTTGCTTTTTGAACTTTGCATATTAAAAGTTTTTCTATTCAGTCACTCCCCAAAGGCTGGAATGTAATTTTTTTTTCCTCACAGGATGATTTCATTGATGGCACAAAACCAATTTGAAATGAAAGAAGCAAAGGACTGCATTTCCAGGGATTTTTTTCTTTTCTTGGGATTTATGCTTTTGTGGCATCAAACAAGCTGAGTTTTGAAACTCAGTCAGAAGACAATAATTAGCTGGGGCACTATTTGATAGAATCTTGAAGGAAAAGAAAAGAGGACTTATTTGAAATCCGAATGTTTTAGTAATTTAAGAATAATTGAGAATCTGTAATGGAAACACCCCTTATCACAGCAGCTCCAAGTGGGGATTTAAAAAGAAACTGGCAGTGGAGGAAGAGTACGTTAACATGAATGCAGCAAGAAGCAAAGAAATGAGGTGCACAGTGAGGGCACCCTAACACAAACTTGTTTCAAGATTTATTTTGTCCACTGCCAGGCTGCAAACTGAATCCTGACTGCCCTAACATACAAAGTGGACTGACCAGCTACAGCTCTTGTTTGGTGCAAGGGTTCTTTGCAGCGACAGCCCAGGTCTGTAGATTATTTTTGACATTGCCTCTGGAGAGGAAAGCTTTATTGTCTGGAAGCCACAGTTCCCTTTCTACTTCAATACTGTGTTCAGTATCCCACTTGAATGAACCAGTCTAGGAAAAATAAGATTCATTTAGTAAAGAATGAGTTTCTAAAGCAGACTGAGCAGAGGGAATATTTAAGAATGTGATGTGGAAAAGGAAGAGCTAAAATTCTTTGAATGAATCTTTGAATGAAGTCTGGTCTCTGTGCTAGACCCAGCTCCCTTTGAAACTCTACTGGGTTTATGTTTTCTGCTCTGCTGCTGCTCTGCAGGAAGCAATGCAGTCCATTGCTCTGGGTCCTACAGCTTCAGTCTGGTGCTTCTTTTCCTTGAGGAGTGGTGCTGTTGTTGGATGCAAATTCCTTTGTGTCCTGCCTGACTCTGTAACCTTGCAGCACAGCTTTTCCTTTGTTTACTGGCACCTGGTAAACAATTATCTGTGCCTACGAGGCCCATGCTTCCCTGCCTCCCATGGCTGACTGCTTTTAAAAAGGGACTGCTGTACCCATCAACAGGTGTTAGCAGCATCTGCTATCAACGTGGCATCACCCCAGCAGCTCTGCCAAGGACCTGGCACTCAGTTCATGACACACCCTGTTGTCATGATATTTTCTGAAAAATCCTTTTGCTAGGATTTTTCTCCTGAGAAGCTGAGAGGCCTCAGAAATGAAATGTAAACAATGATTATCTGCTGCTGTGGAATGCAACAGGTGCATCTGTGATTGGTGTAATGTGGTTGTTTCTAATTAATGGCAAATCACAGTCAGCTGTCTCAGACTCTTTGGTCAGTCACAGGATTTTATTGTCATTCTTTTCTATTCCTTTCAAGCCTTCTGATGAAATCCTTTCTTCTAGTCTTTTAGTATAGTTTTAATATAGCATTTTCTTTTAATATAATATATATCATAAAATAATAAATCAGCCTTCTGAAATACGGAGTCAAGCTTCTCATCTCTTCCCTCATCCCGGGACCCCTGTGAACAGCACCACAGACCCTCCCCATGTGCAGGCAGAGCCACTCCCCATCTCCTGCCCTGGTGGCACTGGCACATGGTGTGGGCCCAAAGCCCCCAGGCAGATAGATGGGCTCAGGCTGCTCCACGTGTGTGAAGCAGGGATGTGTATTTGTGCATTTGTAAAACAGGAGCAGGGTTCCCACACAGGAGAGATAGTGCAGCTCTCAGGCATGGACTCACCTTTTGGATCCCCGTGGGTGGAGTGTGCTCTGATCTGTGTTTCCCTGACTCTTTTTGCTGTTATTCAGTGCTATGACTAAGGTCTATATCAGCTCTTTTTCTTATCTCTGCAGAACGCCTAATCTTCAAAATGTTTTCTCTATGTTGTTAGTTTTCTTTGAAAATGAAAGTATTGAAAGTCTGATTGCTAGTGGATGTACAGAGGAGCCTGCTTCCTGTGGGTAGTGCGCTATACTGAGGATGTGTGATGGCTTTTGTTGCGTTTCTGCCATGTCTTTGTTGCTGTGCTGTTTCCCTGTGGCTGTGTAATTGTAAAAGGCAATCTGCTTTAGGTCCTATTTTTTCACAAATCCAAGTAACTCGTGCCCATCATCCTCCCTTTGTCTGCAGCTTTCTCAGCACATTCTGTGTTCCTAGAACCTGGGAATGGCCCCTAGCCAGGAGTGTTTGAGCTCAGAGCTGGCCAGGGTTTGCATTGTGGGTTTGCAGAGGCTCAGGGTGTTCTGGCAATGCTCTGTCTCCTGTAAAGGGCCATTCCAGCCCCATCTGAAGTGCCACAGCTGTGGGTGTGTTTGTCATTCTGTGCAGAAAAAGTGCAAGGTTCCTCCTGATGAGAAAGCCTATGAACCTGAACTACAAATCACTTCAATGACAGAGTCCTGAGTCTGTTGGAGGGGTGTGCAAACCTTAAACTTCTCATGACCCCCTCAAACCTCCCCAGCCTTTTCTGACTTCAGGGAGAAGCCAAAAAAGCATTTGCCCCAGACAGCTCAGTCTGGCCCATGGGACCAGCCATTTGAATGGCAGCAAAGCTTCTCATTAAACTGGTGAACAGAACACTGGAAAATGTCCCCTCAATGATTTATTTTTTGGTTGCTCACATTGTTCAGAAGGGAAGTTGTCCCATTAGAGGGCACAGTAATCCCTCCTGGATTTCTGCAGGGAAGTGCATGTCTTCCTTCAAGGATTGCCACTTCTCCAAAACCTTCCTATTTCTGTCTGTTGTCAAAATATTGTTTGTTGATTGCAAATTTCTTTTGTTAAATTTAGTGGAGAGCCAATCACAAAAAATTAGCTGGGATGTAGTAATATCATTATGTTTTATTGTCTTCCTTTGGAATTAATATTCCAGAAATCCTGTTTTAGTGGTTGTACTGCTTAGTGACTGAGCAGAAGCTTTTAATGAGATAACACTGCTCCAGTTGGGACCAGCAGGGCTTGGAGGGTGTGAGTTGTTAGGCAGTATTTGCAGGGGGTGGCCTGAACACTTTTATTGTCCAAGCAATTTTGCATCAGTCATTTAGGTTTCTGCATTGACCTACAAAATTTTTCTTGTATTAAATACCCATCTCAGTTCTGGTAGCATGATAAATCTAGAGGACTCTAATGGACTTTTAAAATATATGTGATGTACAGCAAAGTGTTGCCTTCCCCCTCATTTATTTGTAAAATCTTTTGCATTCTTAGTAAATGTACCCTTGAGATGTTAGCTGAAGCCCATATTTTTCCTGTGGGAGATGGTGAAAGGAATTAAATAGAAGCATTAGTCTGAATAGTAACAAATAACCAGTTGATCAAACTGAACAAAAGTGGCCATACTTAATCCTGAATAGTTCCCCAGTGCTAGTACAAGCATTCCGTGTGCTAGGTGGAGCTAGCATGACATTTTTAAGGCAGCAATAGAGAAACCCAGTCCTGCTATAAAAGGACAATGTGTTTATATATTTTAGATCATTCACTACTAAAATTAATGATAGGTTTCACCCTTCTGCCAAAGCTTCTTTGTAATTTTCTTTTTAGCCCTGGTTCAGATAAACCTTTGCAGTGCTCCTGGGTTAATGTGCTCAGGCTGAGCAATCACAGCTCCCCAGCGAGTGTCCTGCCAAGGGGTTATAATGCAGGGAGCTCAAACACCTTGGCACAGAGTCAAAACCACCTGTGCCTTCAATTTTAACCTGTGAAAACAATTACCAATTTTGTGGGAAGAATTACAAGCTGCAAAAGTTTAAATAAAATAATAGTGAATTTATCCCAAAGTAAAAAAGTAAAATTTTAGAGATTTTAAAATAAGAGTTCAAAAAACAAAATAGAAAAATCTAAGCATATCATGTCTTTCTCCTTCTTCTTCTTGTCCTCCATCTTCTGCTGTAATAGTAGCACTTCTAGATTAGTTTGAAGTAGAAACAAACTGTCTAACATAAGTGATAAGTATTAAAAATTATTGTAAATAAAATACACATAGTTTTTAGTATAAAAGAATAACCCACCCTGAGGGCAGTCAGTGTGCCTCAACCTGACCTACCAGACAGACCTCTGCAAGTCTAAAACAAAAAGTATTAAATAAGACAAAATAAACAACCTTGAAAACCAAAGCTAAAAAATCTCAACTTCTTTCTCAAGCACGGGGCTAGAAAAAAAACTTTTTAATACCTTGAAAGCCATTTCAGCAACAACTCAAAACCCAAAAAAGGGAGTACAAGGGCCTCACAACATGTCATGGGTGCAGAAGGGGATGGTGTCATCTCCCTGTGCTCCAGCAGGATTCCTGGGGCCACAGGAGCTCTTGGAATTGCTGGGGAAAATGAAACAGAGCTGTCCCCAGGTGTCCAGGCTAGGACAAGGCTGAGGTGGAGCTTGCTGAGGCATTTCAGAACAAGGTTTTGACAGCTGCTCTATGAGAAACCCCCTCTTCAGCCCAGCATGAGCAGGTCTCCCTCTCTGCTGTGGTGTCAGCTGTGATATCTCACTCCTCTCTCACTTTCTCAGCTGGGGTTTGTGGACCTTGCAGGTTTAAATAACTGACTCTTTAATTCTCTGACTCCATCAGGTGCTGCCCAAAGCATGAACAAGCTCATGCTGCAGCTGAGAGACAGAGGGGCACCCCCAGTATGCAGGTTTCCAGTGCAGTTCTGTGTGAAGGGAAGGCTCACTGCTCCCACAGTCTGCTCACTGCTTTTTGGTGCTGAAATCGGTTCCCTTTTCATGAGGTTGTCAGTGCTAACATGCCATAACCTGCACATGGAGATGCCTTTTAACTGGTGTTTGGGTTTGGGACAGCAAGGCAAAGGAAAGGTGGGGATTGTCCTCTGGCTGCAAATCAGAGATACGGTCTCCAGAAGTGGAACAGGAAGTTGGAGGTGTGAATCTGCTGGTCCCAGCATGGACTTGACAGGCTTGTTCTGTGTTGCTTCCCGTGGACTTTTGAACAGAAGCAATATTTGTCAAATTCTTCAAAGGTATGGGGTAACAGCCTTTTAGAATTCTTCCAAAATCGTATAAAAGTAAAACAGATATAAATAGAAAATCTAACATGGCCATAAAATAATGTAAAATTTTTGATGAAAGGAAAAATTTCATTACAAAGAAGATCCCCAGAAGGAAGATGAGGTGGGGAGGGTGCCAGAAGGTGTCCAATGGCTTTGCTGTGTCCCCCTGTGCCCCTGGGTGCTGGGGTGCTCCCCTGGCTCTCTGGGGCCCAAGCCTGTGCAGCTCTGGTCTCAAGCTGAGGGCACACGAGCTCCTCATTTGGCATTAACTAGAACAGTGCTTCTCCAAGACCTCTCCTCACAATATTTCCCTGGTATTTGTGTAGCCCAGTTGAACACAGAGCTTGTTCATCACAGTTGCCTGGACAGATCTTCCTGGTTGTGGAGCCTTTGTTGGTGCAGGCAGGAGCTGATGGGGACTAAGCTGCACTGGCATTTTTCAAAGCACCTCCCAAATATGAATGGAATCTTGGGGTCATTTTGAAGAATGGGTTATGAACTTTGTTAGCCCAAAATAACTCATCAGCCAGAGGCAGAGGGAGAGCCCATGTTTCCCAGCTTCCAGTTGCAGTAGCATTGGTTCCCTGTTTGCTCAGCAGAGAGACAAGGACCCTGGCACAGGAAAGTCAAGAGATCTAAAAGTAGCATGTTCTTCCTACGGCTTATCAGCTGTTCACAGCACATATGGGCAGAAAGGAAGCTTAAATAATTCAGTCTCACTCCTTTTTATCCCAGCTCAATTTAACCTAGTTGTCCTACAGTAAAGCTATTACCAGTGCTCACCTTCCTAAAATACTTCTAAGCTTCACTTCGCCTGCACCAAGAAACAGAGGATCTTCTTCCTGTAGTTTGGGCTCTGTATCCATGTTTAATCATTCTTGCTGCATTTGAACCTCAGGAGAGTCTTTAAATACCCAGGTGGTCACTTTGCTACAGCCTGTTTTCTCTTTGGCACCTTTTGGGGTTTTAATTCCTAGCTGCTACCTTTCTTTCATTATTGAATCAGAAAGAAGCACCACCAGCCAGAGCCATGGCCCCCCATCTCTGAATGATGATTTGTCTTCTTTGAGAGCTTCATTCTGAATACATTGATTTGTACTTGTAGATACCAGAGCTGATTTTGGCTCTAGGGTTTGGCCCAGGTTTCTCTGACTACAAAGGACATTCAGTAGATATAAAATTATTGTCTGATGAACTATTCCTCTGGTCCTATTTTAATGTTTAATTTCTCAAATACATTTGAAAATTTCAGAGAAAGAAAGGCTGACTTCTAAAAAGTAGTTCAAGTAGGAACTCTTGATAAAGGTAAACCAGCTAGCTTGTAAAAGGCAGCTGGGGGGACCTTATAATCCCCAGGCTGTCCAAGCATGCTCTTTTGACTCTTTGCCAACACATTCATTGAATTCTGCAAACCTTACTCACAGTGCAAATACTTCCATTTCTAAATCACAGGTACAAGGAGGTCTGTGGGATTCTAATATCTAAATACAACGGAATATTTTCAAGCAAAACATAAATACTGATTTAAAACAAGAAAAAACCAAACCTTGCAAAAAAACTACAATATGATGCTGATATCTTAAAGATTCATAATCAGGATTATCTGCTTCTAAATGGGCCAAGTCAAAAGAATGGTTTGTCTTGCAAATAGGGTGTTTGAAAGGATATTTGGGTCTCTGATGTCCCTAGCTTTTCCCTGCAGTGAACTCCCATTCTAGTCACCATGCATCTCCTTGGGTAAACACAGCACACTGTACCTATGATGTGTCCCAGTGAGGTGCTGCAGCCTGGCAGTGTGGCTTGCTTGGATGCTGATGCCTTTTTTGAACTTCTGAAGTTTTTCCAATATAAATAAACCTCAGGACTGATGGCTCACCAGGCTAATGTTCAAAACTGTAAATGCTTTGGTTGCTCCTTTTGTTAGTTTGGCTGGAGGCAGTTTCTGAGCAAGCTGGGTATTAAAAGTCAGTGCTGTTGCTTCTCAGACTCCATGCTCTGGTATCTGCTATTACACCTCTCTTCTGGCTGGAGCCCTCTCAGTCTCACACCAGTGATTCTGAACTCCAGACATCCATGGGGTCATGGCAGGTGCTCAGTAGCTGGTTATTGGTGAGGGCTGATAGGAAAAACTGCAGAGTGGTTGTTGATACAAAAATGTTGGGGGCTGCTCTGTTAGGCAGCCTGGAGAACAAGTTCAGGGAACCCTGGGGTGGAAGGTTTGGCATGTGCCAGAGACTGCCAATTTGTTTGTAGCCAAGAGTTTGTAGGGAGTACAGAGTCAGGCATTACCTGTAGGCACACAGTTTGTGGTGATTGGGATGGGGCTGTGGCTGAACCTGATCCCCAATGGGCTACAGCTGTGAGCAGCATTGACAGCAATGAGTGTCCAGTGCACTGACCAGTCACCAAAGGGAGCAGAGGACTCACAGGTGCAATGCATCAGCATGAGAGTATAAAAGGTTGGGCTAAAGAACAAGAAGGGCAGTTGCTTGCAGCCTTCTGAGGGGAGATCATGCTACTCTGTGTGGGCAGATGCCTGAAGTCTTCTGATGTGGTAAGGTGGGATTTTGTATGGGGATGCTTAAAGCTTTCTGAAATTGCATGTTGATACTCTGTATTGTGGCCATCTCAGCTGTGGCATGTGCTGTGACGCTTACCCTTTACAGATTTTGGACATGTGTGTGAAATGTCCTCCTTAGAGAAGCTTTCACCACTTTCCAAATTTTTTAACTTGGTCAAAATTTTTGGTTCATGGTCTGTAGAGGAGCTGTTCACTTTACTCAGTATGGTTCCTACTGTGTGTGAGAAAAGCGGGTGCAAGGCTCAGGAGGGACAATCTCCCTGCCAGTTGTTTAACTAGGGTGTCCTGGCTTCTTCCAGTGCTGCTCTTGCCATGGTTATGTGCAGGAATTCAGGTGCTTGCCTTAGGGGTTGGCCAGTGCAGAGCTTCAGTGCATGAAGTGTGCAAGTGCAATTCCAGCCATCACTCTCCAGAAGGCTGAAATGATTGTGCTGACATTGCTTCTCACACTGTACAGAGCCCTTTCCTCCCACTTTTTATATGTGACCTGAAGGGTGAGCCAACAATAAACATATGAATTGTTTACATGATGTATGAATTGCTTGTGTGATGTATGAATTGTTTACTTACCTGCCACAAACCAACCATGATCTTTTTGCAACTTGGTAACAGCAGGGCACAAGCCATTTATTGGAAGATGAATTAGTAAAAGAATAGTTATAAAGAGAGGTCAGATGTTGAATGTCAGGAGTAGAGCATGAGAATTTTGTAACATGAAGGCTGAGGTCAGTATTCTGGGATTTCTGAACAGAGATAGCCACAATATTTACAGGACCCCTGCAAGTGGGTACAGTTTCATCCTGCCAAGCCTCCATCTCTCTTACTCCTGCTTGGCTTTATTTTTTTTTCCAAAGTAGCCATTTAAACTCATGCTGTTATTTTTATAAGTCCCAGTAGGGTCAGCCTGCTATATGCTCTTGACTGCTGTCTCTTGGGTAGTTGCTTGTTTTGTGTGCATGGACACGTCCACCACCTGGGAGCTCTGAGTTTCAGAAGGCTTTAGAGTTGATATTCCTCAGGTATCACATAGCAATACACTTGGAAGCATGTTTCTGAAAGTTGGGAATAGTTATAGTCAGGTTTCTGACTTCCAAAGTTCTTTTTATTTATTTTTTCTTTTTTTAAACCCCCACTCTAATGATGTCTGTGTTTCTTACAGTTTACGTTTATTTATTATGCATTTAAAGTCTTTGAGAAAGGTTGATTTGCAGTGCAGTCTAATTAGAATACATATATTTGGTGGAATATGCAATTTAGTACAATTGTGATGTGGATTTTGGGTCTTGCCGTTGTTTGCAGACATCTTTAATGATTCAGCTTTCTGTAGTGTGATGTTTCCCAATATGATGGCTTCCTTACATGCAAATATTTTTAGAATGAAGTCTTATATTACACTAAATACCAAAGAAAATCTACCCTTGCTAGCATGTGCATACGTTTTAGTGACAGACCTGGTATCTGACAGAAAGATATGACCCTACTGACCTGAGTTTCTCATGCCAAAACACTCTGTTGTAGAAAATGGAATAACTCAAAGGAGCATTTGATCTTATGAATTTAATAGGCAGTCATTTCCCCTGAATTTAAAGTTGGTTGGTCCATCAGATCTTGTAGTTTTAAGAAGTAATAGTGCCTGTACACAGAATATTTTCAATTGAGTGTGCTGCAGAGGGCTGCCTTCTTTCAGGACAGATCCTTGTAGTGATGTGCTGGTAGTCACTGTGCTGTGTTTGCATACTAATCAATGAGCTCAGGAAGCATTAAACTCGAGAAATCCTCAGCTATCTTCTGGAGAACAAATTTGATCTTTGATACCCAGGGGAGAAACTTCGGGAGCATAAAGCCTTAAGTGTCTCTGCCTAGCATTTTGATTGCTACTTAGACGTGTTTTGTAGGTCTGGTGTTAAAAGCCTTTCTTTAAGATATGCAATGCTTAATAAAGAGAATTTTGAATTAACTCACTGTGGTATTTTTGCACAAAGCTGCATGGCCTGGAAACAGTGAAACATGCATTGCACTTGTTTCATCAGGGGATAATGTTTTAATAGCCCCCCTGTACTAGCACTACAGGAAAGAATTTGCTTTGCTGTGATGCATTCTTGCATTAGTGATGAGTATTTGCTGGTTTTGTGTTAAGGGTACCTTCCCTTTCAGTCTGTTTTTCAGGAATGAAGTTACAGGATGCTTAACTTTTCATCATAGTAATTTATTTTGGCTTTGTGTGTTCAGGCTAAAATATCCCCACTGCTAACAGTGATGAAGGCAGGTATTGATCAGGTTAATTTTGGTGTCTCCATGGCCTTGGAGAATCAAAGGTGCTAACGGGTTGCTGTGTGACGCAGAGGCTTAACAAGGTTCAGGGCTTCACACCAGTTTGTCCTGCTCAGAAAAGCATCTTAAGTATGGCAACAACTGCTGCTGAGAAAGAAGTGGGGATTTTTAATAGGGTAAATCACCTGTTTTGCAGATTTCTGAGTTTCAGATGTCAGCTGTTATGGGGGAAAGGGAGGGAAAAACTTGATGTGAGCTGTACTTACTGGCATTGCTATTGTTATATATGTGCTGTGACACGGTGAAGGACAAACCAGAGTATCCCAAGGCACTCAGGAGAGGGGATGAGGAGAAGTAAAGAGACAATTTGTGGCATTCAGCTGGTGCACAGCCTGCTGGCCCCAGCCCTGGGTCCGTGGCCCCAGATGCTACTGCCAGTCTAAGATCTGCAGAACTCATCACAGCTTTAGGATGTGTGGCACGTTGGATTTCAGTGCCTCAGCTTCTGGCTGTGCTGAAGGGATATCCTTGCTGTGTAAACCAAGGTGCAAAACTGCACCTGCTGCTGGGGCCAGTGGGAACAGTGCCACTAACCTGACTCTCCTGCCGAGACCAGAGAGGCACACCACACCATGCTCCTGGGGGGTACCACACCCTCCTTGCCTGCTGGAGACAATGACTGGTGCTGTGTGGGATTCAGGGGGCAGTGGCCAGTGTGCCCCATGTCTGGCTGGGATGCTGGTGGGGGTGCCATTGACAGGGGTGAGCATTCAGGCTGGGATGCTGGTGGAGGTGCCAGTGCAGGGGTGACCAGCCAGGCTGGGTGTCAAGGGCTTGCTTGGATGCCGAGCACAGCGGTGAAGGTGTGTCAGGCCACACTCCCAGTCCCTGATGGAGGCATTCCTGCTAGCTGCCCCTTCAGTTCCTGACTCCTGGGGTGCTCTCCCTCCCCAACCCCGGACAGGGCTCCTGCCTGGGTTTCTTGGCCACCTGCAGAAGGGTGAGAGCCGGGAGCGAAGCTGCGGGCGCTCGCATCCTCAACAGGCACATGCGAGCAATGTGCCTTTAAGACTAGCGGGAGAGCAATAGTATCTCCCTCCCTCCTGTTAATTGTAGCATGTTTTCAGCCATGCTTCCCAGTCACATTCGCAGGCTGTGAGCGGGAGCAGCGCTGCCGCTCTCCAGCCGGTGCCAGCGGGCAGCGCCGTGCCCGGAGCCGGGCGGGTGATGGGGCAGCGCCCGGGGCCGCAGAGCGCCGAGCCACGAGCAGCAGCCTGACCCTGCTGGGCTCGCACATCCCTCCTGCTCCGCTCGTGTCCCGCACCTGCCCGGCCGTGGCCTCCAGCCGCAGGGTCACACCTCTGAGCACCCACCCTGCGGGGCCCCCGCGGGAGCTCCGAGCGGTGCTCGGCTGGAGCTGGGGATCTGCAGCGGGTGATGCAGTGTGGTGCCTGCCTGGGGATGCTGGGGGCTGCTCTGGGAATGCCTGGCTCCCCGAGCGCAAAGTGACTGCAACTAACACGAGCTTGGGACTACTTCTGGGAAGATGCCCTGCGTGTCTCCGGTCATTCCTCTCCGGCCTCAGCGCAGAATATTTGGAGTTGCTAGCTTTCTTCTGCCGAGGGGGGACAAAGACAGAGGCCTCCAGAGGGTTAAGAGCATCTGCTTTTACGCCAAGTGTTTGAGCAGGAAATAATCTGCAGAGATACATGTGCAGCAATTCAACTGCTGCTGCTCTGCCAGGCTGCCGCCGCTGCAGTTGGGGCTGGGAGAGGAGCCGTGCTGCTCACAGAAGATGCTTTCTTGGTGTGTCCGGAGCTCCAGGCATGGCAGCAGAGCCCCGGCTGCCTGAGCTGGGGTAAATGTCTCCAGCCAAGAGGAATTATGTTGACTTGCTGGCTCTGTCGGCTCACGGAGGTAGGTGCTGCTGCCTGTGCAATATGCCGTGATCTGTTCTGGGGGATACAGCGTTCTCCTTGGTCTGGGGTATACAATTTTTAAAAATTGTCCATGGGAACAGGGCTTAATTTGTAATCTATAATGCCAGACAGAAAATACGTGTGTGATTTCTTTGTGTGCAGCAGAGAGCAGAGTGCAAATGATACCTGAGTGATACCTTTTCTGATTGACAATAAAGTTGTTGCACTTAATTGGAACAAACTACCCTGTGTCTCAGTGAAATACACCTGGGAGCTTTTACTTCTTCCTGCTATATGACCTTTCCATGAGGTTGGCTGCAGTATGCTGGGTTATGCTCTGGTTCAGAAACTGGGACACAGTGCACTTTACAGGTCCCTTCATCCAGCTCTTGTGGATGTGGGGAGGACAGAGGGCACCCACACAGGGAGGGAAAATGCTGCTGATGGCAGCTGGTATTTTTTTGAGGAGCGAAATTACACTAAGAGGAAGAAAAAAGGCGATGATCTTCCCTGAGGAGGAGGGAATGTTGAGGTCCTTAAGGGTTGATCTTGATGTTCAGAAGTAGAGAAGGAAATTTGTTTTAGAAGCAGCTGTGTATGAATCTGGGATTTGTGTTTTGCTTTCCCAGCCCTGTGGAGAGGAGTTTTGTTCAACTCTAACTACTTTACCACCCAGAACCTTTGCTTGAGGATTTTTTGCACCAGTACCTGGGAGAAAAAAATCTGTCAGTGCCATCAAATTTACTTAGGCTTGTTTTGAAAGTTGCCTTCTTGAGAAATCCCTAACAAAATCAGCAGCTAATACTGTTACCTTCTCACCATCAGGGCATGCTCTTTCTGGTTTGTCTTGAGACCTCCAGTGGGAGTTTTATTCTGTAAAGATTCAGCTGAAGGAAATTTTCCGGTTTTCTGGAAAAGCAGAGTGTTGAGTATTGGATACCTCTGATTTTGTTGGTCTGGTTGACCCACACATGTAGGTTTGCTTGTTGGCTCCTGAGTGCAGACCTGGCCAAGGAAGCCTGGCTGAGCAGAAAAGGAAGGGGCTGCCTGGATTACACACCTGCATCACATGGAGAGTGGTTTGTGTTTGCTCCTGGCCTTGCAGAGCTATTGATACAGCACAGCCAATGGTGCCATTGCTGTGGAACAGTTTCAGAAGTGTTTCTGTGGCACCCTGGCAGAACAAATGTGTAATTCATGATTGCACTCTTCAGGAGAAAGAGCAGCACTGTCATCTGCGCTGTGAATCTCTTGGGCCCAAATGCAGTCAAGAACACATTTCCTTCTCTTTTTGCTAGAACAGGACACTTGTCCCCCTCTGGGATCCTGTTGAGAAAACCTCTCTGCTCTGCAAGCCCTCTGTGTTGGAGGAGCAGAAGTGGGTCTGGTGGATTTGTTGTTGTGCATGAATCAAGATTCATGCAGGGATGGAGGCTGTGATGAAACCTGGAACAGCTGCTCTCTCTGTCCTGAGAAAGAGGATCCCTTCTTACCCACACACCAGGTGATATCCAGTGCTCCATAGCAACTCTCATTTCTCCCACAAAGAGGAGGAAAATCTCCTGGCTTCACTTGGAGTGGTGAAAACACAAATGTATGAACGTGCAGTGGAGTCTCACCAGTGTGGAATTGGTATAAGGTCATCTGAATGACTTCTGTCTAAAACAGCGCTTATAAAAGGTGGTGGGCATTAAGCAACACCATTGTCTGTGCAGGAAACATTAGAAAAGAATATTTATTAGTCATCCCATTTACTGCTGTTTGCACACAGACAGAATGGTGATTAGAACTGCCTGAATCAAAGCAAAATGGTTCTAAAACAAGATTTCAAAATTGGATTTGGCACTTGCTGGCCAGCAATTATTTTGGTCATCTTTGTGCCTCTATTCCAGCAAGTGTCTTTTGTAAAAGGTCCTTCTACAAGAGCAGCAAAATGTTGGGGCATATTTCCATGTGTTGTGTTCTGAAGAAGTGGATGGGAATATCTTCCTTACTACCTTACTTGTATCTGCTTAGGAAATCAAACCAGAGGTCTTTGAACCACTGATTATTTCTGATCAGCCTTTCTGGTCAGCACTAAAGTTCTGCATTAAACTCTAACTATGTGGAAGTTGAGAGCTATTTGTTAGGGTTAATAATGGTAACTTAAAAGATTATAATTTATTAAATGGGAACTGGACAGTGTTTTGTGTCACACATGCTGTACTGATCACCTTCCCCTGGCAGTGACATTCTGCCCACCCTGGAGACTTAGGGCGGGGACTCCTCCTGTGCCCCTCTGCAACAAGGGGCTAAATTTGATGTTCTTATGGGCCCAGCGCTGACCTGGCATCAGGGATGCTGGGATCTCTGCAGGTTTGCCCTTTGGGAGGCAATGCCTGCCCTTATCCATGAGGTGCTGTGGCTGCCCAGCCATGCTGGAATAGCTGGTGAGTCATGAGCTGCTCATCAGTCACAGGTGGCCAGGAGGAGGGTAACAGACAGGCCAAGCAAAGAACTCCTTGCCAGGGAGTGATTTCCTGGTTTCTGTAGGGGTTTAAACAAGGGCCTGTCTTTAGGTACCTGCACTCTTTCAGCAACCATTGCATTTTTATGGTTTGTGTGCTGCTTGTAAACCAGCTACAGGTGAGTAAAGCCTGTGGTCCAGAAACTGTTGAGTTGGAGATAAAACTGTTCCTTTCTGAGGGTGCCTGGAGTGTCTTTAAGAGACTCCATTTGAAATCTATCTGGCTTTGTACCACTTATAAAATGCATTCACGGTAGGTGGTGGCATTAGTCTCCTCTTAGTGAATGCAGATATTTATATTATGCAAAAGGTTTTCTCACTTTGCTAGATTCAGATGATGACTGGAGATCATTCTTGTTAGATAAAAAACTGAGTCTGACTTTAGAGGTGAATTCAAAGAGCAATTTCTATTTAATATATATAGCAACAAATAGGAACAAAGCTGCTTAAGGAGTACTTTAATGATGAATCATTATATTGCTCTCACCAGTCTGAAAGGCAATAAAAGTAAAAATGGAGTGCTAGGATGTAGCTGCTTAGAAAATGTACCGAAAGGGATCTGTATTGTTGAGTGGGTTTTACAACACATCAAAGAAATATTTTGAGGTCCAAAATTATCAAGTGTCTTTCCACCCCAAAGATGAGGCAGCTGCTATCTATTGTTTATTGTTCCAGAAGGTAATTTTCTTTGGTTGTGACTAACCAAATTTAATAATTTATTGTTTTTTAAAAAATCCTGATTCCCCCACCCCCGGATCAGGACAGATGCTGTCATAATGCTCCTTCAATGCTGTAATTTTTATTACCGATCCTAATTAAATGCTGTAGCTTCTGAAAATCAGATTAATTTGAACCATCAGCCCAGTGTAAATGCTGCTATCATCAGAGATCATAAAATGTTCAAGGCACCATAATTCTACAACATAGCTGCAGTGGCAAGTGTCCAAGGATCTGGCTACCTTTGTTCAGCTGACATGGGCTGAGATGTGAGCACTTGTGAGCAGTGCAGCATGAATAGGAATGATACATTCCTCAGCTGCTGAATTGCACATTCTAGCCATAAGTCAACAAACATTAGAGAAATGGCATCACCCCCCCATCACTGTGATGCTCCTCCTGTGCTATAAATATTGTATGAATTCTGCACAATCAATAAAGGGGAAAATAGAGGTGGGAGGTGGTTGCACAGCAATGCTGCACTTTAGTGGTGAGCCAGGACATGATACAGAGCAGCCCCACTGCCAGCCAAGGTTTTTCCATCCTTGGGCCACAGTCCATGAATTCAAGTTGCACAGTGACTACTTCAGCTAATTTGCTCTACAGCCAGGACACATTCTGCTCATCACTTTGGTCTTCTGGACAGCAGGACATGTTCTGGTTCCTTTATGACCAATTGGCTCCTTTATTACTGATTTCTGTATTTTGATTTTTTTTTTCCTCCACAGATATTAAATAACCAGTAATAAATTCTGATTCCAACTCAAGCAGTGGCAAAGTTGTTCTCTCTACTCTGTCCCAGCTTTATTTGTTAGGTGTGACAGTGTGGAAGATCTCACTGGTCATTACAGATATAATTACCTGGCTCTGACAGAGACAAGAGCATTAATCTGACGCTGCAAGCATTGGTGTTGGAGCTTCATGTTTAGATTTTCTTTGCAGCAGAGAAAAAAGCCCTCTGAGGGAACCACTACCCTGTCTACGGCAAGATGAGATGAGTTGCAGGCTGGAAGTGCCCAGTCCTCTCCAGTCCCATGGGTGGAGCCTGCATGGCTGGCTCAGGGCTGGGTGAGATGAACCCCCCACAACAGCAGCTGCTCTCAGGCCACATTCAGCAAGCCACCAGCCCCACCTGGGGTGCTCCAGGCTCCTTGGAAGGGTTTGGTGGAGGATCTGACCCTGCAGGTTGAGCTCTGCCTTGCTGAATTGAGTGCCTTTGTCAGTCCCTGTGATGGAGTGGGGCTGTGGAGTGCGTGCTGCTCTTTGCTCCTGAGCATCCCGAGAGCTGGTGCTGTTCCTTTTCTGCACACTGGGACCCAATACTGCCACTTGATTCTATAAACCATCTCTTTGATTGGCCCTGCTGGGCATGCTTCCTGTTCAATAGCAGTTTTAGCTACCAGACTTGTATGTTCCAGGCTTTATGGTGAAACCAAAGAGGCAAATCTGTGTCAGTACAGACTGATAATACATGTTTGTGTGAGTGGGTGTTGTGGATCTTCTGCTCCTGCCCACTTCCCAACACCTTGACTATGTGCAGGCAGTTACTGCTGCAGAGAGAAGACCAGCAGAGTGGGATTTGTTTCAGCCAAAATGTGGAATTCTGAGTGTGCTTTCATGCCAAGAATTGCAGCATTTGACCACAATTTTTCTTTTTGTGACATTCAGGAAGCTCTGGGCAGACACGTGATTTTAGAACAGCTATTGCTTGCAAAGGGACCAATAATAAAATGCAGAAGCATATTAATTATCTGTAATTTAATATATATAGTGGTTTGCACACAGTTATTGTGGACATTGTTATTTGGAAGACTGTAATATTAATGTTTCTGATGGGAGCTATTGTGCTTCTATTGAAACTCTTACAGTTATGGATTAAATTTAATATATGCTCCCTTTGAAAAAGCCTGATTTTTTATATTTTATGGTACCCAGTGCTATGTACTCGGCTTACAACAATAAAATAGCTGAATGCTGGAATAAATGTACCAAACAGCTCTCTTGTCTTGATAACTTAACTGCTTTTAAATGTTAATCATCTCATTCTCTATTTTCTAAACCTGTGTGCAAATAGAAAACCTCATGTAAGTAAGTAGGTCTGAGCACTGTAGTGTGAATATGGCAAATATTCTGTGGCATTCCTCAGTTCTGCAATTATTGCACAATCCTTGGGGTCATCCTGGTGACACAGGCTATAGGAAATTTCACCCAGCAACTTGTCCTTGCCTTTCAGAAGAATATTCAGGCTTATTTAAAGAGTACAGATAACTGGTTCTCAAAGGTATCCTCAGGGTGGTTGTGTTGGTGAGTAATTATTTCTGGAGATTTATAAAATAATAAATCCAATCTGTTTATTTTCTTGTTCCATAAGTTGAATCATCTTCATCCTTTGTTTGCTTAATTAAGGAGCCTGCTGGTAATGCAAATCATTTCCCATGATGTGGACAAATCATTCCTCAGCCTTCTTTTTGCTGAAGAGATCATATAATTGAAACCCTTTCCATGCAATCTGTTTTCAGGCACTTAAATTCTATGCATTTCTTTATGGTTTTCAGCATCTTTTTGTGCTGTGGACATTAGAGGTGGCTTCTCTGGGACAGCAGAATCCCAGATTTTACTAATATTCTCACTAGCACCATACACAGAAACATGACATTTCTAACCTTGCCTCTCTTCAAACATCTTAAAGTGTCATTAGATCTTGTAGCTCCAGCTTGGCCCTGGGACCTTGTGTTCCGTTTTTCTGCTCTGACTCCCATATATATTTTCAATTCTCCAACTTTCAACATAACAGTTCCCCCTTCTGTAAGTGGGGTAGATTCTTCCCCGCTGCATTCTTTGATCCTAGGCAAGTAGACTTGTGGTTTTCTCTGTTACAGTGTCTGATCTCTGATAAGGCTGGGCACAAGGAGAGGACTGAGTTGTTTGACTCTGCTTGTCTAAGTTTGGCAATATTTATCATTTAAGCCAGTTCTGAGTTGCACTGGGCTGTCAGAGTTGTCTCTGTAGGCCCAGTTAAAAGCACTTCCATTCACTGATGGTGCCTCATTAAAATAACATCTTGTCAATTATCAGTGATCTTTAAAATGTGCTGTAGTAATTTCAGGTAATGATATTCTTACAGTCAGTGTGTGATGTGTCATTGAGCTGTTTGCAAAAAGCAAGTTTGCAGTGCTGGCACAGCTGCTAGTCCCTCCCCCCATCCCCCCTTTATTAAATAGATGAAAAAATGCCAGGATTATTCCAAAGGCTGCTGGAGGCTCCCATCACATGCAGGCTCAGGAGGCCCTGCAGTCACAATGATTTCTGCTGCTTTCAGGTTCAGCTTCCTGCTGGCCACTGGGTGATGGTTTCCAGGAGAGACTGAACAGGTTGCTGTTGAGGTATTCATAAAATCCATGACAGAGATAAAGCAAATTACAAAACTGGTTTTTGAGCACTCTTGTTTTGTCATACTTTTGTTCTGAGGTCTCTGCTGGTGTTTAAATACAGTTTGTTTTTTTGTTCCTTAGGAGTTCAGTCCTTTAGCAGCTGTGATGCTGCTTTGGGTCTCATGTCCAGGTGGGCACTTAAAATTGCTGCACTAATATTTGTGGCCCATCCAAAAGGCTCCTGTCCAGCTCCTTGCCTCATCTGTGTCTTTTCCTTAGCTTGATAATCTTTTTCCCTTGTTCTGCCCTTGAGGTGCTTCCCTTCTAGCAGGAATACAGAGTAAAATCTTCCTCTTCCAATCACTGGGCTGTTTTCTATTTCCTATCCCCTCAGTGCTCACCCTGGTATTTATTATTTATTTAGCACCCCTTGACCTCATCTCTGAGGCTCTATGATTCCACCTTGATTACTACCTCTCTCTTTTTGCCACCTTCATTTTTTTCACAGTTTTTTCTTGAGCAGTCCACTTGTTTCCTTGACACTAACAATTACTGACAGCCTGGTATCCTGTCTCCAACAGTGGCAAATAGCAGATGCTTAGAGAATAATGTAAAAAGCAGGGTGAGGATATAATAATCCTAATATATCCTGGCAGCAGTGATCAGCGTCAGGTCTGCCTGGCTGTTGGGAATGTGTTTAAGCACAGCCCAGTGGGGGCTGTGCCTAACACCATGTGGGTGAAGAAAGGACAATTTTACAAGATGGCAAATTTTCTTGAGTAACTGCCTCTTTCCAAAAGTGCTGGCCTTTCCTCGTGCCACTGCTTTGCTTAGCTTAGCACAAAAGCCACACTCTTGTTTCTGAGCCAGTGCTGAGGTTTATTCACAGAACTCCTTGTACCTGATGGAGTAGGAGGTTGTGTTCTCTCCCTTCTGCCTGCTTGAGATGGTTGCAGTGTGGTAAGATGAAGGGAAAAGTCCTTGTGTTTGGTTATGAGCCCTCATGTGATTGTGCTGCTTGACAGATTCCTGTGGTGTTCAAGCTGATTGCAATAAAATCTGAGAAGTATGATGCTGAAAATCTGTGAAAATCATGGCCACACAGGGAAGGGAGAGACCCAAAGCAGTAGAAGTTATGTAGAATGTATGGGGGGCTTTTCTCTCAGTATCTTCATGGTTGCTTTGGGGTTCATTCTTTATTTACAGGTTGTTTTCTCTAGTATTCCTTCAAATCTGAAACAAGGTCTGAACTGTGTGAAGGAGGTAGAAAAATGCACTTCAATTTTACAAATGCTGGGTTTGAAGTTGCATCTAAAAATACCTCTTAGTATACAGAATATATTATCCAGGGTACTGAGCAGCTGAGTGATGCTGCAGGAGTTACAACTTTAGCTCCTAGTCCTTCTGATGCTTCCTCTGTTGCTATCACTGCTCCACAACACCACTTAAACTTATGAAGAAGATAAAGAAGAAGGACCAGCCTCTGCTTTACAACCTCTATCTTGCTTTATATGTATTACTATTGCCTAAAACCTTAAACTCCAAGTTTTTTACCATGTTATATTATACACTTTTAATCAAACTGCATGCCCAAACTCTTAGCTTCCAAAATTGAATGATAGAACTTTCTCCATGGCCTTAGGTCAAATGCAGTGTTCTGTTGGGGGTCAGTGTTTGTCAGCACAGAAGGTCTAAATGCTCAGCAACCAGGGTTCCAGCAATGCAGCATCCAGCACCATAGTTTGATTTATCCTCACCTGATAGAATTATTTTCAGAGTCTTATTTTCTTCACGTACTTTCTTTTTTGGTTATTACTTTGCTTGTTATCCACAACATTTTTTGAATCCTTGGGACTTCTTTAGGATCACATGTGAAGAACCAAATGGAAGTTGACATGGCTGATTATCAGCTCTCAGCTCTTCACTGTTTGACCTCACCAGTAAGGAAAAGGGTTCTTCTGGCCATGGAGGTGAGGCCACAAATCCCCACAGCTCTAAGTGCTCCAGTGCTTGGTGTGTGACTGTTGAATAAGACTGGGCACCATTCTTCCTGTCTGATTTCTCCCCTCTCCTTGCAGAAGCAGAGGAGTCCTCTGGTGTGCCAAGTGATGCTTGCAGTGGCTGCAGAGGATGTTCAGAACAGGGTGAGGCACACAGTGTGCCTTTCCCAGATGGAGCTTTCCAACTTTGTGCAAAGTTGTGCGTGCCAGAGCTCAGGAGTGTGCATGTATGCAAATGATCTCATTAGGAATTCAGGGCAGAAAGGCACAGAGATCCTTTGCTGCCACAGGGAGCTGTATCCAGAGACTCAGGGTGGAAATATGCCTCCTGATACATGTTTTAGTTCTGTATAAATCATCTGTAAGTGTGGCTCACTCTATTCATTTAGCTGGTGATACTGTTATTTAGGAGTGAAGCGAAACAGTCACAAAGTAATAAGGACTGCCTGAGAAGAAAATATGTGCTAAAGCTCTTAGGTGTAATGCTAATTTAAATAAAACATGGGCTGTGTTGGGGCTGAAGAATATTTTTTCTAGAAATCCTAATAATATTTAAGCCATGGATGCTTAAAAGTTGTTTGGTTTTTTTTTTTTCTCAAAATGAAGATGCCATGATTATTTAAGAATGTTTTAGACTCCTTTTTAGGTTGAGTGGATTCATTTTGTTCTTAAAAGAATATTTTATTGGTATCTTAGCAGTAGGGACACCTGTACTCATCTAATGTATGCAAATGCAGCCCAGCAGCCTTTACCCCTAAACAGGATGGAAAGCACAGAGAAGCACTGCTCATCACACTGCCAAGTCAGACCATGCTTCAAGTTAGGCTGATATCACTTTAATGATTGTTAATGCTGATAGGGTGCAGAGAAAAAGAATGTGAGTCTTTGTAGAAGCTGAATAAAAAGAAATGTTGCAAAAATAAATCTCCAAATTCTACATTAAGCCAAATTATAAATATGCTAAGGGTAATAGACATTTTACCTAGGAGGTGTTTATGGCCCCCACTCTCTCTTTCTCTGGAATTTATTCACTGTGGGGGCAGGCTGTAAAATCCTTTGCTGAATTGATAACCTTGTGCTACTTGCAAACAAAATTTGGTTAAATCAGAGTTATTGCTGCTATCTCACAGTGCTTTCTAGTTGTGGTGTAAAAATTAGAACAAACAAGTCTTACTGTCTTGAAGTACTCATTTATAAATATTAAAAGATAGGTGTGCATTTTTTAATGTGAGATTCTTGGAATTTGGGTTGGAGCATGGTTATGATAAGAGGATGTTATGCTGAAAGTAGAGGAACACTCCTGGTGCAGGAAGCTCCCTGAGCAGCTGCAATGAGAGCTGCAGGTTGTGCCCTGGGTGGGGAGATGGCCAGAGCCCCAGACAAGGGGCTGGAACCAGCACTGACCCTTCACCTGACACAGGACACCTCTGCTGCTGGCTGGGGGTGGCCAGGCACCCTGCAGGAGGTGGTGAACAGCAGCAAGACCCCAGACTGAATGTCACCTTGGGATGGGTGCTTGGTGTGAGGGCAGAAAAACCCAGGGAATCCTCTGCTGCGGTCCCTCCCTGGAGGCACCAGTTCCAGCCGTTACCATATCCTGCACTATGATTAAATGATTTAAATGCTCTCAGGTATTTGGGGCTCTTTTATGGGACACCTGGGGTTGAGCCAGTGAGGGAAACCTGCCTGTGTGTGTGGGGTATGCAGGGAGAGAAGCAGGGACCTGGTGGGTGTCTGGAGGGCCTTTGGTCCCAGCAGGGACAGTCTGGGTTGGTGCCACTGTGACCCCAGCAGTGGCACCTGAAGGGTCAGACAGACTCTGACTCCATCAGGTCATGGGAGTGCTTAATGAAGCCCTTAGCCTGTGGAACAGTATTTTTTTTTCAAAGTGAGATGAAATTCTTTAGTCTGTGGTGAGCCCTGAAAGTAATAGGTGCCATTAACTGGAGATTTAAACTTTGTCCCTGTCTGCTGCTGGCTGCAGATTTTATGATAGCTCTCTTTTTATTTCTCCAATTTGTGTTGTATGGTTTGGGTTGCTTTAGCCTGTCAAAGTAGGCTGGAGACACTTGGACTTCCAAGTAATTTTCTGAAGAGTTGCAATGGATAAGGTGGGGCTTCCCCCTGGCTCCTTCATTGGTGTCAGGGCAAATATTATGTCTGCCTGCAGCACTTGAGTGAAATCTCCTGTGGGCTGGGAAACAGAAGGTGCGAATACTGTGTTAATGATGCTAATTTGGGAGAAGAGATAGCCAGGAGGGCACATTGTCTCCCTCCTGCTGAAGCAGTAAGCACCGTGTGCTGCAGGGATCTCTTCTGTTGTGGTTTGGGCTGCCTGGGCTCAGGTGTCTCTATCTGTCCTCACAGCTCAGAAATAATGGTTTTAAAAATTCATAGTTTTTTAAAATGTTTATCTGAGTAGGAGAAGATGACTTACAGTGATTATTTTATTGTTTTGCCATGTAAGCTCTTCAGTAAACGCATATGATCATGGAACCACAGAATTGGTTAGGTCAGAAAAGACCTCCAAGATCATCAAGTCAAATATTTAATGATCACCACCTTGTCAGCTAGACCATGGAACTAAGTGCCAAGTCCAGTCATTTCCTGAACATCTTCAGGGATGGTGGCTCCACCTCCTCCCTGGGCAGCCCCTTCCAACAACCCCTTCTGTGAAGGAATTCTTCCTGATGTTCAACCTGAACATGCCCTGATGTATCTTGAGGCCACTTCCTCTTGTCCTGTTGCTGATTGCCTGGGAGAAGAGGCTGACCTTCACCTGGCTGCAGCTTCCAGGGAGAGGTAGAGAGTGAGGTCACCCTGAGCCTCCTTTGTCCAGGCCAACACAGCTCCCTCAGCTGATCCTGGTGCTCCAGACCCTTCCCCACTCCGTTCCCTTCTGTGGACATGCTCCAGCCCCTCAATGTGTTTCTTGTTGTGAGGGGCCCAGAGCTGCACACAGGATTTGAGGAGTGGCCTCAGCAGTGCTCAGGCAGGGGACAGTCACTGTCCTGGTCCTGCTGGCCCCACCATGGCTGGGACAGGCCAGGTGCCCTTGGCCTCTTGCCCACCTGGGCACACCTGGCTCCTGTTGAGCTGCTGGTGAGCAGCACCCCCAGGGCCTTTCCCACCAGGCCCTTTCCAGCCCCTCTGCCCAGCCTGGAGCTGCAGGGCTTGGTGTGCCCCAGGACAGGGCCTGGCTGGGCCTCAGCCCATGGAGCCAGCCTGGCCAGATCCCTGTGCAGAGCCCTCCTGCCCTGCAGCACAGCACTCCCACCAAACTGGTGTCACCTGGCTGAGGGTGCCCTCGATGGCCTCATTCAGGGCACCCATGGAGTTGTCCCCAGTGCTAGGCCAAGAGTGACCCAGCTGAAGGATGGGTGTGTGCAGCAGGGGCAGAGGCAATTTTGCTCTTGTCCTAGGCAATGAAAAGGTGCCAGGACACAGATAAGCCGACTGAGGGAATTCCTATTTTTTTCATAAGTGGAATCATACATTTTGTATTTATTTTCTAACCAGATATTTTTAAACCTATCCAAACTTTAGGGTGTTGTTTCTGCTGTAAGCTGCTTAACATTGCCACTCTTCCTGAGGGTACAAGGTGTTTAACTCCCTAGGTTTTAATACATTTCCAAATACAAATCTCTACAGATATTTTCACATTTTTAAAATATCACCATTTTTACAAAATATTAGGAAAGCTTATATTTCACTAATCAATACAAATTTCAGCATTGACATCTAACTCATGTAGTGGCTTGCAGAGCCATGTGAAATGACTGCATTAATCTCACAGAGTGTTTACTGCTTCCACAGTACTGATATTTTTATAGGGAAAAAGAGACCTGTGTCTCATGCTCTGCAGCCAAGCTCATTACTCTGGTGGCAGGTATTGGGGAGTCTCTGTGTTCAGCTCTGTTGCCTGTTGGATGCCACTTGGGCTCATGTTTTTCTGGATGAAATTTCCTAATCAGTGAGGTCCACCCCAAGTGTCCTTTGGCTGTAGCAGGGACACACATAAACTGGCATGATGGAAAACTGAACCTATTTCATGTTTCTGTGTTTCACTTTCCTGAGCTCCCCCTGACACCAATGAAGCCAAAAGAAATGACATCACCTGCCGTATTTGTAAGATAAACAAATACTTAAATTTTTGTGGAATGCTTTCCAATGGATCTCTTTTTAAAACTTTACAAGCTTTAATTCTCTGTCATCTGACTATCAGCTGTGGTTGAAGGAAGATCTAACTCCAGATCCTAAATGAAAGATTCTTAGTGTATCTGTCATAAACAAGTAAAGAAACAAACCCCAATCTCTTCTTAGTCTCTAAGAAGTGTTGCTCTACAGCTGCATCAGTATTTTATTGTATATTCTATGTTCTGGGCTATTCCAACAGATAATTTTGATCAGGAAATGACTACCAACCCATCACTGCCCCAAGCAATGATGAATTCACAACCCTTTATAGAGTTTGTGAGTTTGCCATGTCGTCTGACATTGATGCAGAACACTGCATCTCCCAGAGACGAGGAAAAAGCTCACTGGAAACACTTTGTGAATAATAATTATAGAGCTATATTCACCTCTGATTTCTTTTTGAGATCTCTGTGAGAAAAGTGGATACTGAGATGGAATTTTCTCTTTTGCTCTGTGTCGCCTAGGGACTTTTTTTGCTTCTGGCTGATTGAGGAAAAATGAGAAAATGCTGAAATTGAACACCAGACTTCCTAATAGTATGAAAAGCATCCTAAGGGGCTTGGATGTATGTCATAATGGCAGTAGTTTCTTGGGTGATTGGTAGCTAAGAGGTCAAGCTTGAAAATCTTGATATCATTTTCTAAGATAGTTCAGTTTTGTCAGGATGACAGATTTTTGATCGGAGATGAAATATAAGGAATGAGGGGTTTATTTTGTAAAGATGATAGAAACAGGTAGCTCTTTTTGTACAACAGACCCTGTAATCCTTTTCTTCTTTTCCTCAAATGTGGATGCTGACTCTGGAAAAGATGAAGATCCAAGGACAAAATATTGCCTGGAGCAGTCGATGTCATCTTTTATAATAGCTGTGCTGCACTGCTACATAAAAATGCTTTGCAATGGCAGTGTTGGGGCACGTGTAATTCTGGAAATGCATTCAGCTTTTAGTGTCTTCTAAGGCAAAATTGCCTGTTAACAATTGCTTCACTATCAGGAAAGCTTCTGAGAGTACCCTGTGTTTACAGATTCAGTAATCTGTTTTCTGGAGTTTGGGGCAGTTGCTGCTCAGGGTAGAGTTCTGCAGAGACAGAGTTGACTTTTGGGATGGTGTGGTTCATTTCTGTGTAATCTCTGAAGCCTGACATAGAATATAACAACTCTAGATTAAACATTTTTTCAAATTAGTGACTTTTATGTGCATGGTGATTGCAAGCAAACAGGAAAGGATATTAAAAAGAGAAGTTTTATAAGCATATTGCAAATAAAAATGACATAATATTTACATAGCTACATCCTGTTAAATGCCTTTGAATATCATGCAACAACATCTCTCCAAATACCAATTACTGTTTCACTGTAACTGTAGTGGTTGAGGCGGACTCTGAGTCTCAAACTGCTGGAAAGTTCCTTATGTCAAGACACCAGGTCTTTGAGAATAAATATTTTACTGCTCAGGTTAACCCTGAGTGATTATCAACAGCACTGAATAAATGTGTGAAATCCCAGGGGCTGTGTGCAGTATCATACCCAGGAAAGGTCCCTGGCAGCCATGAGAACCCTGCTGGCAATCAGCAAGGGGTTGCATCCTTAGGAGCCACAGTCTCCCACGCTGTATGTGAGGAGGAGGAAGGAAAGAGAGATGCTGACCCTCAGTGCAGGAACTTCTCCAGCTTGCTGCTGAATATCTGCCAGAACTGAATGGAGGAAAATCTCCTTTGTCTCAAATTTGCTGAAAATGTCCCTCAAAGCAGCTTTAGCCCACACTGCCCCTCATTCAAAAGAAAGGTGATAACTTTGTTTTCTGTCTTCTCGTTGCACTCAGGGAAACACACAAATGCTGCCAGAATGTGAGTGGGTATCATGTTCTGAATGTGCAATAGTCTTTTTTTCCTGAGAGGCTTTATTTTATGATTTAATTATTGTATGACAAGGGTTTGTTTGAAGAAGAAGAAGAAGGCAATTTAATTGGGTTTTCTATTTTACGGGCAGGATCTAAAGAATTACTGGAAGGTGTTTTTCATAATGTTTACAACTCTCTTTTTATACCACATATTGACACGTGTTTCATGGCTAACACAGATGTACGTAGGGAAATAGTACATTTTATAGGCTAAGCCTATAGTTTAAGGCAAATAAGCAGGCCTTGCCTTTAGTAGAATATTTCCCTGCATTTCTGATTTTAAATAGTGTGGATAATGGTGTCTTTGCTATCCAAAGAGTGTATGGTTATGACTCATGGTGTCATAAATACTACGGCTATTACAGTGAGCATCCAAGTGAAATTACACAAAATTATATATTTGCCAGGGTTCTTTTCTCTAACAGCCAAACTTCAAAATAGAAAGCTTTATTATTCATTTTGATGCGTCTGAACTACTGAATGTTCTTGCTGGCCCACTAGACAGTTTAATAGGGCTCCTGAACATCATCAATAATTCATGCATCTCTTAAACAGGGATGTGGTACTTGTTGTTCAACCATAATCTGAGTGTATTAAATTGTGAGCTGCTATAGGATGGTCAGGGACATGATCAGTGCTGGGCCTAGGCCTTACAGGTGTGCAGAGTTCTTTGGATCCTGTGGATTTAAACTCCCTTTGTGGTGCTCCCAAGCAGGGAGATCTCCTCTTTGCCCTCCCCACAACTGTTGCTTTTCCTGAAAGGGAGGCAGCTGTTAGCCAAGGATGTGGTTAATGTCCTTCAGTGCAGTTTGGATGATGTAAATAATGTAAATAATCCCCTGAGTATGACTCTCAGTGCTGGCTGGACCAAAGAGAGAGAAATGTGGTCCAGGTGGAGGGGTGGGGAGGAAGCCCAGGCTGGGGTCTGTGAAGGTTCAGGTGGCATTAGCAAAAGTGAAAATTAAACTGGAATGGATTGTTTCAGTTCAAGACAGAGCTGAAAATCCAGTGATTATTGTAGGATGTGTTAGTTGGTATTTATGAACAAATCTAATGGGATGTGATTTTTTTTTAAACTATGTCTTTGACTTCATTGTTTTTTTTTTTTATGTCACACACCACACACGCTGTGACATCCCTTGTTGTGCTAAATACCATACCCAGAGAGAAGCTTTTACAATCAAAGAGAATGAGAAAGGCCAAGGTGAGTACAAGCAAGGCTATCCCAGGGGCCTGTCATCTTGCCATGCCTCAGGGAGGTCTGCTGGTAACATTGGCTGGCTTTGATCTCCTTTTGCCACTGCAGAACTGAGACACACACAGCATGCCTGGGATGAGCACCTTGGCAGAGCTGAGAAATCACCCAGTTCTCTGCGTAGCAATCCAGGCTTTTTCTGCGAGATCCTTCCTTCTGCAGACCTGTCACCCTTGAGCCATGCTCATGTCTCAACAGGAGTTGAGTAAGAAGTTACAAAGAACTCAGAAATTAAAGGTGTATTGTCTTGTGCAGATATTTCTTAGAAACTGTTGGCAGTGTTATTTTTGAATAAGAATTTGTTGCACAAGGAGGAGTAACTTGTCAGACAAGTGCAAGAAAACAGTACATATAACCATTCAAGTGAAAGTATTACTGTAGGTGGAATGAGTCTAAAGCCAAGACCTTCTTCTTCTTCCCTTTTTGAACTTTTTGTCCTTTATCACGCTTCTAAGAAAAATCTGATGCTGACTTGTTGAGCTCTGCATTGCTCTCTGGATAAGGGTCAGAGTGTGCCTCTCTTTGCTCAGGATGCAGAAGACTGTGAAGAACTCCATGGCCATGCAGCTTTCAGGAGTGAAGCTACAAAACCCAGGCAAAAATGAGCTGTGCTGGTTTGAAAATAGCTTTTTTGCAGCTGACTTAGGGGCTGGTAATGCAGCACAGCATTGTGTGATGTCTGTGTGATATCTGTGTCGAGCTGGGGAGCAGGAGGAGGCTGCTCAGCTCTGTCCCAGCCTGACATTGCTTAAAGCTGGGGGAAAGGCAATTCACTGCATGCTGGCTCAGTGTGCCTGATGCCTTATACATAGAGTTTCTAAGAAAAATGGGCTAGAGCTCCCATTTTTCTATCCAGACCGCAATGAGGTTAATCCTAACCACGTGCAGCTCTTCCTGGAAATAGGTTTTGGGTGGTGGAGGTGTTTGAAAAGAAAGATAATGCTTCTTCACTTGCTTTTGGCCGTAATGGAAGCATTTAGATCTCAACACTTCTCTTTAACTGCTGCCTTTCAGTGAACCTTTTCCTCTGTCAGGGTGAAGTGTTTGGGTCAAATGAAAATTCTGGCTCTGTGGTGAACTAGCAGATGATGGCGGTGGTGATTATCAGTCATCTTGCACCTCTGCCTTGCAGTGCTGGCTGCTGGAAAAGGGCTGTTGGTTCCACACAAGGGTTACTGTGCTTGTTCATCTGGGACACACAGCCTGAGCAAACCCAGTTTCTCAACAGGCTGCCAGCAGGGCATCTGAGATCACAGCTCCTGAGCCACGCTGGAGAAGGGAAGCTGGAACTGTTTGAGCATTTGAACACGTTTTAAGGTGTTTGATTCTGACCTGGGAGGGCTGAGTCTCGCTGATCATGGCTGAGCTCTGAGCACTGCTGCCTCCTTTGCCCATTGCCTGCCTGGAGCTGCTGCTTATGCAGTGCTACAGGTTGTCCTGCTTCTGCCCAAACTGCTCATCACCAATAAAACAGCTCTGAAACGTGACAGGATGAAACCATTTCATAAGGAATTCTTCTATTCCTATTTTCCTCCTCTCATTGCTATGACAAGTGCTGGAGTTCCTCCAGACTGTCAGTGGGCTACAGCCTGGGACCCTCTTTCCAAATCTGTTTTCTGCTTTATTTCTTAGTGTCATGTTTTGTTTCCATGGAAACTCCCCAGCCGAACTCAAGTTATAATGCTGTCAGGTGCATGAACAATGCTGTCATTAAAGAGCATCCTCAGCTCTGGATGTTTACTCGTCATGTGTCCTGCCAGACACTCAGTATGGTGTCAGGAGAGGCCACGTGGTCACCAACACTTGATGGGAGCCTGAAGGCTTTGGAAGAGCTGCTGAAGCCGGCTGTTGCACCCCTGGAGAGGAGTTTCCTTTGGCTGGTGTTCCTTAAAGCTGTTGCGCCCACAGCAATTCTGCTCATAGGAAAGGAGGGATATTTTGCCATTTTCAAAAGAACACAGCTTGGGCTGTGTGTAAAAGCCTGTCTGCAAAATTCATATTGAAGAGAATAGATTTACAACAGCAGCAAAAGAAGTTAAACAGAAAAGATGTTGTTTCCAGGAAAATCAGGTTAACTACAAACTGCACCTTGGAGGGAAGGGCTGACTTCTATCACTGAGCATGGAAGTGTGTGAGGCAATTTTTGTTTGCTGTGATGAAGAAGAGTGGCTGATTAGATCAATATTTCTCATTCTGTTTGCACCCTGGAATCTGCTCATGGCAATCTTCCTTCTTTCAGCCCCAATCCTACTGTTTTCTTTGAAGAACATCAGTGTAAGAAAAAAAAGCTTACTTTTGTGGAGGCAAAAGTACCAAAATAACAGTTTTCCCTTTCCCCTGAGAAATTTTACAGATGCTGTTATATTGGGAACCCCATTTTCTAAGTGCCACATTAGCAGGACAAAACACAGTGCACAAGAAAATTTGCAACCCTTTAAGGAAGAGCCATTAGACTGTGAGATAAAATGTGGCTCTGCATCTCTAAAAATAATATATTTGCATCTCTATAAGAACTTCAATTTTGGTAGCCAGGAATAGTCTAGGCATCTTCATTGTAATTATTAAGAATTACTAGCTTGCACAATTACTGCTTTGAGAGAGATGTGAATGTACATGGTATTTTAGAGGACAGGGAGAAGTGAAGAATTTATTGCTATTTAAAAAGCTGGAGTTTACTTGTTTGCTGGCAAACAGTACAGGAATTCAAGAACTGTCAAGGTGGAGAAGGCTGCAGGGTAATCTCGTTTGGTGTCTCTGATCTGATGGATGCTAAGATGTTCAGAGGAAGGGGAAAACCTTGTTTTAGCAGAGGGGAGAGAATTTCTCCATCCAGTGAAAAGGAGGAGCTGGAAGAGGGAGGAGAGCAGAGATGCAGAGCACTTTTTTTTTTTTTTTTTTTTTTTTTTTTATGGCTGTTACTTTACATTTGAAAAACCCTAAAAGAAAATCATCAGTTTGGAAAGAGATCAGTGTCAGGAAGTTCTTTCACATAAATCTGCAGCTACTCTGCTTTAGGAACACAACATTTTGGTCTCAGAAACTCCTTTTTGTGTTGTCAGTCACACAGCCATAGCCTGAAGACTGCCACAGAGCCCCCTGGACTCAAGGAAAGAGACTCATCATTCATTGTGGCTTGTATCATGTTCAAATAGCAGAATTGGGCCCCCAAGGCCTGCAGCCTGGAAGGTGGGAGCAGCAGGAGTTTCTGCAGTGTGGAGTGGGGTGATCAGACCATGGATTTCCTGATTTTCTGCTTATATGATGCAAGAACAGTAATCTTTTCTGGAACTGTTGAAAATGCCCACAACTCTGCATCTTAGAATGGGCTTTACATCCCAAGTAAAAGTGGTTTCCATTTTCTAGTTTGTAAATCTGTATCTGTGCACTGTCCTTCCATAGCAGGATGGAACCTCTCCATTCAGCGCTGCAGATCAGCTCTGCTGGCTTTTTGTTTCTCGTTAGCTTATTGCAATGATTAAAATAGATGAGATAGGATGTACTTTGTGCATGAACACTGCCAGAAACTGGCAGCCCTCCACAGGGCTGTACTAACAGGTGCAGATACTCCTTGTCAGCACAAAGGTGGCCGCTCACCGTTCCTTACTGCTGCTCTCATGGTTGGGGTGGGAATGCTCCTGCTGGCTCCTGGTGCACACCAGCATTTTGACCTCCACAAGCACCTCCTGCTGCAGGATGCTGCTGGAATAAGCTCTTAGCATGCCTGTCTTCTGCTCCTCGAAAAGGCCCATTTTTCACAGCACATTTTCTTTTGAAGTCTGATTCAAAGCCCATTGTAATTGGTGTAGTATCCTATGCATTCTAATGCAGCCAAATCAATGGTCATGCATTTAGGAACGAAGAAAATTGCTTGCATCTGCAGGGTGGGAGGATTCAGTCTTAGAGTGCCATGATGTTTGAAAGGGTCTGGGATGTCAGGCTGAAACCCAGCCAGGTGTGAGCTCCAGCTTTGTGAGGCTGGATGTGGCCCTTGGCTGTACCTGTGGGGGAGGGATTGCTGCTCACGTGCGCCCTGCTGATGGCAACTGCTCAGACATTCAGCCTCTCTCTGATGGCAACACGCTTTAAAAAAGGATTATAGACATTCGTGAAGGGCTTAGGAAAGTTCTGCAAAAATGACTGGGTGTCTGTAAAACATTCATTTTTAACGAGAGGCTCAGTCTAGTTAAAATAAGGTTAAGAGGATACTTATTGGAACTGTATAAACACTGCAGCAGGAGATTTATGGCTGCAGGAGGCTTTTTAAACTAATAGGCAAAAGTGGAACTATATAAATCAGTGGTTGGAAACTAAAATTAAGCCAGTACATGTTGGAAGAAGTGTAACCCTGAAAAAAATCCTGCATAAGGACAGAGTGGGTCTTTATCACTAGAAGTCCTTAGGAATATATCCATTTTGAAGGTCAGTGCATTACTGACTTCCAGGGTAGCTGCAGGAGATTCTGATTAAAGATTTCTGGGTTATAATATGTGTAAGACCTCATTAAATATTTAGACTCTCTACTCTTGGCCTTAAAATCGAAGCACTTGGCAGTCACTGATGTGAGGGAGCTTTGGAGAAAATCCTTCCAAAGTTTTAGATTGAATATTAGGAAAAAGATCTCTTCACAGAAGGAGCTGTCAAGCACTTGAAAAGGCTGTCTGGGGAAGTGGTAGAGTGTCTCTGGAATCCTTAGATATGGCACCTGGGTGTGTGGTTCTATGGTGGGCTTGGCAGTCCTGGATTCATGTTGGACTTGATGGTTGCAGAGCGCTCATCACACTGTTAGGTGATAATTTCCATAAGGAATGCAGACTCTACCAGCCAGGATTGCTCCAGAATCCAATGATTTTTTAAAAATTATTTTTCTTTGCTGTTCTGATTTATTGTTTTTGTTAATAGCTTTAAACTGATATTTCTTAGCATATATCTTTGCTGGAGAAGTTTTAGATGTAATGTTTTTAACTATATATAAAATTATCTCACTGATGCTTTTGAATGTTTTATCCCAAGTGCAAAATCTGTAGCTAAATATTCTGGGCAAGTAATGAAACTGTCTTTAAAGAAACCCTTTGAAATGTACATATTAAGTAAGTGAAGAAAGGAAGAATCAATGAATATTTTTTTTCATTCACAACTCTCAGCTGCAGAGATCTTAGATGTTGCTTATGGATTTAATAAGTATAAAGTTACAAAGAAGGTTTCTTTTTCTCATATTTTACTTTCCTTTAAACAACTGTCATCAGATTTACAGGTCACTGTGTGTGTTGCAAACAGGATTTTATACTGTTTTGATCACAATTTATACACAGATTTATACCGTTAAGATCACAGTTTTTGAGATTACAACTAATTTGTTTATTTTTAATACAGCATTTATTAAGGTAAAACTGAATAAGTGTCCTGTGCATCAATGCCCTTTGAGAAGCACTCTCCATGTCTGAGTTCTGTCAATACCATGCTCAGCTGAAAGCATCACCTCTGTAAGAGCCTCCTCCCAGATCCTCACAGACAGATTTCTGCCCATGACCATGTGGCAGCAGCTTGTGTCCTGCATCTTCCTTAATTGCTTGTAAATTACATGCTTTGGAAAGCAGAGAGTGATTTTGATTTTTGAAATACAATACTCTCGAGGCAAACTTGCCTTGAGAAGGAGTAGGCTGAATTCTTGCCTTGGAGATTTTTAAATTCACTAGAAAACTTAAGCTTCAGCAGAAGCCAATGGTGTGGGTCAGTTCAGCAGTGTCACAAAATACAAACTGATGACATTTTAATGCCAAACAGAATTGTACTTCAGGAAAATAATAATAATAACAGTATTCTACCTGCTTGATCTGCTTTAAAATGTTTCATTTGCCTTAACAAAGCCTTGGGAAGACCTGGTGTGGCTGATGCTATTAATATTGAAGACCAGTGCTTTTAACAACTGTAATGGCTCTTGAAGTGCAGCACATGGGTATTATAGGAGTAAGAATAATATAAATTTAACTAAACTGGCTTAATGTGCCCCCTCCTGCTGGGGAAAAAGAGCCTAACAGGCCAGAAATGAGAAGGAGTGAAGAAGCAAAGCAGCTCATCAGATAACAAAAGCACAATGTGCAATCAGCCACACGGGTCCTTTCAGAGAAACTGCCCCAGTGGTGCTTCCAGGGAATGAAGCAGATGCACAAAATAAAAGTAAGTGGGAATAAAGGAGTCTGTGTATTTAAAAGAATGTGACAAGCAGAATTGAATGTTAGCAGGTGATGGTGCTGGTGAAGCTGCACCCCATCCAGTGTAAATCTGAAACAGAGCCATGGGTTCTGTGGGGTGTCCTGAGCAGCAGAGGGGTCCCTGAGAGCACCGAAACTGGGAATGAACCAGTTTGCAGAACTTTCTGCACTTCTGGTAAAGGTGTTTGGCTATTTCCCTTCCCAGTTTCCATCCCTAAACTTTTTGCTGTTTGGGTAAAACCTGCTCTTTCCTTGACCAAGGTTTGTTCCTTGTGTTTGTTTCGTTGTGGTTATCACTCAAGCTGTTCTTTTCCAAGTATTTGTTGCAGATGCACTTCAGGGGTTGTGTTGTTTGGGAATTCCTTTGATGCTGAAGAGCTCCTTCTAAAGCTCGTCTGCACTTTATGTGCTAAAATCTTGGGAGCTGTTTTTCTCCTGAGATTTTGGGAGGTAATGGTAGCTTCTGCAAATATCAGCTGCCATTTATCAGGTTGTGTTTGAAATCTGGCTTTTTCAAGATTTCAATAACTTAACATTTGGAGCATTTAAAATACAGAATTTTGGTGGCTTTTTCCTTCATGAAATTCTATCTTTTTCTACTTTGCAAAGCTAGCACCGCCTTCTGGAAAGGTAATGGTTGTATACCTACAATTGATAATGTGATTCCTAGGAAATTTCAGCTCCACTTCAAACAGAAATCCCTTTGATTTGGGGTGTCTCTGTAGGGCTGTATGGTGCTTAATCTCTAGGGTTACCTGTTTGCACACACTAATCAAACATTTATGTAGTTTAGTGCTAATGTGTATATTGTTATTTTGCTGAAATTTTTGTGCACAAAGCACCTGTGTGAAGTGTTTGCCGCAGGAGAGAGCACTGTGAGGGTTTGTGCAGTATCCTTCCACTGTATGTTCTGTTCTTACAGAGTCCACAGCTTTTATTTGTCCTTCATGTTTTGTTTTTATCAGAGCACGGGGCATTTCTTAGCCTGCAGACTTTGTGCAGCTGCTGTTCTTTGCCTGCTGTTTTGTCCAAGGGACTGGAAGACAAAGTGAATTTCTACTGTTGGAAAATAAGGTCTTCCTGCCCTCAGTCACTGATGTAGTTTGCCTTGTTCCTGGAAGTAGAGAACACAGCAGTTGGAGTTGTCACTTTGGGGTGAAATTTGCTGTGCTAGTGTGCTTTGACTTCAGGCAGTGTGTTTTGCAAATGAGAAAGGAAAAGTTTCTTGATTATGAATGTTAATAATTAAAGATACAGGACACCACTATTTTGAAAGCCTTTTCCTTAGAAACAGAA
Organism: Ammospiza nelsoni; assembly: GCF_027579445.1. Classification (NCBI taxonomy): domain Eukaryota; kingdom Metazoa; phylum Chordata; class Aves; order Passeriformes; family Passerellidae; genus Ammospiza; species Ammospiza nelsoni. The sequence continues at coordinate 14,951,982 of NC_080647.1, read as the reverse complement.
GTTTTTCAGGTGACAAATTTACTGTGTGTGACATTATTATCATCATACTGGGTGTGATTCTGTTGACTTATGGGTTTCTAATTTTTTGGAAGGGTATGAGAGTCAATGTTCAAATGGCCATTTCATATAAATACAAATAAAATACATCTGAAGAGGGCTATCCTAGACAGTACAGTCTGGGCCTTAACCTCAAGTCCTTGCAAAGTGAAGAAAAATGTGATTTCCCAAACCATTGCTGTCTTGCTGGCACTCTGTTTTATTCTTATTGAGATTTTCTTTAACTGATAATCTCTCAAATGATTCCTTGTATGGATTTGAGCAAATCGCCTGCTGTTGTGGGACTTAATTGCTGGATAATCAATGTGTGATACTGCTGCTTGTTTTTTGTTTTTGTCTTTAAACAACGTGAACCCCAGCTCCTGGGGAACAGCTGAATTTCTGGCTGTCCCTGCCAGCTTGGCTGGGGCACAGGGGCTGTGGTGGCCACCCTGGACATGGGCACGGGCCCCTGGTGCTGCTGCACTCACTGGGCCAAGGCGCTGGCCAAAACTTGCCAAGGATGTGGAATAACAAATAATTTCTGAGGTTTTGAGGCTATTTATAACTTGGGGGGGGAAAAAAGTGCTTTTTAAAGGCAAAAATTGCATGAAATGTGTCCTGTCAAACTCTCACTCATCAATGTCAAATTCTCATGACATTGACAAAATAGCTATTTCTGCATGGAAAATGTGACAAAACTGAGTTTTGAATTTGCTGCTGACTTTTTTGTTTGCTGCTTTCCTTGGAATTAGCTGGTTTCTTTGGGAAGGTGTTAATTTTAAGCTAGCAACTCTAAAAGTGGGTGAATTTTCTGCTCAAAGTAGTCTTGATGTTGAGTTTTTATTAAAATTGTGGTTTACTTTTTATGAAATACATGTCTGGGGAGCTGGGAGAATGGTGCATGGCAGATTGTGAGGCAGACACTGGAGCACTGCATTTATGGGCTGGCCCGTGGCTCTGAGCTGGGTTCCCTAAAGATGTTCTCACCCCACAATGCAGCAGGAGGGCAAAGCTGCTGCCAAGTGCTCTTCTGAGGGGTAATGGTGTCAGTTTGTCATCATAATGTTGCCAACATGTGACATGCTTGCACTTAACTGACTTTTTAATTATTAGACTTTTTGGACTTGCTATGTACTTAGAAGTCTTATGAAAATTGTCATTTGTCTTGCTCAGTGGTAGGTAAGAATAAGTGTGAAGGACAGTGAAAAGCAAGTACCTATGAATGTTCTGTGGATGTGGCCTCACTCTTGAGTTTTTTTTTTGACAAAAGAATAAGAAGGTAGCTGATAATCCTGACAGACAGTAAATTACAGGCAGGCATTTGTTTCTGAGCCCAACTGCTTTTGCATTTCTTTTTGTATCCTAAGGGAACATCTCTACGGCAGATAAAAAACGTTTAAGAGTTAATGGTCCCTCTGTAAGATGATTTCCCTTTTAACCAGGCACTGAAAGCTGCCCCCTTAGAATGTGACTTCCTCAGCTTCTGTTTCAGAAGTCACTAAGTTGAAGCATCTGTGTCCAGTTTCTTGGAAAAAAGAAAAATCTCACAGCCCACACAATTTTCCTCTCCTCTTCCCTCCCAGGTTTCTGGCTAGCATTCCTCCCAGGAGAGGCAGGACCTGCCAGGAAGCTGTTTGGAGGCTTTCCCATGCTCTCCCTGAGGCTGACTTTTATCCTTCCTTTGCAGATGCCTGTCCTGCTCGCTTGTCTCTCAGGTCCTATTCACAAGCCTGATTTATTTGCCTTTATCTTTGGAGTTTTTTCAATGCAGTCACTGCAGCCTGTATTAGTGGTGTTCTGGGTTTCTGTTTTGTGTTCTCCATCTCTTGGCAGCAAGCCCCTCCTTTTGGTGGAAAGAGTGCTTCATCAATATTTATCATGAGGATTGAGCAGGCTGGGAGGTGACAAAAGTGGCCAAACATCCCCTGTTCTCCCCAGAACTGTGCTGGTGTGGTGTCACAGACATCTCTTATGAAAAACCCTTTCCTTAGGATTTTTCCTCCTGAGAAGCTGGGAGGCCTCAGGAACAAAATGTAAACAATGATTATCTGCTGCTGTGGAATGCAATGGGTGGATCTGTGATTGGTCCATGTTGGTTGTTTCTAATTAATGGCCAATCACAGTCAGCTGGCTCGGACAGAGAGCTGAGCCACAAACCTTTGTTATTCATTCTTTCTGATTCTATTCTTAAATAGCCTTCTGATGAAACCTTTTCTTCTACTCTTTTAGTATACTTTTAATGTAATATATATCATAAAATAATAAATCAGCCTTCTGAAACATGGAGTCAGATCCTTGTCTCTTCCCCAATCCAAGAACCCTTGTGAACACAGCCCAGTGTGGGCTTTGCAGATTCAGTAGTGTGGGCTGAGGTACAGCTCAGCTGGGGCTGTAGATGTGGCCCTGGACCACCAAAACCCACCAGAGATCACACTCTTAGTGGAGCTGTCATAATTTTAAAATCTGTGACCCTGAACATATTGTCAGGGTGTGGTGAAAGCCAAGGGAAGTTGAGTTTTGGTGCCAGCGTTGCTAAGGTGGCTTCTCTTGTCCTCCAGTCTGTGAGCAGAGTAGGATGAAGTGGGAAGGTGGCAGAGGATCATTGAAAAGACTGCTGCTAGCTTGGCATTAGCTGGTTCCAGAAGGAGATAGATGGAAATGAATTCCTGGAGAGTAGGCTTGATGAGCATCTTGAATTCTCCTGGGCTTGACTGGGAGCGGGTGATATTGAAATACACAACTGAGAGGTTCAAATGCAGGTTTGTCCCTTCCACAGCCTTGCTGTTACTCAGAGATCTGTGTTTTTTGGCTGTCAGTGGGAAGAAGCAAAGCAAGCAGATGATGCTGAATTATACAGGCAGTAATGCATTATCATATTTTTCATTCATGGCGGAGGTGGATGAAATGTCTGTAGAGATATATTTGAAGTTCTCCTTAAATATTTTTAATAAAATCATGATTTGCTGGTTTCAAAGCAATTGGTTCCTCAATCTGTTTGGTTACTTGTGGAAACCAGGACATTTTCAATGTAAAAGACTGCATACAAGTTTTGCATCTCCAAGGTTTGTTGTAAATGCCATAAAACCCCAAAGGAATCTTAGTACGGGAATTAAGATACAATCCTGCTTTGTGTGTATTATCCACTACTTCTTAATTTCATTTAGATAAGGAAATGCAATCTGCTGCAGAACACTGAATCCCAGTAGTAATAATTCTGGTACGCATCTGTACATCCAGCATCAGCTGCAGACCAACCTATGGATTTTTTTGTTCTGTAATAAAAGCAACTTAAAAAAAAAAAAAGAAAAGCCAAATCCTGTAATCCTTTGTTCATCTTGAAGTGAAATTCTTCTGTGCTCTGTGTGTCAGAGAGACAGCTGCTCCTCAACACACTAAAGCTTTGTTTGCTTCAAAGGAAGAAGCACAGAGTAAATATTTGTAGCTGTCAGTGGGGTCCTGTTGTTGGGGTGCAAACATTTGATCCTGGGCCTTCCCTGCTCATTTGGAAACTTTTGGGCTGTGTGGCTCTCATGTGCGTGGCTTAAATATTCCCTGAGAAGAATATAAGCTCACCTCTCATTTTTGAGGTCCATGGTATTTATTATCAATTAAATTGTATTTGTAACTGTTTTAAAGCTATTGTCATCTCCAAGATAACTGTTCTTTTTGTACTCTCACTTTTGATAGCTTTGTCATGTAAAGTTGTCCCCTAAATAGGGGTAATACAGCTGCCACAAAAATGTTATACTGATTTTTGAAATATGCTTCACCCCTCAGTCCCCAGACTAATTTGGTACAACCAGGGCTCCAAAATAATCTCTGAATGCTGGACATAAACCTGTACAAACCAATCTTTTATAACTGCTAGAGCAATAAAAAACACAGCTAAACCCCATAATAGAAGTAATCTTCATGACAGAGTGGTAAAACTTGCTAGGACTTCTCCCACTGATGACTAAATTTATCTGGTGTGCCAGTGCTGGGCACTGTGTGCTGCCAGGGCTGGGTATGGAGGAGTTGAGCTCTAAGTATGAAGTTTTATCCACTCTGGTATTCACTTATCCATTAAAAATCACATTATAATTAATCTACATTGGAACTGATTTTTAGTTGGAGCTATGTTTTTAAGAAGGGAAATAATGACATCCAATATGTATCAGTGCAGTTCATCTGTTGCTGTTTCCAATTAAGCCCTAATCTTTTCAGCACAAAAATGTTTATATGCCTAAGAATATGTCCATGCCTCCAGCACCAAAATCCTTTATTTTCCCATGCTTACAGAAGATAAACATTTATAGATCCTCCTGCAAGATATTTCCATGTTGCAGAATGCTTTGATAATCTCTGTGAAAATGTGTGTTTGGATTCTTTGTGATGACCAGTTTAAAAATGAAATTACACATCTCTTTAGGGAGGAAGCCTTGATAAATTATTTAAGCCTTTTAAAAATTAGTGTGTAATAAATACTGGCATATTCTTGTATGAAGTTCATTCTCTTATCTAAGGTTAAACTATAAAAGGATATAAGCCTTGAACCTGAGTGGAATTGATGCAATCATAATATTCACTTCAAGTGCTAGATCAAATTTGTTCAAGATATTGTGCAAAATATATTCATTTCCCATGAAAGTTGCTCTGAATTGGTAGCAGCAGCATTACAAAAGCTTGCAGACCCCTAGGATTAATACTACCCCAGGGTAAAATGAACACTTAGCAATCAGCCTATAAGGCTAAAAAGGGTCTACTTTCTCTATTTGTATGATTTCTTAGAGTGTTGGAGGGGTTTCTCTGTTTGTATGATTTCTGAGTGTTTGAGGGCTGTATTTGAAAATGTCAGCATTAGGAGAATTTGGAGCCTGTTTGGGAGTTGGTTTCAGTAACTGGTGATCAGATTTGTGTGGGAGGGAATGGCACCAGGCTGGAGGTGATGTTTGAATCCATGTGCTTGTCAATGCTTGGGTGCTGACCCAGGCTCAGACTGCCCCACAACGATAAAATGAGGTGGGTTTGGCCAAAAAATGGAAATGATGGAATGAACACATTGAAAAATGGGGCAGGGTTCTTCCTTCAACAGCATGTGTGGGACACCAGGTCTGTGTCAAATCTACATTTCCAGTTAGGGATAGCCAACAAATGTGCCTTGCTGCAGGACCAGCTGGGCGTGAGAAAGATGAGCCTGGGAGCACTCAGGAGTCAGAGAAAGGAGCACAGCCCTGCCTCCAACCAGCAGATTCAGACTGAACATCATCCAAACATGGTCAGCTCAGGACTGAGGAGCAAGAGACTGCTGATTCCAGCTCTTTTATGTAGCTCAAAGGTTTCATTCTCAGCATATCATGGTAAATGTTTTCCTTCCTTAAAAGTCAGTGGAATAACTGTGTGCCATTCTTTGTGTACTCTTCTACCAGGATTTGTTTTGTTCAGATAGTCCTTGCACTTTTGCTCCATAATTAAAATGTGTGTGTGGAAAATTGAAAAAAACCTCAGATTCCAATATGCAGGATGTATAAGAGAAATTCTTTCCAGTGGTTATGGAGCCTGACTTTTATTGGTATCCCCTTTCCACATTTCCTTTTTCTTTGTTCAGATTCTGTGTTAGTGGCCTGCCAGTCTTTGGGGAATACTTGTTCTCCACTCACAGTAAAAGGAGCTGCCAATGTGGTTTGGAGTATGAGCAGTAGCTTCAGTTTTCCTGCAGCCACAGGCAGGGTCCTGCCTTCCTTACACTGGGGACACATTTTGCTTTTTCTTTAGTCAGCCACACTGCTAAATCCTTCTGCTTCATGTGGCTGTTCTGGCAGTCATGGTTCATCTGTGATGGATCTGACTGAAATAATGAAAATCCCTGATAATCTGGGGTGGCAGTGTTTTCAGTGCTTTTTGCTCCATGACTGGTGGCACCCCAACCATCAGAAAGAGCAGTACAGAATCTGTATGTATTTCACTCTATTATTTCTCAGATCATTACCTTCTTATTAAATTCCTTGGTGAGGAGTTTCCTCTTCTTGATATTAATATAAATGAGCACAGTAATAAAAGGAAAAACCCCCAGCTTGGAATGTCTACTATCTATTTTAAATTGTATTTTATTCCTCCTTTCTTTCCCAAGGTTCTCTTTCTCTCTCAACATTGCAATACATTGAAAAATCCAATGAATATAGACAACTGCATCCAGCACTGCGCTGAATCCATACTGATCACAGGAATGCTATTTTTTAGGTGAAAAATAAAAGAGTAAACCACCTTCTGTGAGGTCATAAATTCTTGAAATGCTTTATATTTTCTCTGTTTAAAATGTGTCACTTTCTGTGGTATGCTGAGGAATCTCTTTCCATCTCATTCTGCAGAAAGAGCCTGGGGAATAAAGTTAACCGTTTATCAAATACTGATTTTCAGTTGCTTATGTCTTTCTTTCTAGGCTGCTACAAAAGTGCTTGGCTTTGCTTGTAAGAAATCTACATTTTGGGGAATTTCTGTCAAGTTAGTGATGCTGAGGTGTATGGCTATGCACAGCAAAAATGTTAGCTGAGGAGTTGATGCCATCTTTGAAGTGGTGCAATAACTCTTAAATAACTATTAAGTTTGAAGGGTTTTTTGATTGTTAATGAGGGATATATTGACATGACCTATAACTTATTAGCGTTTTGTTTTGTTGTTGTGTATCTTGTTTACTAGACAAATTATTTTCATTTCAGATTGCTCAGCAGTAACTGTTTCATATTTAATTAAACTGATTTTTTCTTGTCTTTGCTTATTGTTCAACTGGAAAATAGAACAGCTGAAATGTGCTAATCAGAAATTCTTTGAGAGCCGGAAAAGTCTTTATTTTGACTGAAAACAAGTTTTATAAAATCACTTAGGACTTCCTCAGAGAAAGATAGAAAGTGCTCACTTTCAGTTTGTCCTCTTTACTCCATTTTTGGGGGATAATGTTAGCACAGAAGGAGTTTGTGTTTTATGTTTTCCCTTAAACCTTCTGGCATTTCCACTTCCATCTAGACCTCAAAGTTCTGAGGTAAGGGCTCATTGGATATCCTCAATATCTCTTGTTCCTTTATTTGCTGCTAAGTTTCCTTTTAGTGTTTCTGATGTGTTTAGGTGCTGACTGTGCAAAATTAAACTTCAGACCCCAGGCAGGAGCAGCCTGAGGTGCTGCCAGTGGATGTGGGAACTCCACTCTTCAAGGAGCAATGTGGGACACAGTAATTCTGCATTTTCTCACTGCAACATGAGATTATTTACTGAATAATGCTATTGATGCTATGCATAGATGTGGTAGCATCAGTAACTTCATCTTAACAGGTTGTAGCAACCCAGTCTGCCTGTAGCATCCCCATGTGAAATCCATTTGCTCATCTTCACAGTCACAGAAGCTCTAGAGCAGCCTTGCAGCTCTGTGGAGAAAGAAACAAGGCAATGTGTCAGTGTCTGCAGAAGTGGGAGTGTTCCTGTAGTTTATTTGGAGCTGGATCATTAGGAATCAGTTTATCCAGTGGAATAAATAGCCCCAGTGCTTCCTGGAGTAAGCCCAAGGCTCCTCTCCACAGGTTATTAAAAATAAAATGAAAGGTAGGAAAATCTATTAATGCAGCATCTTGTTTGTGAAGGCAAAGAAATTCTTTGGAGGGACCATATATATATATATATATATGTGTGTATATATATATATATATATATATATATATGAAATATGGATGTAGTGTTGGTATATTGCCATAAAATCTGTTTTCCTCCTTTCTTACCAGCAAAGGTCTGATACCATCATGGTTTTTTTATTGGTACTGGGGTGATTTGGCTCTTTGGTGGGCCAGGTGCCCATCAAAGCTGCTCTGTCACTTCTCAGATGCACAGGGGAGATGGAATATATCAAAAGGCTTGTGGGTAAGGGCAGGGAAGTCACTTAGCGTTGCTAAATGATTTTGATTTCCCCAAACACTCAACTTGGAGACTTAAGTTTACTTTATGACCAATCAAATCAGAGCAGGGTAAGGAGAAATAAAACCAAATGTTACAACACCTGCCCCCACAGCCCTTCCCTTCCTCAGCTTCATTCCCATTTTCTCTACTTCCCCCTCTCTGGTGCTGCTGATGGGCTCAGCCTTGGTCTGTGCTGGCTCTGTTGGACATGGGGGAAGCTTCTGGCAGCTTTTCAGAGAAGCCAAATCTCTGGTCTCCTCCAGCCTGGCCACACAAACCCAAAACATCCCACCCTTCCTAGTTTAGTGCTAGTTTATGTGAATAATGCACATTTTCTGACACAAAACCCTTGCTTATTCTTTAAATATATCCCCTACAGACACCTGGACTAAGTTCTACAGTAGTTCTTGAACACAGTCATGCCTTGAGTGCTGGAGAAGCATTCCCCTGGCATTGCTTGTCTTGGGTAGAATTGCTCACCTCTGAGTGCTTTGTCAACAGGCAAGTGCCTTTCCTGAGTTTAGGGAGGTGACTGAGCTGTGCCTGATCCTGAGGTTTCTATTGGAGCAAAGAGAGGTGCAAATGTGTTCCTTTGCACTCTGTGCATGTACAAATGAGACTGCACAGCCAGCATTCCCAGGGGAGGCAAATAATCCAGCTCTGATTCATCATCTGCAACCAGGAGAATTCCCAGTTTGGTTTGTTCTAAGGAAGATACATGAAAATAGCCCAGATATCCCCCCCCAGGTATGTTGTTACTGCCTCATCACAAGATCATTGTGTGTTTATGGGCCTTCTGGAGAAAATATTAACACAAAATAGAAATTTCCGATATGAGCTTCTATGTCCCTGCAAAAATATGTAACTTTAATATGTTGTACCCCTTGTTTCTCTTTTCTAGGGGAAGTAACATGTAGAGTAGATCAGTTCCTGTGCAGTACAGATTTGCTTTCCTTTTCACTGAACCTGTTATTTATTAGCAATTTACCAGTTTTTCATAACAATGAACACATTCTATAGTATAGATAATTTTACTGTCATTGTATTAAGTTTTAATAATACTTTAAAATGAACAGCTTTTTATGACATATGTAATTTCAATGTCCCATAAAAACAGTCAGGAGAATAGAACCAATTAATGGTGCTTACCAATAATGGATCTTGTCAAAATTAATTTTAAAATAACAATGATCATAGTAATTAGTTACAATGCCTTTCTTGAGTCAACCACTCTCTGTGCAATTTTCATTTGATAAGAATGATGATTGTTCATCAGAACCTGTCTTGTGATCCTGACTAAACTTCAGCTTTATTTACCCAGATAAACATGAATGCAAGTCCACAAAACCAATAGATAAACCTTGTAAAATGCAATAGCTGCAATGCTTGTATAACAATTAAACACTCCTATTAACAGAAATATTAGAAAAAGTCAAGTGAACATCATCCTAGGAGTGAAAGGCTGAGATTTACACTTTATTGATCACTGAGCTCAGCTGAGATTTTTACATGGATTCTCAGACTTGCTTTGCCAAAATCCTGAGTGATGGGAGCAGTCTGTGGAAGCCCAGAGGATCCCTGCTCCTGCTGGGATTGCTGCAGCCACCGTGGTGGGCTCTGCCAGCAGAGTGCAGGGAATGCAGGATGTGCAGGGATGTGCAGGGATGTGCAGGGTGGCTGCTGCCCCTGGTACCTCCTGGAATTCTGACTCTCAGGACTCAGCACTGTCACGGACACGTTTTATGAAAAATCCTTTTGTTAGGATCTTTTCTCCTGAGAAGCTGGGAGGCCTCAGAAATGAAATGTAAACAATGATTATCTGCTGCTGAGGAATGCAACAGGTGCATCTTTGGTCTCATGTGGTTGTTTTTAATTAATGGCCAATCACAGTCAGCTGGCTTGGACTCTCTGGTCAGTCACAAGATTTTATGGCCATTTTTTTCTCTTCCTTTCAAGGCTTCTGATGAAATCCTTTCCTTCTATTCTTTTAGTATACTTTTAATATATAATTTTCTTTTAATATAATATATATCATAAAATAATAAATCATCCTTCTGAAACATGGAGTCAAGATTCTCATCTCTTCCCTCATCCTGGGGCCCCTGTGAGCACCAGCACACAGCACAGCTCTGCAAGGAGCAGCTGATGTGGTGTAAATCTGCAGTTGCTTTATGTTGCACAGATTTACCATGTGCTTGCTGGTTTATGCTCTGGGCACAGAGGAAATTCAGATTGTGTTGACCCAGTCTGCCAGGCAAGCTCTGAATGTTGTGTCCTCCCCACTGCTGGTCTCTTGTTCATTGTGCGTTATTGAGCAGGGTGCTTCCCACTTCAAAAACGTTGGGATTTGTAAATCAGATTTCTGGATGTCTTCTCAAAGTTCTGTAGCATCTTTTATTTTTTTTTTTAATTAGTTGCCTCTAATAAGCAAATGCTAGAATCAAACTTTCCCTGAGTCATACAATCCCCACATGCTCTGTATCAAGGACCCTTCACTTTTTTGAGGGAAGAGTGGTGAATATCCAGCCCACCACAGGGGCAGCTGTGCCCCATGGCACTGGAGGTCTGATTCTGTCATTTAAGGGGGCTTGTTTACATTTTCTCCTCCTGGGTACAGCACTGGAAACTCAAGGGAAATTCCTCCTTCCCAGGAAATTCCTTTTAGCCCAGTCAATGCTCTGATCTTCCTGCTTGACATAGAAGAAGAAGGTGTTTAAATCTGTACTTCATAGTAGCCAATAAACTCCCAGCATTTTGCATGTGGCATGTGTTTTGCTGTAAGTAGTAAGGAAAAGCCTCTTGGATTAGGAAATACAGAGTAGTTGTGAGGGGAAGGAGCTTGAGTGCTGCTCCACAGCATCTCACAGGATTGTTGGTTGTGTCTCCAGAGCCTGAATGGGAAACTCAGAGGGCATCAAGCATGAGTGTGTTATTGAATGTTGGGTGTTTTTCACACAGAGTTACCTGGATTGTGATTTTTGGTGTGCAATTTTGGAAATGTGATTTGGATGTGTGGAGCAGGTGCTGTTGCACCCAGCATGCAGTGACTGCCCAAGGCTCTGTTCCTCCTGGGCTCTGGGGGCCACTGTGGGTAAAAGGATGTGATGGGAGGTTGGAGCCAAGCCCTGAGCAAGGCTTGCACTGCTGAGACTTTCATTGCTGCTAATTAGTTGCAATAATTTTTTGCTGTGAATTTAAAAGTACAATTTTTGAGTAATAGTAAACGAAATTCTTAGCGTGTTTGAGGCAGTGAGAACAAGCCAACTGTATCACCTTCCAGAAATGCAGATATTTGTCCACATGTCACACTTTAAGACATTTTAAACTGAATGCATTAAGTGTTATAACTTCTGGAGAAGTAATCTAACCACATCATCTATTTCATAAGGCTGGTGTTTAAACTTTAAATCACTGTTTTCAGGAGTTGTTTGTTTGGCCTTATAAATTCAAATACATCTGTAACTTGTCATGCAAAATTCAAGTCAGAAAACAATTCTCTGCATTGAAGTCTCAAGAAAAAAAAAGAGGTAAGTAATTTTCTTGTAAGATGTTTACTATGAAGAGAACAGCTTGTTGCTATAGAATCAAAAATAAGTTTTTCAGATTTGATTTTTGAATGTCTTTAGCTGTTGCACTTAAAACTGTGGAATGAATTATATTTGAGATGGGAATATGCTGCAGGAGCAATGAATCTAAACTACCTCTTTCAGAAATGAAGAGGTGCTGTATTAATACATATATTAGGTCAATCTCTCGTTGTCTGTCACAGTAATTGATGCCCATCACCTCTCCCTGAATGATACAGTTGTTTCAGTGGGCTGTGTGACACCCAGCAGGAAAATGAGTCTTGCAGAGACCTGGCACATCCTGGCTGCAGGTTTGGAGTGAAAAATGAGGCTTTGAGGAAGGCTGGGGGGAATGGAGCTCCTGGCTCAGCCTGGAGGAGCTGGGTCCCCACTGACCCCAAGTTTGGGGGCAGCAGCACCAAGGCCCCCCTGGCACTGTGGTGTCACACAGGGCTGGTTCCTCTGGAAGCACCAAAACCTGAGAGCCCAGCACTGGGGAGGCATCACGGCTTTGTGATATTCCCTGATGGTGTTAACCAATCTATGATTTAAACCCTGATAGTAACGTGCTACTATGAGTACTCTTGTTAAATTCTAGCCTGCTTAATTATATTCTTCTTAGCTACCTTCCCACTGATGTAGTTTTATTCTGCATTTCTTGCCCTGTTTTGTTGTCTTGCATGAGATCTTGTAGCAGACTCTGAGTAGTCAACCTCTCTTGAGAAATATCACTTGAATGGCATGTGAGATGAATAGGGATTCTTCTCCTCTAAGGAGATGCTGGACAGAAACATAAGGTTTTGCTGCAAGAAAATTCATGGAAATTTATGACAAAGCAACATTTTACCTCCTCTGATGCTCTGAAAATTCATTGCAGCAGATGGCCTCATGCTCAGTGATTTCTACTGTTAGCTTTGATGCTGTTTACATCTATAATTACATCATGCTCAGTGACTTCTACTCCTAGCTTTGTTGCTGTTCACATATATAATCTTTAGTACCTAAAGAAAACAAAAGTCCCCAGCTTTCTGTGCTAAGATGCAGAAGAATGAGAGAAATATAAATGAGTTATTGATGTGCCTGCTGACCCTAAAAGCATCATTACTTATATCCTCCAAATAAAAATTGCAGTAGGAAAAGAGGTGAATACTTGAAGAAATACTAAAAAAGAGCTTAGTGATCAATGAATGCTGCCAGAGCTCTTCAGAAGGTTAATAATTTATCAAAAATATCATAAACAAAATTATTTTCCAAGGAAGACTCTTTTACATCTACATCATAACAAATGAACAAGTGGTTCATGAAACAAATAAGTCTAAAATAGAGTAGTTTGTCTAGTCCTGTGTTTTTTGAAAAGGTGTGAATTGTCTGGCATAGGGCTCAGACACAAGTAACCCTTTTAGCCCTGTTTTTAGAAATGCGGGTGCTTTTCCTGTGACAGTGTTCACAGGGGTTTTCAGGTGAGGGAAGAGATGAGAACGTTGACTCCATGTTCAGAAGGCTTGATTTATTATTTTAGGATATACATTACATTAAAACTATACTAAAAAGAATAGAAGGAGAAGTTTCATCTCAGAAGGCTAGCTAAGCTAAGAACAGAAAAGAAAGAATGATAACGAAGGCAGCTGCCTCAGACTCTGTCTGAGCCAGCTGACTGTGATTGGCCATTAATTAGAAACAACCACATGGGCCAATCCCAGATGCACCTGTTGCATTCCACAGCAGTAGATAACCATTGTTTACATTTTGTTCCTGAGGGCTCTCAGCTTCTCAGGAAGGAAAAATCTTAAGGAAAGATTTTTAATGAAAAGATATCTGCGACATTTCCCCACTGGCTTTGCTAGGAGAGTGTGGGGTTTATAAGAATTGTATGGTTCTGCAATGTTTTGTTTTTTCCCCAGTTCTCCCCACCAGCATTTAGGTCCTCACAGCAGCCAGCCCCTGGCGCAGTTTTCCTTCTGTGAGAGGTGGGGCAGATGCCAAGGGCTCTGCTTGGAGGCTTGGCCAGCTCTGATGGCCTCAGGTTGCCCCCCAGCCTGGCACTGATGGGAGGAACCCTGTGCCCAGCGATGATGGGAACAGGCTGGGTCACCACTCTGCTGGGAAAGCCTCAGACAGGAAGGTCCCATGCTGGCTGCACAGCAGTTTTCTTGCACAAGTGTTTATTAGGGGAGAAATGAAATAAAATAGCACTCTCTAGGTGGATTTTGATATTAGGGATTCCTGTTAGTGTTTCCAGCTGTAAGTGTTGCTTTCCTGTAAGTGTAATTATCTCATACTGGTAAAGCTGCAAACAAGGCAAATAACCCAGTGTAATTAAAGCCCTGATGAGATCTGAATTTTTGGCTCTGTTTGCAGGATCATGTCCTTCTTAGACAGAAACTTTGAGACTGATTGTCTGAAATTCAGGAGGGGATTAGCATTCCTGTGCAAGGTGTCAGGGACACAGGGATCCTCCCAAGGGCAGAAGAAGCTTCCCAGCTGGGCAGCTGCAGCTCTGGGTAAAGCAGCTGTGAGCAGATGTACTGTGAGAGAGCCCAGAGCAGCCCAGGAAGCTGCTCAGGGGGGCTGGAGCCCCTCTCCTGTGAGGACAGGCTGAGAGAGCTGGGACTGCTCAGCCTGGAGAAGGGAAGGCTCCGGGGAGACCTCAGAGCCCCTTTCAGTGCCTGGTGGGGTTCTGAAAGAACCAGAGAGGGGCTTTTGGAAGGGCATGCAGTGACAGGACAAGGGGGAATGTATTTAAACTGAAAGAGAGTGGGTTTAAATCAGATATTAGGAAAAAAATCCTCACTATGAGGGTGGTGAGCACAGGATGAGGCTGAAAAAAGAAAATGTGGATGCCTCACCTCTGGAAGTGTTCAAGGACAAGTTGGATGGGCTTGGAGCAATGTGGTCTACTAGAAGGCATCCCTACCCACAGCAGGGAGGTGGGAACAAAATTTTTAAGGTCCCTGCCAACCCAAACCATGTGGTTCTGTGGGTTTCTACTTTTAGGTATTTATTTATTTTGACAGCAGGCAGGAACTTGAATTATGAAGTAGCAAGCTGGATTTTGAGAGGCATGGGAAGACATTTGCACTTTGGGCCTTTGTGGGTTCTGGACCCACTGAATTTTTCATGTAGCACATCCCTCAGCTCAAAGAGTCCAGGATGTCTCTGCAGGGAGCAGGATTTGTTGTTTAAAGGGGTGGATATGAGGCACTGTAAAGAAGTTGGGTTGTCCCATGCTCATTGCATGGTGAGGCTCATTTGGAGGTGAAATCTGTCTGCTCAGGCAGAGGCTGCACTGATGCCCTGCTGCTGCCTCAGGAATTCACAGACTCCTGGAATGCTTAAGGCTGGAAAGGACCTCCATGGTCATCAAGTCCCACTGTTGGTGCAGCACAACCATGTCTGCCACTAAACCATGTCCACATGTTCTGGAACATTCCAGAGATGATGATTGCATTCCTTGAGGAGATTGCCTTGAAGATGGAAGTCCTGTATGCACAGAGGATGTAGCGCTGACAGGTATTTTCCTTCCTGTTTGGTTCCTGTGTTTTAACCCTGACTCATGTAGAGGTGAGCAGGTATTTAATATCTTTCTCTGTCTGCCTCTGGCCTCCTTCTCTGGCTGGTGTGGGGAGAGTTGGAATGTGCCTTTTATCTTTGAGTTGTGAGCCTAAAGTGGCCTCTGCTCTCTCTGGAAACAATGGAATAGGATGAGCCATCACTTCCACCTCTGGTTTGGTGACACCTGGAGTAGAATGCTGTCTGATCATTGCTGCCTTGCAGAAGGACAATGAGATCAGGCAGTGCTGACACTCTGGGATGGGCTTTTTAAATGGAATGATGACTAGTAACTGTGGGCTATGCAGGTTTCTATTGAATTTATTAAATTTCTTAAGGTATGAATCCTCTAGGCAAGATTATGCATTACCACGGCAAATTATCCAAATGTACAAGAGTTATTGAAGAGTTGAATGCATCTGAGTTTTGAAGTGCCAAATATCCTGGGAACAGACAATTCTGATTATGTCCTTTATTGTGTTAGAGCCATTTTATGGGTAATATGTCTGAATACATCTGGAAATGTCAAACCTATACATTAGCAAGAGATTTGTCTTGATGATCCCCACCACTGAACAGTGCACTGCACAAAAACTGGGTTTGGAAGTATGAAGGGCTGGGAATGAAAATGAGAGCTCATTTGAAGGGACAAAACTTCTCTGCATCCATTATATTGCCTATAATATTCTGCTGAAATATAATATCATAATTCTGCTGAAAACTGCTCCAAACCAAATCTGTGTGGCTGGGGGTGACTGTTGTGATCCCACTCTTTTCTGGCGGATGTTCTAGAAATGTTCCTGTTAGTCTGGCAAAATGGGTAATGTGGTCAGTTGAAATTCTCCTCTGCACTGCCTTTAAATTCCAGCTACACCTCTCACGGGCTCCTGTCTTATTCTGGTGCATCAGAATGCCACGGAAAACAAAGCAAATGCTTCTATCTTGTTTTTATTAGATTTTTATTTTGGTGGGTGTTCAGTATTTTGTAATTCTTTGGTACTCTTTTTTTTTTTTTTTTTTGGATTTTTGTCTTTTTGCTGTTTTTCTTTGCTTTAGTTTAATTTCAATATAACTATGCCCGAAGGAAAAATTAACCAGCTGGACTGCCAGCAGCTCCCTGCACCAGCAGTGAGATGGCATTGTGAGGGGGAAGCTGCTCATTGCCTGTGGGTGAGATCTGAGGAGCTTCCTGCTCTGTGGGAGTGCCCCGCCACAAAAATTACCCTTGTGCAAGGAGTGCTGTATGTGTGCCTGTCTGTGAATCATGGCAGCAGAAATACTGAGCAAACACCTGTGGGAACAACACAACTCCTGTGTCTGTGCTGTTAGGGAACAGGCAGCCAGGAGAAAAGCTGAATGGCCTCTCCCAGAGATGCAGGGTGGCTGAGGTGACTGGAGAGGGAGGCTGTAACCTCAGGTGAGGTCTGTCCCCTGTGCAGGGCAGCTCTGGGCACTCCTGGGGTGTTAGGGAACTTTGCAGCACAGAGCTTCTGTGATATTGTAAATTAATCTGACCTTAGTAATTATGTGAATAGCTCCTCATGAGCCAGAGCTCTGCCCCCAAATCATAGAACAGCTTCCCACAGGTGTGGGTGTGCAGAAAGGATAATGGCAAGAAGGAGGCTCAGGAAAACATCTCAGCAGAGCTGACAAAAGGTGTGCTGTGGGTTTGCTGTCTCCTCTGTTATGGTGGAGAACTTTGTGGAAGGAGGAGTTATGTCTTAGGCCATCACATAAATGGCACTGCAAATCTTGCCCTACTACGCTATGCTGTAGCATCAAAGGCTTTTATTGAAGTCATTTGCCATATGGGGCCCATATTTTTTCAGCATTCTAATTAGATAAACTAAGAAAATAAGTGTAAATACTTTACTGAGTGAGACTAATACAGATAGAAGCAGCTACTTTTGCTGTAAATGAATGGCAGATCAAATAATCAAATTCAGCTGAGCTTGATTTCTTCTGTCTACCAGCACATATTTCCTTTACTTTTCATTTGTATAATGCAGCCAAATGCTAAAATGTGCACCATACGCAATCTAAATAAGAAACAGGCACCTGAGAAATTATTTAGAGGGTGGTCAGTGATGAATGGCTTTACAGACTTGCTTTTTAGGGCTTGAGTAATTTAGCATCTTCTGATAACATAACTCTGGTTCCTGGGTACAGGAAAACCCAAGAAGAAGCCAGAAATTCAATTGTGGGTTTCATCTGAGGTTCTGAAGCTTTACTAGTAACAGGAAAAAGATACAAATTGCAGAATATTTGCATAATTCAAGTCCTGTTCTCATTGCTGTTAAAATATTTAATTTCCTGCATGTAAAACTTGCCTCTGGATAATTTTTGTTTGTTTAAATATTTGTATTAAAAAGGGAGGGGGGGTCTTCTTGAAATGTATCTCCGATAGAAATAAATGCAGAAATTATGACAGGCAGCTCTGTGAAGGAAGGCTGTGCTGGCAGTGCCCTCAAGCACAGTCACAACTGCAGAGCAACCCTTTTGCAGTGCAAATGGTGAGCTACTTGCCCAGTGAATTTCCAAGTCACCTCCTGCACAGGTTGCAGAATTCCCTCTTACCCCAAGGTGAGGTGGATGGGGAGGATGCGAATCTGAATAAGTGATGACACCTTTTTCTGGGGTCAGAAATGCCTGGCTTGAGGAGCTGTGCCAGGGGGATAAAGCTTGCAGGAGAAGGAGCTTGTGATGAGTGAATTATAAACTGGGAACAAGGAGAATCATTGTGGTTTGTGTTTATGAAGTGCTCAGAGCTGCAGCCCCGGTGTGTGCTGGTGACTTGGGGGGGGCTGTGGTAGTAGAGAAACACACTGAGAAACATGATAAATGTGGGAGTTCATGGTTATGACTAATTATGGCAATATAACTGCATTTCCTATGACACTTTAAATGTTCTTGGATGAGTGTTTGGTTATGTATTTTAGTTTCTCCTTGGTTAAAGGGAGTCCTTGAATAAGTAGCGATATTTAAAGCATAATTTGCAAGAAGGAAAGAAACCACCATCACTCTAGGGACTTTTACCCATTTAGCCCATTTATGATTCAATTGTGCAGCAAAATAAGTGCCCTAAGCTTAAAGATGCTGAAATGTGTGAGGAAGCTTTGCCACTCCAGCTTGTGGAGTGGCAATGTGCAGGGCTGTGATCTCTCACCTGCAGGACACCTGGGGCACACACAATTCCAGTGGAGTGGGAGCAACTTTTCCCCTTCTGAGTGAAGCTGTTGTTTGTGTTGTAATCCTTGGTGGTTCTGTTTTTCAGACTAATACTATTCAGTTGTTTATTGTCTTTTGGGGAACAGAAAAGTTATCTTCAGTTAGAAGCCTATTTCTGATTGAGCATCAGTCAGGACTGTTGCAGAATTCAGAAAATGGTGGAGTATATAGATTTTTTTTCCTCTTATTCCTTTTCAAAGCCATTCTTTCCTGCTTGTCTCCTTTCATTTAAACAGGCTGATGGCATGGGGGCAACACCCAGTCTTCTCTGAGTGACTGAGGGGCTCTGCTGAGCTCCTCTCATGGAACCTCACATGGTTCCAGCTGCTACTGCGTCCAAAGTTTCCAGAGAGATACTGCATTTTTTCTGAATACTGACAAAATTATTTCATTTTTGCTTTTATCCCTTAATGGAAAAATATGAACTGCCTCAGTGAGACTTCAGTGCTTTTCATTTTAAAAACATTTTTTCAGTATGTTTCCTGTATGGGAATAAACAACACAAAAAAGCTATGGAAGTACCTCAGCAATTGCTCATGATGTGCAAATGTATTTGCATGCTCTTTTTTTAACCTTGTTTTTAAGCCTATTCTTAAAACATCTAATTTCCAACAGGAATGAAAGAAAAGTTTAAAAATATTGAAAGAGGAGGTAGAAATGCAGTTGGTTTTCTTTTTTGCCAAGGCAAGATTTCATTTCTCTGAAGACAGAGAGTAGGCGATGGTGAGGACAGCTGTGAATCATTCATCGTGTAGACCTTCAGTAGCTGGAGGAGATGCACATCTCAGCTCATGGCTGATCTTGTGCCCCAAATCTCCACACTCTGGAGCAGCCTATACCTTGGGAATATGAATAAGGAGTAGGATCTTGAGGGAGAAAAACAGCAAAAAAAAAAAGCATCTACTTCAGGCTATCTCTGACTGACCTATGCTACCAAGCTCTCTGAGAGAAAGGTAGAATCTAGCAGATTTATTGTCTTAAAAAATGGAAAAAATAGGCCAAAAAAATCCTTTTTTTATTTTTGAAAGAGTAATTATATGAGTAGGCAGAAACCTGGAGTGTCTGCCAGTTTGCAGAGAGAGTTTGGCATATGCCAAGGGGGTTTTTTTGGCAGTTTTCTGACACTGGATGATTTGTATCTGAGTCTGATCTCCCTTAGTGTCTGAAATGGCAAAAATGCATCTGACTAATCCATGGCATTGGAATGACCTTCTTGTGCTCCTAAGGATACCAAGGAACAACTTCTTCCTGGCCTTGAGATCTGCCTGTTCTCCCCGTGCTGGGAGCCTCATTGTTTCACCATATTGTGGAGTTATTTCAGTGCCCACGGGAAGCATCAGAACTGTAAATTCTTCAGCTTGAAAGGTATCTTAGAAAATGCCACAAACCAAAAAACCAACCAACTCACGAGTGTAATGATGTGGGTTTTTTCCATCAGGACAGAAGAAATCAAAACTCTTCTCAGACTCTGAATCAGACTCTCTGACCCATTTCTTTTGCTATTTGTGGTCATCCCTACCATTGTAATTATCACAACAGTATGGGTTTATCTCATACTATACTGCTTGTTGCATTTTATTAGGCAGGAGAGGTTAGTATTGGATTTGTGGGGTGCCCTGATGAAGGGAGGAATGATGAATCTGTCTCCATGTTCTCAGAAGGCTAATTTTTTAAGATACTATATTATATTAAAGAATACAGAAAGGATACTTACACAATGCTAAAAAGATAATAATGAAAACTTGTGACTCTCTCCAGAGCCTTGACACAGCTTGGCACTGATTGGCCAATGAGTCAAAACAATTCACAGAAAACCAATTAAACAATCTCCAAACACATTCCACATGGGCACAACACAGGAGAAGCAAATCAGATAATTATTGTTTCCCTTTTCTCTGAGGCTTCTAATCTTCCCAGGAGAAAAATCCTGGGTGAAGGGATTTTTCAGAGAATGTGAATACCACAGGTTAGTCCTGTGCATCTTCCCAGGCAGAGGGATGGGAGCTGTGCATCATTTGCTGCTCAGAAGAAGTTTCCTGGATGTGCCCAGGATATGGAGCATGCTGCATCCCAGGAAATGTCCATGTGCATCCTCCAGCTCATTCTGTGGCCAGTTCTGAGTGTCCACACTCTGCTCTGCCTCTCCATGTGCAGCTGCAGAGGTTTTGTGCTGCCTCCTCACTCACTGGGCTGCCACAATGTTTTGGATGGAGCTCTGCAGATCAGGACATCCCCATGGATCACCCCAGGAGCCATGGACTGTCATTTCTGAAATGGGATGGCAGCATCTCTGCCTGGATGGCTCCTGCAGCTGTGGGTGCTGCTGAGGCAGGGAGCCTGGGGCACTCAGTGGTGCAAGCTCTCAGCACCTCCAGAGCCCACAATCCCACCTTAAAGCCTGACCACCCTTGTGGGAAACCCACCAAAGGCAGCAACCAGTCAGTGGGGTGCGGCTGACAGTGGTTTTAATCCGGCACAGGGCTCCCATTGCTCACCCTTCACAGCCTGTCTGCAATGGCAGCGAGCTGTCAGCTCTGCTCCTGAGAAATTCCCAGGAAATATTTCCTCTTGGAGGCAAGAGGAGCCATGCAGGCTCACACGATCTGCAGCATATTTTGGGCAGACAGATAAAAATTCCCAAGGGGCTCATTCATCCAATGTTAACATTTTTCCTGAGGTTGGACTAACTGAAGTTACTGTGACCATAAAGCAGCAAAACATTGCAGTGCCCTAGAAATGTGACCCTGGACATGTATGAGATTGCTGTGTGTTTGGTTTCTTTTACATCTGAAAAGTCCTTTCTGTGCCAAATATGGGTGCTGCAGTGTTGAAATGAAGCTCAAATCTGGTTTGGTGACAGCTGTAGTTAGCTTTAAAGTTTAAACCATCTGTATTTTAAAAGAAAATTATTGCAGTTGTGTTTCTGTGTATGTGGTCAGAGGCAGATTCTGCTCAGGTGGTGTTGATGATGATGTGATTCCACTGGCAGGTACAGAGTTACTGTTGCTGTAAATTCAAATATTCCAATGAGAGCAGGGCTGGGCTCTGATTGTTCAAGTGAGTGCATGAAAACAAATAAGTTTTGTGTGCCTGAAGTGGCAGGGAGTGATCTTTAATTAATTGAATGGCTGTCTCTTGTAGGCTGTGTCACCTACTATTGTAATGTGGGATAAAGCACAGCTGCAAAGGTGTGAAAAGCCATAAATACAAATTTGTACCTGTGTGCTTACAGGCCATAGCAGGTAAGTTATAATATCAGATATCACTGAGTGGAATATCTGCAAGTCTATGAAGGGATTGCAGTCTTCACCAGGCAGCAGTGATATTATATGGAGGAGGATGTGCAGACAGGGACATAAATATAATGTTAAAAGATACATAGCATGAACCAAACTCATAGCACTGCTTACAATTTGAATTTTTGTGCATAGTTACCATATGGATTAAACAGTCTTTCAAATAAGTGTATGATAGATACTTGATAAATCATGAAAAGGAGTGCATGGTATCATGTACAAACAGAGCATTTAAATGTTATTGAGAGAAAGGCTTCTTTGGGTCACAATCTCAGTGGATTTCCCTTTTTGTCAATGGCAGCCCAGTTTGATGTTGCCCTAGCAGGGAAAGCTGAAATCTGCAATGAAGGCAGCTATATATGGTGATTCTGGAATTAGGATTTTATAGAATTTAGATGAGCCACTTAAAATGAAATACCAGCAGCCACTTTGCTTCCCATCAGGTGAAGGCACTGCAGTCTGCTGCACATCACCTTTCCACAGACCTGGGTGGGAGAGGGAGGTGCCAGCAGCCTGCTGGGGCAGAAGATCCTGGGAGTGCTGGCTGGCACAAATCAGGGCTGCACTGGGGATACCCCATGGTTTTGTTGGTGTAGGTCATCACAAATTAATCAATTAGTATTTGCTCTTCCCTCCTTCCCCTTTTAAAGTCTGCCTTAATGAACAATTTAAGCAGTTATGGATGACTGGAGTGTGCTCTGTAAAGTGTTTGTGTATCTGAATTACTTCAGCATTCAGGTCTAGTTTCTTTTATCCTGCACAGATCTCCAATAGTTCCTCCCTGAATGTTGTTGGTAGCTTTTTCTCTCGAGCTGACACTGGAGAGAAAAAGCAGTTCTGGATCTCACTTGTAGCCCAACAGATTCTTGTCTGCTGTAACCACAAATGCAAATCAGATGGTTTGTCAGTAGCTCACTTGCCATTCTTAATGTCGTTGTGCAGATGGCTTCAGGAAAAGGGGGTTTGTATACAAGTGGTGCCTACATCTTGATTAATTCTAGATGAGCTCAAACAAAAGCTGCTCACCCTTTGATAATGCCACATCTTTGAGCTCACTCAGCAGCACATGCATGGCTGGGGACCATGTGTGTGCCAGATCTGAGTGCAGCAAGGGGAGGAAATGTTTCCCTTCGTGGTGGGGAGAATTTCTGTGCCCTGTAGGACTGTGTTCAGTGCTGGGAGACAGTGCTGAATGATGAGGAAGATGGAGAGGATGTGGCACAACTTCTGTAGTGGGGCAGAAATCCCTGGGATACCTCCTCAGGAGTGGAAAAGGGCAAGACAAATCCTGATCCTGACTTTCACTTTGTGTCTCCCAACCACCCATGGGCTGATGTCCCACCCTGGCCTGAGCTCATCCCTGTTCCCTCAGAGCTGATAGATTTGAAGAAGGAAGAGATAAAAACATCCCACAGTTATTTGAAGAAAAAATGCCATTAAGAAGTTAGATTATGGCCAAGGCAATACTATACACTGCATCTGTTGCAAACCAGAGGAGGGGTTTGAATGCCAGAAGCAACCTGCAGTTATGTTTGAGACATTTCTGCAAAACCATAAGGAAAATATAAAGAGGTGAACTCAAAACAATGTCAACCATGTCTGTGAAAACAGGCTTAAAAAGTGAAAACAGTCAAAGGAAAACAAAAACAAGTCAAAGCTCTAACCAGTCTGGTATGTAGTAATTGACAAGAGCAGGACAGAAAAACCTACAAACACTTTTTATTTGGGAATGTGCTTCATGTGTCCTAGCTGTTGCAAAGAAGAATTATTACTGTTGTTTGACAGACTTGCCATCTAGCAAAATACTTCCCAGCATATGAATAATAGCTTAGCAATGTTTGTGAATGAACAAATCAAGGTCGATGTGGTAGTAGTTTTCCAGTGAAAGTAAAAGGAATATTTCTGGAAAACCTATTGAGTTGAAAAAAATCATCCTTCTATATTTTAATCTCTAAAGCAAGCTACCTTAGCAACCTGGTTCTCTCTTCCTAAACAGGAAAAATGAAAATAAAAATGTGATGGCTTAAAAGGAGGAGGCAGGTTTGCTCTCAAGCAGAGGATATAAGAGGGAGGGCCATGGCTTTGTGTGCAGGGACACCTGGCCAGTTCCACTTGTTTCTCTCCCAGGATTTCAATTTATCTGTTGGGATTGTGCTCATGCTTCTTATAGCACAAGTGCTCAGGTGCTAAATAATTTATGTAATTTGTATTTGTTGTTAGAACTGGAGATGAGAAAAGACCTTTTTGTCTTTCTCCTGCTGCATAAAAGGCAAATCTGTATGTCAGTGGGTTTTTTCCTTTTCTGGTTAGGGAGATGATTTAATCATTTCCACTGAGTGGCTTTTCCAGGAATGGGAAGAGATAAACCCCCGTAGTTTGCCTGACATTCATCCCTCTATTCTTCTTTGATTAATTTTCTCCATTTTTTCCATCTCTTATATATTTGAATTCCTTTCTGCAATCCCCTTAAAACATTTAGCATCCCCTGCATGACTGCTGTGTCCACACATGTGCTCTGCTCTCTTTGCACAGTAATCTCCACAGCCCTGTAATCTCTATGGATGCCTAAACTAAACAACTAATTGTGTTTATCTGCAAACTGCTCTGCTGACTTGGTCCACTGAAAAAGAGCATTAAGAGCAGGTGGTGAGCTGTGATTGCTGTTTCTGATTGGAGAAGAATTATGCATGTCTTTATTTTTATTATCTCTTTCCTCTGTCTTCCCACCTGCTGTTGGCTCTGCTTTTAACCCCGCAGCAGGGCCTGCCTTTTTTCCTTTCCCTGCACTCAGACATGGAGTTAATGCTACAGGGAGGCCCTGGTTCCCAGCTGCTGTGCTAATAGCACAATTGACATTGAGGTACCAGGGCAAAACGTTTATTGGGAACTAGGGGAAGACATAATTGAATGAATTAATGATGGAGGGAAGGATTAAGATTATGCTCCTAGCTTCCAGACATGCCAGATATTTTTAAAGCAGTAATTTAAAAAGGAGAATGACAAAAATGCTAAACAACTGAGATGTTTGAAGGGCTTGGGGGCTGTCTAAAGACTGGGTATGCTCGTTCCCTGCAGGGAAACTCAGTTTATTTTGGCTGGATTTCTAATCTTGGGTGCTCCAGTGATGCCTTGTGAAGGCTGACCTAGAACAGGGACTAGAGGGAGTTAAAGAATAAAGCAGGGATTTGTTCAAAGGCCTCAATGGATACACCTGGGCCAGCACAAGAACCCAGCCAGGGCTGCACCCAAGATGAAGCAAAATGGTCACAAAATGGACAGCTGGCCAAAATGGTCACAAAATGGACAGCTGGTCACGAGGTGTCTCACTTTTATCAGTTCTGGTCTATTTGCATATGAAGTTCCATCCTTATTTTTCTCTCTTCATTCCACTGTTATATATGCTCTTAGGCCTGAGAGTTGGATCGTTTGTCCTTGGTCCCCAGCTAGAGCAGGAATTGTTTTCTCTCCCCGCTCTGTGCACAGAGCTCACCATCCCCTCATATGAAGCCCAGACGCACCCACTAAAGCAGCACAGAATCTGAGAAATATAAAAGCAAAACCCTGAGGCATCACCAGGACTTTAGCAGACAGTGCTCACTGGTTCAGAGATTCCCTGCTGGGTACTCTAAGCCCACAGCAGAGTGCAAGGCCGCTGTTGTCATGCTGCTGAGCTCTGGCTCAGAGGAACGTGCTGCACAGAGCTTTGACCTGGCTGTGTGTGCAGCTCAGGGAAATCACAGTTATCTGTGCACCACCTACAAAGAGCAAGTGGGAATCCTCCAGAGCTGTTCAAAGCCAGGAGCTCCTGATGTGAGCACAATAGCTAATTGTTATTACATTTCCTTTTCTATGGAAGTACTGCCTTGTGATCTGGCTCAGCTGGTGGGAGGAAGAGGTCAGGGCTCAATTTCTGTTGGGTTCCTTATGTGCAGAAAGCCCAAAATGTAAAACCTGTGAAGGGCTTTGTAGCATCTAGTGCCTTTGGACCTTGCTAATGCTCATGCCACTTTTCTAAAGAGTCTCACCTTTCTAAATCAAC
This sequence comes from Ammospiza nelsoni, assembly GCF_027579445.1. Classification (NCBI taxonomy): domain Eukaryota; kingdom Metazoa; phylum Chordata; class Aves; order Passeriformes; family Passerellidae; genus Ammospiza; species Ammospiza nelsoni. Next base: position 14,926,348 of record NC_080647.1, on the reverse strand, counting down.
TCCTCTGAGTACATTACACTGTGTGACTGCTGGGTGTTCTTGCTAAGTCCCTGGTAAGCTATGAGCCATGAAACAAAATGACACTTAAGGGTTGAAATCTGTCTGACTTTCTTTAGGGTTGAATATATGACCTCATGCTGCAGTTTTAGCTAGACCTTGGTGACCAAAATTCAGGAAGGCCTGAACAGGCTGCCCTGATGTGCTCTGTGTATCCAAGTGAGCTCATGATGGCTGTCTGGCATTGTTATCCTCAAGGTTTGTCTTTGCAAACAATCCCTGCCTCTGTTCACAGTCTGAATGCCAAGGACCTAATTCTGGGTTAGTTGCAAATTTTCTCTCTTGTCTGATTTGGATGTAAGTGGAACAGTTTGGTTTTGGACAATGAAGCCAAAAATACAGGTGACTTGACTTCATTTTCTCTGCATTCTTTTTCTGAAGTACATTTTTATCTCCACAAAGAGGGACACATTGCTTTAACAGCAATGCAGAATTTGGAATCATAGAATAGTTTAGGTTGAAAGGGACCTTTAAAGATCATCCTGTCCAACTGCCCTGCATGGGCCATCAGTCCTGTTACAGAACAGAACAAGCACAACAGAACAGATAGCAGGTACTTCAGAGCTGTTTCTTTACTCTTTTTTCACGTGAAAAAGGGGTAGTGAGGAGGATAATACTTTTTTAAAGTACAGAAAAGCATTCCTCTACTGTTTTAAGCTGAGTATTTAAACTATTCAGTGAGCCCTGGGGAGAGAAAGAGCTTTCCGTTTACAACCCCCTGCAGCCACCTTTGAGCTTTTTTCATGAACTCAGGCAGCTGACAAAAATGCTTCAATCCTTTCAAAGGCTGAGCCATGATCCACTACATTTTGTTGAGTCTCAGCTGGTTTTTGGCTTTTTTTTTTTTTTTTTTTTAAATAAAGACAAATCCATTCTAAATGAACATGCACTGTAGTAATGATGTTCTTTTGAAAAGGAAACAATCAGAAAATTGAAGATTAAAGTAATAAAAGAAAATAAAGTGTCCCTTACACACTTTGGAAATCTAATGAGATTAATTTTACTGGATTCAGTTTTAAAAGGCAGTGAAAGAATAGCTGCAGTAAGGCTGTGCCATGCATCAGGAGGAGAGGTGGTGATAAATTTGAGCTTCAGAAGGGATCTGCATGTGGAAAAGCATTGGCTAGAATGGACCAGATATTTTTTAAATAGCTGTTTGTGCCTTGTACAGCCACGATGGGTAGTGATGCTGGGGGTTGTGCCACTGCAGTGGGCCAAGAAATGTCAGCTGGAGTCTTTTGGGAACAACCCAGGTAAAGGTGAGCAAGGTCAGAAGGAGAAACTGACACTCTGTGGTCAAGTGTCTGGCAGGTAGATTGGGCACAGACTGGGAGATGAGATGCAGAACAGCTTCTGCAGGAGCTGGGAGAGGTCAAAATTCCTGGAGGTCCCACTGGACAAAATGACCAAGTAAAAAGTTCCTGAACACGTTCAGCTTTTGCTGCTGCTGCTATGGGTATGGTTTGGTTGGGTTTGGTTTGGGAGGCCAGGTCATGCCACTGCATGTAGTTACTGCACAGAGATGGGACTCAGAGAAATGGAGGGTCTCTTGTCTGAGGTGATTGTTTCAGTGGCTTTTCCCCACTTGCTGCCCTTGTTTCCCTCCTGTTTGCAGCTGGAGCATGCAGAGGAGGATGGGTGGGTGCAGAGGAGGATGGGTGGGTGCAGAGCAGGGGCTCTGTGAGCAGGGGCACTGCAGGTGCCCTGGGGACAGCCTGGGACCATCCCGCAGAGCCCGAGGGGAAGCCAAGGGAACCTGCAGGAGGCACTCCCAGAATGCAGGAACAGCAGCAGTGGACGGGTTTGCTGAGTCAGAGGATGATGTGTAACCCCAGTTTGGGACCAAGGGCTGGCATGAGTGCTCTGGGACAGAGGGCTGCACTCTTGGGGCATGGGGGCTGCTCAGGTCTCTGCTCAGGCTGAACCTGGTGCTGCTTGGTCTCAGGGACCTTTGCTTCAAGGGGAGCAGCAAGAACCTTCCTGCAGGGGAGGATGGAACAGACCTGAGATAATGGTCTCCTGCAGGGAAATCAGGGGCTTGCAGTCACTGGAGAGTCTTGTTCATGGTACAGAATCCTAAATGTTCTTGTCAGGTGATATCAGTGCTCCATCCTCTTTTAACTCCTGCTTCAGCCTTAACCTCTTGTGTTTGGCACAAAGTTCCAGTGGATTAGCTGATGTTTTATGTTTTAAATTGCTGGCTCTTCATCCCTGAGTCTGTTCTCTCATTTCACAGCACAATAGAAGGACAAGCCTAGACATTCATGGCTTAGTGTCTGTAGGTTCCTTGCTGCCTTTGTGTTTTTATCGCTATAATTTGTGACATAAAAGTGTCAAAAGTGAGATGAACAGCCTGTGCAGATGGGAACAAGCTGAGTGTGAAGCTGGGCTGAGCAGCAGAATGGAAACCCAGCCCCAGAGCTGCCCCTGGAAACCTTCCCAGACCTCTGCACTGATGTGAGCCTGGCCTACCCTCTGGTGTTTGCAATATTTTCTGTCTAGAATTGACATGAGCAGGGAAGATCAGGATTGAAACGCTTGTGGTATCACCTCTGTTTCTAGAAGGATTTTAAAGAAAAGGCCAGTGATGCTGGCTGTCCCATAAGCCTTTTATTAGTGACTCATTTAACACTGGGAATAAACAGGGAATTGAATCAAGCTGGGCCTGTCTTGGACTTTTCCCTTGAATCCTATTTTTATCTGCAGAAATGCAAATCAGAAGTACTTTGCTGAAACTAGGGAGGTACTTTATAATTTATTTGTCAAATTGGTGGGAAGTTTCTGAAACACATAGTTCCAGAAGTATCTGTTGCTGCTAAATATCCCCTCCCTCTGGACACAGAAGGCTATTCAGATGTGCCTGAGGATGGGAGGAGCTGCTGGGAAGGGAATGTCCATCAGTGAGTCAGGCATGAATGGTCTGGGCCTTCCATGAAATGTGAGGGGTGCAAATATTTAGTATCATTAAGAGAACAAAGTTGACATATTAAATAATCAGCTTAGTAAAATCCATTTTGCAAAGGATCTGTTTCTGGAAATTAGGTGTTAGCATTTGGTAAAAAAAAGGCTAAATCATAAAATGCTGCTGTGAATTAAATTAATAAATTTAATTATGAATGTAAAGCAAGGAGTGTCTGTAAAGTCAGCTACAGGCTTTAAGTCTGCCCTGATTCTGAAATAAATGCTTGATATTCTTAAGTTTTCACTTTTGTCCATGCTCTACTCCATCCTGTGTGCTCACACAAGCAGCAAACTGAATTGACAAGCTCTTTGAAACCAAAAGTAAGTTTTTTCCCATGGGGATCTTGGTAGGTTTTAGCTTGCTCCTAAGGCTCAGAATGAACCTCACACACTTGGTGCACAATGCTGAGAGTCTTGAGGATGCTGTTGGCTTTGCACTCTCCTGTACAGGTGTACATCATTGCTCTCAGGTGTTTGGCACTTGCCAGCAGTGTTTGTACCCAGTGCCCTCCCAGCTGTGATTCAGGAGCTTTCTCTGGATCTGTGACAGCTTCTCCTCCAGTAGTGAAACACAGCTTGCTCTGGAAAGCAAATTATTCCATGAAATAATACTTCATAGCAGCCCTCAGTACTAAGCCTTTTATGAGCTGTCAATATTTAGGATTTGTCTCTGTGTAGTGGCTCAGTTTTATCTGTGAGTGAGGCCAGATAAGAGGAGAATTTGTGAGCACAAGGAATGAGTGGGCTGGCTCCTGTGCTCAGAAAGCTCTGCTGTGTCTGTCCCTGCTCCCAGCACCTCACCAGGTGAGGGATGAGGTTTTCCCTCTGCCCAAGGAGGTTGGAAAGATGTTTTGAGGTGGGAGTTGGCTGAAAGAGGAGGCAGAGCCCAGGTTAGTGTAGTGCAGAGTGCAGCAATCACCTGCTCAGGGTGTAAATCAGGCTGGGTTAGCTCTCTCCTGTGCCTGGGGAATAATTGCTTTGTGGCCTCCTGACTTATCTGGGATTTTTGTGGTACAAGGTTTGGATTAGGAATGAAGAAAAGAAGACTAAACTGATGCATCTCTGTTAGTAATTTCTTCTCTGCAGCTGCTTTTGTGTCTGTCACTCTGGTCTTTGGGGTCTTCCCATTGATGTGTGACCCAGCACAGGGATTACCCAGGGTGAAGAGATGTCTGTAGGAATTGCACCATCCTGAATTCTGCTCTGTGCAGGAAATCAGTTTCTCTGTCTTCATCCCCTGCTCCTGCAGGCCTTTTTTTTTTTTTTACAGCCTTATTGTGCTATGAGGAGCCTGAGTGTCACTGGGCTCATGGGGTGGCACATTGCAGCCAGGGTGTGCACAGCAGCATCATTCTGCTTCCTTAAATGAATTAGAATAAGCCTGTGAAACAAATTTCCTGTGAAAGACTGTGCTGTTAATGTAACTGCTTGAGGGCTAACACCTCTCCTTCAAAAGATCTATTTCCTTACTGTGGGTTGAGCTTTCTGATCTCTTTAAGGTCAGTCATTGTTTACTGAAGTGTATTTTCACTTCATAAACTTTTATCAGTTGTTCTGTATCATTTCATTCACATGCATTTCTTATGGTTATTGTGCTCAACTGATGCCCTTGAAGTTATTAATTTGACTCTGTACCTTCCAACATTTTCCTGTTTGCTGAAATGCTGATGATTCCCACAGCCTGCCCTGTCTTCTCCTTGCTGTACACTCAATATTCCTTCCACCTTCTATAATATGTATGCCAGTGGCCTTTTGCCAGGCACTGGTGCTGTTGCCTGGTGAAACAGGAGAATATAATTACAGTTCTTTGAAATAATAATAATACCTCTTTTATAGTTCTGAATGTAAAACACACTTATAGGCAAACATATTAGCACTGTGCCCACTTATTATTGATAGCTATATCAATTTTGGCTGGTTTTCATGTGATGGGGAGAGATTAAATTCCTGTTTAGTTCTGGAGACCGTGGGAGTTACTGGGCTTTAGGGCAAAGCCCAAACAGGATTAAGTCATGCAGGGTGAAAAGTTTCCTGAGGATCTATCAGGAGGAGTAAATGTGGAGGTGGGAGGGATGGGGAAGAGTGGAAAGATGCATGAAAAGTTTCTCATGGATTGGTGGCATCTGCACATATCCTGCCTCCTTTTTGGGTTGTCACTGAGGTGTGGGCTAAAGGAAGGTGGTGCTGTGGCAAAGAGCTTTGGGGCTGCATCTGTAAAACTCAGGGTGGAGACAAATCCACTTAGAAGTGCAAAGGCATGGCTGTGTGCTGCACCTTGGGGAAAGGCTGTCAGTTTTGAGGTAAAGTATCTGTCAGAAGAAAAGCTGAAGCAAAACTAGAAAACTGTCCAAGGTGTCTGGATGCAGCCCTACAGAAAAAACAAAATAAGTGTGTGCTGTTGTTAACAAACCCTTTTGTGACAGGAAGGGGTTGATTACAACACAACATCTAGACAAGGACCAAGGCAGCAGTGCTGCTTCCCATGGTTTGCAGAGGCCTGAAAATGCTTACAGAGGTCTGGAATATGCAACATGCTTGTCATAGTGGAGATATAAAAATGGATTAATTGATTTTCATAGTAATAATACTTGCTTTATTAAAAAATGCCCGAAATTTTGTGAAGTTATGTGTTATGGGACATGCCAGTGCTGCATCAGGGGTGCAGCCTCTGCACTGACAGCTTTGACAGGTGACAAGGCTGCCTGCTCTGATCTCCTGTCTGAGCAGCTTCTGTTGGAATGGGGAAAGAAGCACTGAGTGAGCTCAGTTACTGAAAAGGAAGTTATCAGAGCTGAGCAGGCTCATTTTTACTGGGACAGTTTAAGGTCTATTCATATAAACACCTCAGATGCACAGGGATGAATATAATCTCTGGTGGGGACAAGCTGTTGAGGCAGGGCTGGGCCACAGCTGCAGGTGGGAGAGAAGAGCCCTGCACCACCAGAAATCTGGAATATTGGCTGCCCTTCCTGTGTGCACCCTGCTCACTGGAGTCCTGCTGCTGTTGGGATTCCTGTTTATGACAGTGGGGGCAGTCAGCCCTGGACGCAACTCTGGAGCTCCAACAGGATTTGAGTCTTTTTCTTGTATTGCACTTTTAAGCAGAAGCCCCTTATAAGTCATATACCCTCGTGACATCAATTTCATTGCTTTGTTAATGCTCCTTGAGACTATTCACTTTAACTTTGCATGATATGTTGTAGCTGGAGTATAAATATCTACATCAGTCTGTGTGGTTGCAGGAAAAATTGAGCTGTGGTACCTCTGGGGGAACACAACTCCATGGGGACTCAGAGTAAATATTTCTTGAAGCCCATTGAAATTATTATTTCAATGATTTTATTCTGACTTGTGGAAGGAGCTGAGAGTCTGCTGGTGCTGCTGGGTGATGGTTCTTCCTTTTGTACAAGGGAACCCACTTTTATTTCTCTGGTGAATGAGAAGACTCTGCTGCATGTGCATGGCTGAGGGTGGATAGCGTAAAACAATTGTAGTTAAACCTGCAAGTGTAAACCTGGGGCAGGCAATGGGTGCAGCCACTCTTTCCAGAGCTGCCACTGAAACAGATGATGGTTTCCTTCTTGGATTTCAGCTGGATTTTCATGGCTGCCTGCAAATGTCTCATGTTTGAACTGTGTGGGCAGTGCCCACAAAACCTCACCATGCAGCTCTGTATGGTGGCTGAATTTGCATGGTTGGGATTGGCTCACCTTTATGTAGGAGTGTTTCAGCAGGGTCCATGAGGTTTCTACAGGGCACAGTTTGCTGTGGGAGCCATCTCCAGGGTGAAGTGCAGTGACTGTCTGAGATCTCTGATGTTGTTCTGGAATAGAAAGACTCATGCTTTGCCTTATAGTACTGCATAAAGCACAAGGGGAAAGAAATAGAACAGCATGTAGGGAGCTGCAGCAGAAAGTGAGAGAATCACATACTTGAGTAATTCATTAGGTGATTCATCCTGTGATAGTTCTTTGGATCTGTTATAAGAATTAGTACTTCTCCTTATGCAGTGGAGGAAGAAATTAATTCAAACTTTCTAGAACAGCATAAGAAGTGACTTTGAAGCCCTGTCAGATGCTCCTGTGATTTAGGAATCCAGTACATGGGGGCAGTTTATCAGTCTGGGCCAGCTGAGGGACTGCTTTGAATGAAATCATCTTGATCAGCACTGAACCTGCTGATGGAAAGCTGTAAGCAAAGCCAAAAATGTGCCTGTCTGTAGTTTCCTCTTTGATACTGGCTTCAGTAAGATGCTCAAAAAACACAAAATACATTGGTCTTGTTTGAATTGAAGCAGTCCAAGAATGCAGGTTGACTTCAGATGGTGACCTCTTTATCTGCTGGCAAAAGATGTTGCATTTCTTTAGCAGAACAGGCAGCAAAGCAGATCAATTGGAGCAGGACTCTCTACTTCTCCTTAAAAAGCCAAAACTCTTTTCTGCATGAGAGAAAATCTTTCCATTTCATGAGCAAAGAAAGGGTGAACCTCTTGGTCAGGCTGTTGGATCACTCCAGCTCATATTGACTCTCTCAGTGTTACAGACTTGGGCATGGTGTGCTTTCCTCCCTCTAACATCAGAGCTGTGCCTTCCTCTTCCATCTGGAGCCATGGTTCTAATTTCTCTCACTTTCAGGAGGCCCCAGAATAATCCTCAGCATCATTGCAGATACTGTTCTGACTGCACTTCTTAAACTGTCCCTCTCCACTGAATACATGGGCCTTTACTTCTGAGGCTATCAGTGGCTTAATTTCACAGTTTGGGACTAAAAGGTTTGTAGCTTCTGAAAAACTGCAAAGTGATGTCATTGAAGTAATTGTGTGCTCAAATAGTCATTTGAAAATATAAGTTGTCCTCAGTCAGTAGCTGTGTACAACTTCTTGTAATATATTTGTAAACCAACTTTAAATAATGTAGCTTTAACAGTCTCAGAATTTTAAGTACAGTGATCTCCAGTGAGTTTTGGCAGTGGCTTTATAATTTTAGAGACTAATTTTTAGCCTTTTAATTTGGTTGGGTTTTATTTGTGTGGTTTTTTGTTTCATGTTGTTCCTTTGTCTTTTTTTCCTTGTTTGTTTGGTTTTTTTGAGAGACTGTCCATTTTGGTGGTCCACCTTCCACCTTTGTTCCCAGAGAGCATTATTCCCATCTGCAGCCTCTGTTTCTGCTCTGTGTCTCTTGTCCAAGTGCCCTCCATCCCCTGCCCTGCTCCCTGCCCACACCTCTGCCTCCAGCAGGTCTGAGCCAGTCCTCAGAAAAGAGGAATTCCCTGGATCCTCCTGCTTCTTCAGACAAACCCAGGTTTCTGCTTGTCCTGTGGCAGAATTGGTGCTCCTGTAACCTGATTTACTGACAGATGCCCTGCTCTTCACCTCTCCTGTGTCTGTCATTGTCCCTTGATGCCCTTTCTGCCTCTGTGCTCGCCTCTCATGCTGAGTTCCTCCATCTCTAATGAATCTTGCTCAAGGATGACAGTGAGCTGGGCTCCTCAAATATGAGTGCTGTGATTTTCATTTATTTTTGACCAGATTTTCACTCCTCATCCTCTTTTACTCTTCACCTTCAGCATTTCTGCTCCTCTGTCCACACCTGGCCCAGGCTCAGACGTGTGTCAGAGTTATCCCAATTCTCTCTCAGCCTCCTTGCCTGGATCCCAGCATATCCATTGCATTTATTCCCTCCCCCCAAAGCTGGGTTTGCTCAGACAGAGCTGAGGTGCTGTCCTGTGATATCCCTCCTTGTGCCTTTGCACTCACACTGTCCCTGGAGAGGTGCTGTCTCCCTGTTGGATGATGGTTTACAGTGCATTATGTGCACCCTTATGTTTTTATAATGAAGATTTTGAGATATTAAACACATTAACACTTGAAATGTGTTGTACCTGTTTAGATTTCGACCTCAGGGAAATTTTCTGAAGATGTTAGCTGTTTGCATAATAAACTTATGATGATAACAATATTTTACCAAGGAAGGAACAGATCTAATATTCGCTGTCTGAGGTTGTAACTCTGAGTGTGACTTGCATTAGAGTTTTGTGCAATTTGACAAGTTTTATGCTAATTCACTTTGCATATGGGAGAGCTGAAAGCAATTCATGTCGACCTGAGTGTGCAGGATGTGAGTCATTGCCCAATGGTCAATGCCTGGTGTGGCCAAGAAGAATATTTTCCATGAAATCAGTCTGTGAATCTTTGAAAATTACCTTTTTACATATTCATGAAAATTTGCTTAAATTCATAGCAGCTTTGCACAGAAAGTGAATTGTGTTCTAGGAAGTCCCATATGGTCTGTGCTTTTGTATTCGAACAATTACTGCATCAGAAATGTAAAACCCCAAAACACGTTCTCAGATCATTGGAAGAAAAGTCATTTACCTGCCATGGTGGCCATATAAGAGTGGGGTGTGATCCCCTGCAGGTTTCCTACACCTCTGTTCAGAGCACATCCACACAGAGCCCTGTCTGCTGTCCTTTCATGGTTCTGGAACCCACCTCTGATGACCCTCCTTGAACACTGGTCTGGGTGTAAGGGACAGAGTGGGTCAGCTTGGCTGGGGTGGGAGCCAAAAGTGGGGTGTGTGTGATATTTAATGATGGGCCAAGGCTTGGTGCTGGAGCTGGTAATTGCCCTGGGAACAGCTCCTAAATCTATTCCTTCTGCTTGCTCCACACAGTTCTGCTCTGCTGCCAGGCAAAGATCAATTTTAGCATGGCCAGGCCATGGGCAAGAGCCTCCCAAAGCTCTCCTGGCTGTTTGGAGGAGTTGTGGACAGAGCTTTGTGGGGACACGGCTGTATGAGCCCTGAGAGAATCTTCTGCTGTGGAGGGATAGAATGTAAGAAAATAGAGATGGTGCAGAAGGCAATCTCACCCCTGAGGAGTTGCAGCTGTGCCAATCCCCAAAGGCTAGGAATAGGCCTGACCTTAACAGGCCACAGCTGTGTCCAGTGTGGATGAGTGCTACAAAAGAGTGGGGTAGCTGTGGGAGGAGAGAGATAGAGTTTGTTGCCTGTGTTGTGAGGAAGGAGTCCGTGCTGTGAGGAGATGTTCATGAGAAATCACCCTGAAGGTGTGGAACTTTTGCAATAACATGACAACACTCTGCCTCAAGGATGGAGCTGATAGGCAAGCACCAATATTTTATGGCATTGTGACTATAAAACACATCAGTGCTTGGCTGCAAAATCACTGTGCTAGATGGTGCTGTATATCCAAATGTGCTTGAATTTAATCTAGGCCTTGTGGGGAAATAAGCAGTATTACCCCCAGTGAGACACTAGGCTGGGGAACCAGTTCCTCTGGATGGTTTTAAGGGAGCTAATCCCTTGTGGAATGTCTGTCCCTTGGGGGGCTGGCAGTGGTTGGCCATGGTGCCCTGGTTTTCAGGGAATACTGGTTTCATAGGAAGTGTGGAGCTGGAGCAGACCTGCAGCATCAGGTTCTAAAGTAGCACTCCTGTTCTCTGGTAAAGAAGTGAATGTTCTGTAATTGCAGATCAGCATGAGATGGTGCACTTTTTGGGTTTTTTTAACATTAAGGAAAAAAGAATCACATGCCTTTGTGTAAAGAGGATTAATTAGTCACTGGATGCAAGCCATGTGTATAAAATGCTAAATATTGTTCTTCTGGAGAGTGTATCAGCTAGAACTGGCCAAGTATTGAAGTGTATGTTTGCCTTTTCTCCCATGGACTAATTCACTAGAGTAATTATGATTAGAAATCTCCTACAGAGATGTACATGGAGGAGGAGAAGAGGGCTTTGGCTAAAAATTAGATTTATGGAAATCTTCTTTCCAGCTGGCTCTATTTCCAGTTCTTCCTTCCACTCAAACTTGCTTCTTCCCTTCCACTACTGATACTGGTAAATTGTTCAGTAAAAGCACTAATGTTCTGTCACAGCACAGACAGAAGGTGACAAAAAGGATGTTTCTACCTCTCCCTGCTTATTTCTGCAGTTGTGAGCTAAATATCTACTGCCTTGGAGGTATGCAGGAAGGGGAACCACCATGGCATTCCCACTGTGCCCACTCATCACAGGGTGGGTGGTTTACAGCTCTTGGTGGTTTCTGTTTTCTCCTCTTCAGGCTGGGATGAGTCACAGTCACCTCTTGCATGGCTCTCCCACCCTCCTGAGAAGATCCTTCCTCCCCTTGAATTTTGGTAGCTGTGTCCCTTTCTCTCCTGTCCCTCTCAGCTGTTGGAGATGTCTCCCCAGCAGCCCACCAGCCTGGGATGGAGTCCTTCCATCTGCTTTGAACTGCAGCTTAAAAGACAGAATGACCTTACCACATCCTTTAAAAAAGACACAGGAAAACTTTGAATCATTTTTAGATTCTAAAACCCTGCCACAGAATGAGGCTGGATGTGACAGCTGCAGCTCTCCAGAGGGTGGAGGGATGAAGTGTTGTTGTGACACTGTGATCTCTGCCAGGGAGAGCTGCTGCTGTTTTCTCCCAGGAGCTGCTCTCCCTGTGTGCCACTCAAAGTGGTGCAGGGGCCATACCTGTGGCACAGGCTGTGCTTATTTATGTTTAATAGAATCTCAGGCACCAGTTTTTGATCTGTGCTGTGTCACAGGCTCAGCTTTTTCACCATTCCTTCTCACACTGCTGCTTCCACCACCCTCCCCTTGCCTGCAGGCCAAGGCAGAGCAGGGTCTCTGGCCCACCCTTCCATGTCCTGATTTCCAATCATGGTAAGGGCTGACTTCTGTACTGCAGCTTTGCTCTGTGTATGTCTGAACAGCTTTGTGCCTCTCACTTGTCTTGCCTCCCTCATCATGCAGGCACACAGGAGGCTCTCAGCAGGAAGAATGCTAAAAGACTATTGTTTCAGCTTAAAAAAAAAAACCCAAAAAAACCCAACAATTATTTCCTTCCTGCTTTCATCAGACTGCATCTTCTGTGGGATGCTTTAGCTGCTGCCTGGAATGCAGCTGGTGTCTGGCTGCCCTCCCATCCCACAGCAGCCTGTCCTCTTGGCAGGTCAGTTTGCAGCTTCTTACCAAGGGTGCTCAGGTGGAAATGCCCTGGGAGGTGATTTTGGACAGGTAACTGGTACTGGCTGTGAGCTTTGGTCCGCTCAAACCAGCTGCAGTCGTGCTGGAAATGGCACCAGTGTGTGAGAGAGGGGTAGGAGCCTGAGGCTGAAAAGCTGACAAGGAAACCCTCTGGTCCAGAGTGCTTTGGGCATGGGGAATTGTTAAAAACAGGAAATTCAGGAAGGAGAGACTTGCAGTGACGTACCCAGCAGCCAAGATAATGCAGCACTAAAATGACATTTTGAGTTGTGCATTTTACTTTATTGCATATGTGCATCTTAAATATCTCAGAGTTTAATGTTGAGGGCTGGGGGAGGGAGAGGTTTTGGGTGTCTAAGGTGGGTTAGTTGTGTTAACTGCCGTTTCTGCTGCTGCTCTAGCATTGGGGGCACACGTTATGAACAGCTCTGGAATATCTCTGTTCTGGGAGAGTCCAGCTCTGCACTTGTGTAAATGGTTTTCTGTTGCAAAACTATCTTTTGTTTGTTTGATTTTTGTTTTTTTTTTTTTAGTCTGTGTGACTGTTACTTTTTGAGACTATGCACCCTAAATGAGCTAACTCTGTCCCACAGTGAATTCAGAAAGTTCAGGGCTTAATGAGTTGGAATAGTGCTATGATTAGAAAAGCTTTTTATTGGAGAGGCTTGACATGTATAGTAGTAAAAAATTTCAGCCCCTTCTCAGGTGAGGAATTTACAGGAGTATTAAGGTGGCAGCACAGCAGGGGAACAGAAAATACACAAAAATAAATTGGTGTCTTTGCAGGAAGCCCTGGATAAGAAGTTTTGGTGGTGTGAGGTGCTGCTCCTGTAGGCACAAGAGGGAGCAGAAATGGAGCATCCCCTGACCTGCCATGAGGGTTTAGTGATGCCCCTTCCTTGCCCCAGACTTCTGTGCCTGTAGATCCCACAGTGTTAAAAAACTTTAATCATGCAGCTATTTTGTACCCTGATCAACTTTTCCTTGCTGCTTGGAGAACAGCAGATGTGGGGGTTACTCACTGAATGAATCATAGCAGAAATTAGTGGTTGTCTTTATGAATTATCCCCTCACCCGCTTACCAGATTTCTGATTGGGGTTTGATGGGTTTTTTCCTTTATTTTTAAATTGTGTTTAACATTAGATTTTAGCTTAATGTGAATGTCTGGGGAAGTCCTGGTGATTTAGATACTTGTATAAATTGGCCCTCCTCTGTGGAACTTCAGCCTTTTGAGCTATTGCACAGTGTTTAAATGAAATGTGTTTGGGGGTTTTAAATGTGTTACAGTTAGTTCTGTTGAAAGAAACAAGAGCACTGCAGACCATTTTTCATTGTAAAACCTCTATTTTTTTTGCCAAACTATGGCTGCATTTCTCTTTTCCTATGTGGCAGAGGTGCATTTAGACCTGGAGCAGGGGCAGGCACCCTGTTCACCCTCTGAGAAGCATCTCCAGGTGCTTCTCGTGCTTCTTCATCATTGCAGGTGATGAAGGTGTCAGGAATGGACGTGCTTGACACTTGGTGTGTGTCACAGGCATCTTTTATGGAAAAACCCTTTCCTTGGAATTTTTCCTCCTGAGAAGCTGGGAGGCCTCAGGAACAAAATGTAAACAATGATTATCTGCTGCTGTGGGATGCAACAGGTGCATCTGTGATTGGTCTCATGTGGTTGTTTCTAATTAATGGCCAATCACAGTCAGCTGGTTTGGATTCTGTCTGAGACAGAAGCTTTTTTTATCATTCTTTCTTATTCTATTCTTAGCTAGCCTTCTGATGAAATCCTTTCTTCTATTCTTTTAGTATAGTTTTAATGTGATATATATAATAAAATAATAAATCAAGCTTTCTGAAACATGGAGTCAGATCCTCCTCTCTTCCCTCAATCAAAAACCCCTGTGAACACCATCACAGGTATGACCTTTCAAAGGGAGCACTGCTGTCAGAGGAGGTTCATGTGCTCAGAGAACTTCTCAGATCAACCTGTTACCAACCATGTGCCAGCTGAAAACTTTCAGTGCCTTGCTCTTGGCCAGCTGGATCTTCAAAGAGGCACCAGCCTGTAGCTGATGGTTTCCAGACTTGATGTCTAGTGCTTGAAATAAGTAGATACAAAAAGAAAATCAAACACCAATCATGAGCTTACATGTGCTGCATAAAAGTTAAAAGCAAAAAAAAAAACCCCAAAATCCCAAAAACAACAACCTACTTTTATTTAATTACAAAGAACTCTGAATTGCTACTGGGTTACTTTTCTTCTTTTTCTTGCTTCACGTTTTTTATAAAACACTTCTATTTTCATTTATTTAATTTTTAAAGTACTTTTCCAAGTCTTGCCCTTGCATTTTTCCTTGCCGAGGGTTGCTGCCCTGCCTGCCTGGATCCCTTAGAGCATCAGTGGCATTTCTGGGTTGGGCTGAGCTGCTGCCATCCCTGTCCTGCCTCCCTGTGAGGAGCTGACCTGAGCAGACAGCACACACCCCTGGGATTTCCTGCTCACTGCCTGCACTCTCCCTGCTCTTGCTGGCTGTGGTTTTATCTGCTGCTGAAACGTTTTAATTTTCCAGCTGATGTGAGATTCAGCAGCAGGAGGAAAGATGCCTCCTGGAGGCAGCTGGAGTGTGTGAGGCCAAGCACTGGCCTGGCTGTGCTCAAGGATCAGTTTTGGTTGACCACAATCTCTCTCAGAGCAAAAGGGATTAATAAAAATGAATTTTTTTTCCCTTCCAGGATTTGAGCCACATAAATAAACAGTTAATGTAGCTTTTCTGAGAAGTGTGAAGAGATGTATTTGCCTTCCCGTGCAGTTTTTAAATGTCTAGGATGTGGGGCAGCTCTTTTCACTGAACCCTGAAGCAACACAAGTGCTTCAGGAAATGTTAAAACAGCAGTTGTGGTGAGCTTTATGTTGCAATTATCCACTCAGAGCTTTAAAAAAGTGACTGTCAGAAGTGCTTGTCTTTATTGCCAGCTGGAAAGATAAATGTAACCTCTTAAATGCTTCTTTGTTTCTTTTTGGTTGATGGATTTTATTTTTTTTTCATTTGCTTGTTCCATTATTATTTATTTATTTTTAGCAAGAGAAAAATGATGGTGCTAAACAAACTGGTGGTAAAAGAATTAGCTTTTCAGGAAGAAACTCCACTGCTTTGAGCTCATAATCTTGCAGCAGGACATGGGAGTTTTGTAGATTCTGTTGTACATTACACAGTATGAGACAACTGGAAGGAAAAATATCCAACTGGGACTTAAAACAGCACAATAACAAAGAGGGCTCCTGCAAACCTCAGTGACAGCAATTCACATTTCCTTTCCATTCTTATGCACGGGCCTGCAAGCTGGAGGAGCAGAACTGGTGGTCTGGGAAAGTTTCCAGAGTAATTTGCAAGCAAATGAGGGATGCAGCCCTGTCCCCTGAGAAGCTCTGCCTTTTGTCCTGCTCCAGGGATGGGCCAGGGATGGCTCTGGGCTGCCTCAGCTGCCGGTGAAGCACCAGGGCCCTTGGCAGACCTGCTGTCCTCCTTTGGGAAGATGCTTTCCCCATATGTCCACATGTTGAATACATTCTTATAGACAATGCTGCTATATTAGGGCTTATTTTAAAAATAATTCAGATAAAACAGTGAAAGGGGATTTGTTGTTTCCCAGTGTCCCAGCAGAGAGGTGGAGGACAGCACTGCCACAATCTTTTCCTGGTCTCACAAATTGTCTTGGCACTGCTGTGGGTGCCAGTGTGATGCACCAACCACAGACACTTGTGATAATATTTATCTTTTCACCTCTTGTCCTGGGCTTTAGTTGAACTAAGTACATGTGTGAAATCACTGGAAAGGGATAGCCATTGAATCTTAATTTTCAGGTTAAATTTCCAGGTTATGAAGGTGAACAGCTAGGATTTTCTGGTTACAACATTTTCTTTCTTTTTTTCTTTTCTTTTTTTTTTTTTTTTTTTTTGATGCCTGCAGGCAGAAAGGAAGTGTTCACTGCCCTATAAAATCCTTCTTAAGTGTGAATCACAGTTATGATTTATTTTTAAATACACTGATATACAGGTTAAGACAGAAAGGGTCTGCTGCTTTTGTCTTTGATACAATTACTTCTATACTTTCTACAATTCACAGTGAATTCCAGGGTAACTGCAAATCTTTGAGTATGGGATGAAATCCCATTGAGGCTTTAACAGAAAAAATCATTTGATTGCTTAAGTTTCAGTAAAACTCAGATATTCTAACAGTTTATACATTTAAAAAAAAGGCAGCAGAATGGCAGAGTTTTTAACACTGGCTTTTCTACATTTGGTCCCATTTAACTTGCTGAATTCACAAACAGCCCAGGACACATCTGCAAATCCTCTAGTCCCAGTGTGTCAGAGAATGTCCATTCATCTGGGAATTGGCCCTTCCCTTGGAGGGACCAGATGCAGAGAGGTCTGGATACCTGGGCAGCCTCTCTTTTTTGGTGAAAACCTTTGTGCATGACCTTGAACAAGAGGCTGAGTCACCTGGTAGCTCATTCCCCATCTGCCAAGGGGGGATGATAAAAGCTCTGGCCACCAAACCAGGACAGATTGCAGAAGGATGAAAGCTGTTGCAGGAGGCAGGAGATCAGTGTGTTCCATCAGTTTGTGTCTTTGGGAAAATGTTACTAAACACTTTTTCAAACCCAACTCAACAGAGCTGTTGCCTTGGGTGGAACAAGAAAGGCAGAGAACAGCAAGGGGGAGTGGGGGTGTGAGCTGCCTGGGGGGTTCAGCTGAAGGAGCAAGCAGGAGATGCTCTGGCTTCCATCCCAAACCCAGGTGATGCTCTGGCTTCCTTCCCAAAGCTCTGGAGAGCCCAAACCCAGGTGTTGCCTGGGCTTCCCTCCCAAAACTCTGGAGATCCCAAACCTAGGACATGCCCTGTCCTCCTCCCCAAAGCTCTCGAAATCCCCAACCCAGGAGATGCCCTGGCTTCCTTCCCAAAGCTCTGGTGATCCTAAACCCAGGAGATGCCCTGGATTTCTTCCCAAAGGAAGCTCTGGAGATCCCAAACCCTGTTGGCTTTGCAGACTCGTGGGGAGGTCAGGGCTGTGCCCCAAGAGCTCTTGCCCAGGGGCTGTTCCTGCACATCCTGAGCCAATTTGGGTTTTCTTTGACTTCTATTGTACTTTTTACCCATCCTCTGTTTTTGTAATGTAGCACAAGTGTAACCACTCAAAATCCATCCAGACAGATTTTGCAGCAATATTGGTCTTTTCTAGTGAAAAGACTGGAAATCATTATTCTTTTTGACAGCCAAACTTCTCCAGAGAGTGAAAAGGAAGCATTATTCTTAAGTAATGAAGGGATTAAATGAAATTTCTCAAAGCAGTAATATATTCAGCTTCAGATTTGAAATGTTCAAAACATTACTCTGTGACTGCAAAAAATTACTTTGGCCAATGTAAAATGCCAGAGAAATTCTACCCTGGATGGTTTTTGATCTGGGGAAAGAACATCTTATTTTATGTGGATGGTGCTCTCTCATATTTCTATGTCTGTATTTTTTTTTATTTATTTATTTACAAAAGTCAAATGCAACTCTTTTCAGTAACTGGGAGAGAATTGCTTTATGATCACTCTTTTTTTTCTGCAAGTAGCAGAAAAAGCAAGCACTAGAGGTTGGTGTTAAAATAGTTCCTTGCACCTCTCTTTAAGGATATCACTCTTTTATACTATTCAAAAGGGAGGGAGAACAAAAACATTGTGGGCAATATTTTATAATAGAACAATGAGCCTGAATAGCTAGATTTAAATCGCCCTGTTTCATAAATATTTCAAAGAATCTGCACAGATTTAAACTTTGTTTTTTTATCATTGCTTTCCTTATTATATATCAGCTTTTGAGTTCCACTGTCAGAGAAAACTTCAGAGTGAAGGATGTTGTTATCAGTATGCAGTGTCACTTTTATATACTGATTATAATGAAGCCTCTCCACATCACTTTCCTTCATGACTTTCATTTCTACACCTAAAATTAAATGAATAAATGCACCTTTTGCTCAGCAAATATTTTTATAAGGTCAGCAATTGATTGCTGAGTGTCAGAGTGCTTCAGGGCTTTTCTGGATGTGACCAGTGGAGAGCCACATCCCTCTGGTTTTAAGCATCTCTGTTCTCATAAGGGGCTGCTTCTGATCAGAGGCGCTTGCTGCAATGCATGGTTTTCTATGTCACAATTTTCATCATCCTTTCCCATTTGCCTTGTTGCACCAGCATTTGTTTCAATTCAATGCAGCTACAAACTCTGCTGATGGTCTGAGGCTGCAGTGATCCTGGGAGTTCTTGAGTGGCAACAGCCTCTGGGGTCTGTTTGGATAATGTTGACCAATATTAAAAAAAAAGGCAAGAGAAGAATATACTGATGTATATTACGTATATGTATATATTGTATATATATAAATATCTTATATAATATAAATAAAAATATAAATATATTATTTAATATATATTATTTAATATGTATTATATATAATATATAAAATTATAAATACTGTTAAATATCTTCAAAACACAGTGATCTGCCACTGAGTCTTTTATGCACATCTTCACAGAGGCAATAGAAGAATTGAGTGGCAGGGGAAGACTCTGCTGTAGAGAGCTTTCCCAGGTACCCCAGGGTGTGAATAATCCCTTTTGGGGACAGGCTGGTAATGCATGGTCTAACTTGGTCTGCCTGCACTTGCAATCTGGTTATTTTCTGTTATTTATGATGTTTTGTTAATTGAATTTTCTTATTAGTAATAAATAATAGCCATATGCTGGCTTTCCCAGCTTTATTGTGCAATAAGTATTAATGCAGTGTAGCTGGTCAGTGCTTCCATACCCCTGACACGAGTGTGAAGCTGGGAAAGTTAAAACAGTGATAGTTCTGCTCCTTGTGCAGTCTTCTGTGTTACAGAAAGACCTCTTTAAAACTAAAGTGGGATATTTCTGCAGTTTAAAACACACCAGGTATTTCCAGGCATCCGTTTTTGGTTTATTGCTAAGAAACAAACTTAATAAGTATAAATGAAGTTGAGCTTGATGCTTTTAGCAGATCCAAAGTGCTCCCTCTCTGACTATAAAGCTGGTGTTGCCATCCCATATACCCTCATTAGATGGACCAGAAAGGCTGCAGAGTCATCTAGCTTTCAGATTATGACATATCATGCTTTCCTTTGGCAGGCTGGAGATGATAGCAAGATTTTTTATTTACAGTTTTGGTTTTTTTTTTTTTTTTTCCTTGGGGCAGAGCTGTCCACTTGCCATCAGAACAACCATGGGCAGTAGGTGTACGCTGATTTACCTTACTTTTTCCCTCCTGTATAATATTTTAATACTAGGATTGTTGGGCTGGTGTGTGATATTTTTTTATCTATTTGTAATTCTCGTGGCCTGTTTTCTGAGTGCAAAGGGCAGTCTATCAGGATGGATTGTGCTCACAGCACCAGGCCCTGTACTAAAGCATCCCATCTCTGAGAAGTGGGGGAGCAGGGTTATCACCTCAATCCACCTCAGCTGTGCTGCTTTCTCACAGCCACTATAAATACTGCTTTGATTGGCACGGTAGAGGATTGTATTTTTGGTACTGCAGGTACACACAGGGCTGCAGTTTAACATAATCACGTGCTGCTGTTTCCAAGTGAGATCCTCACCTTGACATTTCAGTGCCTGCAGCCTGGTGGGCGGGTGACACTGGCACACTGTCCCCACCTGCCTGGCCATGGGCACGGGGGGCACTGAGGGTGGGTGGGCTCCAGGGGGCTGTGAGCATCAGAGGGGATGAAAATCTGGCTGGGTATGGGGTATGAGGTGGATGAAGACCTGGCTGGGTGTTTTGGTGTGAGGTGGAGAGAACCTGGCTGTAAGTTTTGGTGTGAGATGGATGTTAACTTGGCTGTTTTCATGACCTGGATTAAGCCTTGGATGTTTTGGTGTGAGGTGGATGAAGACCTGGCTGGGTGTTTTGGTGTGAGGTGGATGAGAACCTGGCTGTGTGTTGGGTGTGAAGTGGATGAAGACCTGGCTGCTTTCATGACCTGGATGAAACCTGGCTGTATGTTTTGGCGTGAGGTGGATGAAGACCTGGCTGTTTCCATGACCTGGATGAAGCCCTGGATGTTTTGCTGTGAGGAGGATGAAGCCCTGGTTGTGTTGTTTAGGTGTGAGGTGGATGAAGCCCTGGCTGTATTGTTTTGCTGTGAGGTGGATGAAACCCTGGATGTTTTGCTGTGAGGAGGATGAAGCCCTGGCTGTGTTGTTTTGCTGTGAGGAGGATGAAGCTCTGGATGTTTTGCTGTGAGGAGGATGAAGCCCTGGTTGTGTTGTTTAGGTGTGAGGTGGATGAAGCCCTGGCTGTGTTGTTTTGCTGTGAGGAGGATGAAGCTCTGGATGTTTTGCTGTGAGCAGGATGAAGCCCTGGCTGTGTTGTTTTGCTGTGAGGTGGATGAAGCCCTGGCTGTGTTGTTTTGCTGTGAGGAGGATGAAGCCCTGGATGTTTTGCTGTGAGGTGGATGAAGCCCTGGCTGTATTGTTTTGCTGTGAGGTGGATGAAGCCCTGGATGTTTTGCTGTGAGGTGGATGAAGCCCTGGCTGTATTGTTTTGCTGTGAGGAGGATGAAGCCCTGGATGTTTTGCTGTGAGGTGTGTGCTGCTCCTGTTGCCGCTTTCCCCATCCCTCCCAGCTGATGAGCTCTGGGAACAGGTTCAGAAATGCTCCTTGCTCAGCTTCATCTCTGCCTCGCTCCGTGCCTCCATCTCCTCTCCTCTTTGCTAATCTGATTTATCAGCCATCTCCCTGTAAAGTGCAAGATTAGCTTTTGCGTGGTGTTTTGAGCACTGTATTCATATTGAGGGTACTTTGTAAGGTAAATAAGGCATACTCCAATATCAGGGATATATTATTAGCCCCTGGTACTTTCACCTGACATCATCTTCTGTAAAAAATGCTTGCCACTGCAGTTTCAAAAAGACCCTTTATTTTGTACAGCTTTTTAGTGTGGTGACTTTCAAGATCATCTCCATGTAGTTCTGGATTTGTGATCAGTAAGCAAGTAAGTCTTTGATAAGTTTCTTTTGCTTACAATGGGAATGTATTGCTCCACAGACTGAGTTGACTGAAACTGTTTTGTGTTTCCAGTAGTGTAGACATGTAACAGTCTGCAGATTGCTTGGTAAGTCTCTGGTGGGTAAAATTAGAAAAGAAAAAAATTGTGAAATTAAACCATCATTTAAATTATAGCCCTTTGTTCTACCTTGTTAGTTAACATTCCAAACAATGATGTACAAACTGCATAATTTGTTGTGTGAAAACGTACCCAGTGTGGCACCATCTGTGTACTAGTTGACACTATTTATATCAAAAGGGACATTGCAATAGCTGGAAGAGCCCCTATTCCCAACCAACCATTTCCAGTGTGATTCTAAGTTATTGATTTACATTCATTCTCTATTGACCTATTATGAATTCATCTGCTGCTTCCAGCTCTTGTATCATGTTGATGTACTCCTAATTTTCCAAACTGAATGGTGATTTACTTCAAAGATGTTGGGATGAATTGCTCACCAGTGAATATCTGAAAGCCTCTTATGCCCCAGATAACCTCTTTGATTTGAAATCTGCATTGTGAGTTCTGGTACACAACAAGCTCAACAGCAATTCCTTGGTAATCTGGAAATGTCCCTTTCCTTTCTGTCCTTCCCAATTTGCTGAGTAAATGCTTGTATTTCCAAAAAGAGCAGTTTTGAGATAATGGGCTCCATGTCTGTGGATGGAATGACCAACCCTGTTTAGTAGGGATATCCCATCTGCAAAGTACTCTGAATTTACTGGGTAATGTATGTGATGTAATTGCATTTGGTGGCTCTTTTAGGCTTACTCTACTTGAGTGCATTTTGTTTTGTCCTAAAATACATGTTTGCATATTGTGCAACCACTGGGGAAACCACAGAACCATACAGGAATGAAGTTATTTCTAAAAGTGCATTTTTCCAGTTAACTTACATGGTAAAATAAATTTGGAGAATGTTTGAATTGGAAGCTGTGACTTAGAAATAATTTTTGAGAAAATTATAATGCAGTAGTAGAGTGAAAGGCAAAGAGTTATATGAATACTATAATGGAGAGAAATTCTGTGTTCTTAGATTTGAGTGGTTTTGAAGACATCATTTGATCAGCACTGAGTGGGATACCGTATTTCACCTTTTCTCTGGAATTATAGAAGTATCACTCTAATACTTTGTGTTGTTGGCTCAGTAAAGATGGTTTTACCAGCACCCATGAGGAATGCAGTTAGCAGCTCACTGTTCCCTTGTTGTTTTGAACAACTCCGTGTTTCTTTTTCCCATGGCTGTGTACGCCAGTGAGCCAAGTAATTCCTCCCTAATGTGGGTGATACCCTCAGTGTCCCTGCAGAGATCCAGTGGATGATGTGGGAGGGTTCTGGTGACATTAGTGACAGCTAATGTCACCAGTGACAGGTGACAGCTGCCTCTCTGTGCCCCACAGAGGTGGCAGCTGTGGATGGGGACAGGGCACAGTTGTGCAGCTTCAGAGCAGGGAGAGCCTGCCCTGGGAGCTCTGCTGGGAGTCTGGGGTTGACTGGTCCTGCTGAGTCCCTCCAAGGGTGACACAAGGTGGCCAAAGCTGTGGCTCTGAGGGAGCCAGGGCTTTTGGGCTGTGCAGGGAGAGCTCAGCAGGAGCAGGGGACCCTGCAGTCACCAGGCAGTGGCTCCTGCTGGCACAGGGAGGCTCTCGGTGTTCAGCCAAGAGCTGCTGGGCTCACTGGGGCATCTGCTCGTGGGGCAGGGCTCCTGATGGACCTAGCCTTGCAATCCCAGGTCCCTCCTCATTTCTAGTCTCAGGGGACACATCTTCCCTCTTGTGTGCGGCCACCAAGGGTTCCTCAGTGATGCTATACTGAGTGCAGTGCCACCCTGTGTGAAATCCCTCCTGGATGCTGCCCCTGCTGAGCTGGACTCCAGGCTGATTTAACTTGCCAGTGTGGGGAGACTGATTCAGATTCTACTGTGCAACTGAGGCAGAACAGAAAGTGTTCAAAATAAAATGTGTTCCAAATAAAATGTGCTCATCCTTTCCTTCCCTACTCCCCAGTCCTCACCCTGATCTCCAGGAGCACCACGTGATGTCCAGATGGTTGTGAGTAGTTTAATTGTGAGGAAAGGATCTCTTCCAAGTACTGTAATACCATGTAACCTAACTCCAATATGTATTGTAGCTCAGAGGCAACATCTCAGTTTATTCTATTAAAGTATAATTAATTACCATTTCAATAGGGCTACTAGGTATATGTATTCACCCAGTGCATTGAAAAATAATAACAAAGCTTCTTATTATCCAATAGATGATGTTATACATTGTGGATGCAGCCTATTAATATGGAAATACTGGCACATTCATCCAGGATAATTTGTATGGTGTGTTTCCTGACCTAATAATGAAAAAAGTAGGTTAGCTTCCAAGTTTTCTGAGATGGGAATTAAAGCTTTATAGCAATAAAGTCTTTGATAGTTTTACACAAATGGCTGAAACCTGCAAACCTTGCATATTTAAAATGGTTTATTTCACAATGATGACTTGGAGATATTTCTAATTAATTGGAGTAGTACATCACTGCTGAGTTTCCTTGGCTTTCCCATTATCTCACTGTTGTTTGCAATTTAATGGAATTAAAAAGCATCGAAAGATACAGCGTACCAAACATGGTGTAATCTGAGAAAATATGGGCTTATAAGGAGATTTTATAAAATGTAGTTTACAGAAGATTATGCAAAGCAGTTTTCTCCTTCAGGAAGCATTAAATCAAGCATTGAGCATTTCAGGTGCTTTATTGTTGCTAGAGAGTGTATAGTGTGGGGTGGCTATAAATACAGAACTGTTAGGTCTGAGCCTGGCCAGCATTTTGCCAAAGGTGTACTTGTGAAGCAGCTGTTGTATTTATGACCACCTCTAAGATGGTTTCAGTGTTTAATCAATATCTGCTCCAGCCATCAAAATGACGATATTCCTTTTGGGGCTTTGCTTCTGTGCCAGCACAAATGTGAGGTGCTGAGCTGTGTTTCAGCAATACAAATTGCCATGTTGCACTGGAGCTGATGCCCATCAAGTGTCAGGCTCTCAAGGAGCACCTGTGCTGCAGGCAAAGGTGTGACTGCATCGTGTGTGACCCCATTCACATCAGCCAAATGTCCTGCTCATCCCTTCTTCCCTTCCACCTCTTCCTCCTCCAGCTGGGTGTCCCAGTTCCACATTGCTCTGCCTGTAGTGTGGAGGCAGTGAGGAGGCAGAATGAGAAACCCAAACTTACCCAGAGCTGCAGGGGTTTTTTGACTCTCACCCCAGCCCTTGTGATGTCTGGGGAAGGGCACTGAGTATTCGAGCCTTCATCTCTGGGTGATGCTTTGTGCTTGTGCAAAGTTCATTTTTGATGCAATTCTGTGCATTGCTTACTGTCATTTTTTATTGTTCAGTGAAAACACATCCTTGAGCTCTCCTGCTGTGCAGGAATAAATTCTTTTAAGGATTTTGCACTTCTCCAATGCTTTCAGTATCTCTCCAGCTAAATCTCGCAGCCGTGGTGTCTCACCCTGCAGACATCTTGCCCCCAGATGCTCAGATAGTAACTTTTAAAATGCAGCACATCTTGGTAGTAGCTGGTTGTCAGAACAGCTATATTCTCTAAAGTGTTTTCTGAAAGAATGGTAATTGTGCATATGAAGCTTTCTTTTAGGTTTTCTGCGGTTTTGCTTTGCCCATTTAATATTTGACTGTCCTCCACCTGATGGCACATAGGTGTTCTGCTTAAAGAGGAGAAACTTTGCTTTTTCTGCTTCTGATCTGTTAAAGCTTTGTCTCCTGTGCTAAAAATGGAGAGCGTTGTATATGCTGAACCTTTTTGTTTGCCTCATGAGCACCTGTGGTGCTCAAGTTGGGCTGAAACTGTTACATTTATATTTTCTGAGAGGAGCAACGTCTGACAGAGTCACAAGACAAATTCAGAGAGGGGCTGAGCATGCTCTGGTTCTGTCCTTGTGCATGGTTGTGAACATGGGAGAAATGTTTTATTAGGGGCCTGTTTGTAGGCACATTTTGCAAGAAGTTCTTGGTTTTATTTTAGAATCAGAAATGCAGTTGAAGAAAAGGAAATCGGGGTGTAAAGAACATTCTGTTATTGGAAGGAGGAGTGGCAGCTTGTATTTGCTTGAGGATTTTGTGAGGCTTTACAAAGGTAATGGAAATGTTGGGGATTGTATGGGCATGGCATTTGAGTGTTTTAAATACTTATTTATTTTTAAAAGATTACTCAAACAAATGCTTTGTAGTATGATAAATTATTTATCCAAAGAAATAAATTTGGTCTGATGAAATCCCAGTAAGAAGACAAAAACTATTAGGGACTTGGCCTCTGTAAAATTTCTAACAAGGCTTGATAGCACAGGAGTTTAGGGGGGAAAAAAAAGTTATGTGAAATCCTGTTTACTCATAGTAGTCCGTTCAAATTCCATTGCAGAAGTGAGAATTGTTTTAGCATTCCCAGTCCTTGTTTTTTTAATGTTTGTTTGCAGAAATAAAATTAGGTTGATCTCAAAATAATGTTTTCTTTCTTTATAATATGACATTATTTTCTGTGTGAAATGACATGCTTTCATAAAAGTAAATGTTGGACTACTCTGAGCTTCTCCATCTCCTGGAGAGCAGGGAAGCCTGGTAGGAGTACGGGCAGGTAAGAGAGCTGGAGAAGGTGGAAGGAGAAGAGAGTGCAGGTGTGCCCTCATCCCCACTCCCAGGTGAGGGATGCAGCACTGGGGGTGGAAGGCCACAGTGCAGCTTCAGGAGATGCTAAAACCCCTCTTTTAGGAGCAGGGCTGGCTTGCATTCTGTCCCAAAGCAGATGCCATCCAAAGGTGCCCTCCAAGTAAGCCTTGCACTCTTTCAAAGAGGAAAAAGGTGCTCCCCCAAGCCTTGGAGATGAAGTGTGCTCATTGGAGTGAGTGACAGGCTGGGCATGACCTCCTCCTCAGAGCTTTGGATTTGGGGATTTCTGTTGCCAGCATGCTTTAAAGGGTAAGGAGCATTGCTGCTCATTAATTAGTAAAATTTGAGCTGACTTCAAGTGGTGCTTGGAAACATTAACTATCAGAGTTTGGATTCATGCCCTTGAAGAAAAACCAGTTCTGTGTTAGTTTTCCAGTTTTCATTAATAATTCTCCTTCTAAAATAATGCCTCAGCTCAGGAGCTGTGAACAGCTCTGGGCAGATGGAGCACCCTGGAGGCCAGTGCTGTAAACCAGGAGAGTTTTGGGGACACAGGACCAGCTCTGGTGGAGGTGCTGGCTCTGGCATGGCCAGCGAGTTTAAAGAACCCTGGGGAGCCCCTGTCACTGTTGTGGCTGCACTGGGCAGAGGATCACAGTGACCAGCCCTTGATGGATTTCTAAACACTCTGCCGCAGCATCTGCCTCACAGGGGCTGTCACCAGCTGTGATGGCAGCTCCCTTTGTCATCTTTCTCCCCACATCTCCTCTCTGACCACAGTAAAAGCTCAGCCTTTTCCTGGCTTTCTGAACCCTCACACTAGCACCTTTTTAGGGCTGCTAGGGCTTTGATTTTCAGCTCAGTGTTGAGGTGTGGATCTGAGGTAGCACTTTGGACCTGTTTGCAGCTGAGGACCCCTCTCCAGCTGCCCTGGTACAACCACTCTCTGCCATTTGGAGTCTGAACGCATGACCTTAGCAATGTCCCACCTCCAGTTTTGGGCCGGGAAGTCTCTGGGCACATAACAGGTTTGTATGGGCATGTGTTGACAAGCAGAGGGCTGGAAAGCTTCCAGGATTTCCCCTTTTCTTTTGGAAAACTTGTCAGTGTCCCTGGACCATTGCTGAAACTGTCCAGAGAAACAAATTGTGTCAGTGCCAAATGCTTGTCAGTCTGATCCTGTGTCATTGATGAGCAGGTCTGAGAGTAACCAAACGGTTAATCTGCCCTGTAGATAGATATGCTTTCAGATATAATAAGACCTGCCTCTTTTATAAAATTAGAACATGAATGTGCACAGGCATTATATAACTGAGAAGTGAATACTGTATATGGGAACATGGTGGTTTAATATATATTGAAGACTTTGATTGTTCTCCTTCCTGTCCTTCTGGTAGTTTATGGAAACTTGAAAAGTTTTCAATCAACCTTTGAAATTAGCTTGTAACCTATGTAGTTGATCATCATTTTCTGTTCCCTGAGCCAGCTGTGTTTAAGGATTCATAATTCAGTATTTCAAAAATTGTCAGTGGTTTCACTATATGAAATTTTAAATATTCTGAATCTACTTCTGGCATTCAGTGGTTGTATTTGTTCATTCAAATGTAATGGATATTCAATAGCACCTATTATCAGCTTGATACAGAAAATATACTTGGGTAATTACATATGCCTACACTTGATATAAATTTAAATCTTCTTCTGCCAAGAGGTCTGGTAAAAAACAACGCATTTCATGAAGATTCAGTTCAGAATTTTTGAATTCATGAAAGAGAGGTTTGTGGGCGAAAGAAGGATCCACCTCCCTGGTGCACAAAGCAGGGTGTCAGTTCTCTACTTCCAGCAATCCTTTCTGTGCTCTTTGAATCATCCTCTGTGTTTTACTGCCTTGCAGAGATTGCAGCCTCTGTGCATCAGAAGCATCTGAGTGTTTTTCTGAAGTGGACACAGACGTGGATGATATTGATAGTAATGTGTTCTTTACTGTTTTTTAAATGTAAGGAGTATATATTTCACCTGCTTAGCTGACCCAATATAAAAAATGTGATTTTATTTCCTGCAGGCTGGCACATCTGTGTGGGACTGGGGCACTCTGAGGGACAGCTCTCCCTGGTGTAAAAGCTGTGCAGTGCTGAGTGTGTCTCTGCTGAGAGCTGGTGCTCTCCCAGTGCTGACCAGGCAGGAGGATCAGGAGCTGCTGAAAAAAACCCTCTGTTTGGCTTTTGTGATTTCTGCACCCCAGGCTCTGAGCCAGGAAGGAGCACGGTTCACTGAGCTGGTGAAGGATACCAGGGAAAGGAGCAGTTTTGCTGAACTCACACTATGGCTGAGATTGGCTGAAACTCCAGTGAACTTTATTTTGCCAATGCCCAAGCAGTTCCTTTAGGTCAAGAATAGGAAACTGTGTTTGGTGTGAAGGGAAGAATTTTAATCAGACTTTATTTATCATTCTATGAATTAATACCTGGAAAGAAGAATTGCATTTTGGAAACTGTCTGCATTCATAGGAACTGCTATAATATATCTTAGGCTGCCATAGCAACATTGGAGTGCAATGAGTTAGAAATCTCCCAGTTATTAGAAAACCTGAATTAAGCCAAATATTGAACAAATGGTGTTTGCATAACATGCAAGGTTCTGCCTTTTCTCACGAGGTTTTGACCTTGTTTCAGGTAAAGGGAATAAAAAAAAAAAAAAGAATCAAATCCTTGATTCTCAAGAATCAGACTTGCCTGAGAGAAACAGTTTATTTTATGCTGAAGAGTATGAGAATAGCTGTGCTGTGGTACTGTATGGCAAGTCAGATTTGTGAACATATATTTAGGCTGCTGACTGTGCTCAAAGCTGTCTTGAAGAATATTTTAAAAGGTTGTGAAGAATGGCATGAAAAACTAAATTCTCTACCTTGCATTCCCTTTTTGTGAAATAAAGATGCTTTTGTTTGTTTATTTCTGCATAATGGGAGGTGAAACAAAAAATACTGTGAAAAAGGAGTTTTCTGAAAGGTGAGAAAATAGCAAGAGTGTAATATTAGCAAAGGCTTTAATGAATTATTTGAGGAGAGTACTGAGGCTGGTGTTGAAAATATTGTGAGGTCAAGAATCCTATATTGCTTTCTGTATGAAATAACTCTCCACTAGGATGAAAAAGAATAACACTTCCTATGGTGTGTCAATGGGAAGAAATTTCTGGAAAATATTTATTGTGACAATTTCATTTGGAAAACACCCTTCCATTACCCTAATGCCTGGAAGAATAATTCTGTGAGCTCTCAGGGCATGTGGAAAAACCTCATTTTTCTTGTAATGTCAGTGACAACATAGGATCATGTGAAAGAAGGAAATGTGTTCTGATATTGCTTTATTTTTAATCTTATTTTTGCTGATCTTTCTTGTTTTAAACTTTATTATTGTATCTGTTGTAGTTTGATCTTTTGTCAGAGATTGCTAATATGTCTCCAGATCATCTTTTCTGCTGTGATTTTACAAATACCTTGTTGCAATATCCATAAAAAACATCTGTGGGCTTTAATAAAGTTTTATTTGTTATGAACTTATTTGCCTGAAGTGCAGAGTTCTGAGAGTATACATTTAGTGCTGCTTTTCAAAAGCTTTCAAAATACTCATGGTTGAGGGGATGAGGAATTTTTTTTTTCCTATTTTGCAGTGCTCCTAGCGGTTGTCAATAATGTTTTCTTTAAAAATCCAGGTAATAGTACAAGTGCTGAAAATAAAAAAGTGCAAGTGCAGCTGTTTCTGAAAGTTCTGCTAAAGCTCTGATAAATCTGTTGGCTTCCAGTAACGCTGCAGGGCCATTAGACTGAAGTATTGGTAATTGCAATTAAACTTAGATTATTTTCCGTACGCTTTCTTCTTTTGATGTGCTCCCTTTTCTTTTACTCACTAGCTCTGAAGCAGTTTCTTCCTTTCTCCAGTTGACTCTTGGGCATTGCAGTTGGCTGCATCACCTCTTTTTCCAGCAGAGAACTTTTCCCAGAGCTGCTGCAGGGCTTGGGCCAGCAGAGGCTGATTCTCCTCTCTGGAGCATTGTCACAGACATATTTTATGACAAATCCTTTCATTAGGATCTTTTCTCCTGAGAAGCTGGGAAGTTTCAGCTTCTCCATGTTTTGCTGCTTTGGAATGTGATTTGGAGAATTGCTTACCCAGCATGTGAATTGTTTTTACTTGGTGACCAATGACAGCCACCTGTGTCGAAGCTGTGAGCAGACACAAGATTTTATTATTCCATTCTTTTTTTATTATTCTATTATTTTATTATTCCATTTTTTATTATTTTATTATTCCATTCTTTTTCCTTTCTAGCCTTCTGACAAAATCTTTTCTTCTATTCTTTTGGTATAGTTTTGGTGTGTCATTTTCTTTTAATATAATATATATCATAAAATAATAAATAATCCTTCTAAAAGATGGAGTCAAGATTCTCATCTCTTCCCTCACCCTGGGACCCTGTGAGCACCAGCACAGAGCATCTTTGTGACCCCTCCACGGTGGCTCTATGGTGTCCTCATTGTACATGCTGTGTGTATCTGGCACATACACAGCGCATGCAATGTGGACATAATGGAGCCCAATGGCCACCTGAGAACATAAAAAGTACCTGCAAGAGATCTTGTGGGCCTGCTTATGGTTTGGATACTTTATTTTTGTTGTTGTTGTGGTGTTTTAAAGCTTCCTTGGTGTGCATGTATGCTGTTCTCGTCCAAAAATTGTGTTGCAGATACAAGAAAATAAGGTATTAGTCCTCACAGGGTCATTGCAGCTTTCTAGATCCCCAGAAAAGAATTTTTTTGCAGGACTTAAATAATAGCAGGAATCTAATTTTGGCTCCTAACAGCAAGGTGAATCACTTTGGGTACATGTATTCCCTATTAGTGTTACTTTGTGGTGTTTCATTTTTTTGCACATTCTGTGCTTTGTACTATCACTGAGAATTTGGGGGAAAAAACTATGTTTCTCATGTACCAAGAAATTGTTGTGTAAATCTTGTATCAATATTTAAGTTAGGGGGTTGTTGTTGTTGTTGTTTCTTGTGTTTATTTTTGTTTGGTGGTTTATTTTAAAAACCAAAACAGCCAAGCAAAACTATATCTGGTTGTTTTAAATAAAACCCCAAACCCTATCATTTGTACCCTAGCTTTTTACAATGTTATTCCATGAGAAGTTTTTAAATGTTCTTTATTTCAGGCTGTTCTACTCACTCATCTACAGTAGCAAACACAGAACCATGTTCCATGTTTTCTCTGCCACGAATTAACACTTTAAAATTATGGCTTTTTTCACTAGGTGATTTTGACAAACTCAGCATTTGTGTGAATAGCAGTTACCCCTGGTAAGTGTTAAAATACAAGGAATTAGATATTTAAAAGTGAAAATTTTTGCAGGGCAAAATATTGCACCTGAGGTGACTTGTGGAGGTTGCAAAAATGAAAGTCCATTCTCAGCTGGATAAAGCCTCAATCTGTAGTGGGCCAAAATCTGCTTTCAGGAGCTAAGAACAGGAACTGTGCTCTTTTTTCTGTTCTGAAATTTGGAAAGGAGGGATGTGTGGTGGCATGGGACACATTTTCAGAGTGAGTGAGGATGTGCCAACCAACAACTCTCCTGGGGGAGCTGCACTGTGGGAGTATCACCTCAGCATCCTCATCTCATTGCCTCTCCTGAGCCTACATGAATACAAATAAAGACCTGCCATGAGATGATGAGAATTAGTTTCTGATGCTTAAAGAAAAAAGTGTACCCAGTGCAGAGAGTTGCTTTGCTTCCAGGTGTTTTCCCCAGAGGAGCTGGGATGTGACCCCTCAAAGCTCAGTCCTGCAGGTGTTGTTTGTGGCTGGTGGGAGCTGATGGAGCTCCTCTGACCTTGCTCTCCTTGCAGTGTCCCACTGCATCCTTGAGGGCTGCCAGGGTAGTTTTGCTCTCACTGGATTATTTTTTATTCCTCCCTATAAATCGCTATTTTCATTAATCCAATTGCTGGAAAAGGATTATAGCCTCAGAATAAAATCCGGCCGTAATTAAAAATGTAAAAGCCGCTTATGTTTTTAGGCCAAAGTTATTAGAGGAAGGTATCAACCTACCAATATTAATACCCCAATCTCAGCTGGGAGGCTGTTATCATGATGAAAGTGCCTGATAATGGCCCAGTTACTGAATATTTTATTGCAGATAACTTCTGCTTGTGTTTGCCTCTCATCTATGTGCACACCAGAAGCTGTCCACAGCAGCCCGCCTCTCACATGCTCTGTAGGCATCCTGGTTTTTTCACATTTCAGGAAAACTCTTTGTTTTTAAGAGCTAATCTAACGATACTGTAAAAGCAAGTAGAGTTTGTGACAGACTGTTCAGGGCACAAGGGCTGTGGGAATCACCTCTGTAAGAGGATTGAGGCATATTCCAGTCTTCAACATCTGCATCTTAAGCCATCTTTTCATAATGAATACTCCCTTATCAAATATCCTCTCTGTGTTTGTAGTTTCCATCAAACCCCTGTGTGGATAAAGAAAAATGGCAAACTGAAACAGCTCTCAGCCATCCCATTTTTCATGCCATGTGCCCAGCTTAGAGGCATGCAATTGTCTGTGTATTCAGTTTGCAAGCCTGCTTTGTCACTCTTTGAGTGGAGCACTTTTTAATTACCTCTTTATAATTAAATCAATTGAGGGGATAGAGTCACCTATTATTGTTTTTACTCCGAAGATTGAAACTTTCTTTGACCTTTGGTTTCTGCAAATGGGAGGTGTTTCATTTTGTCTCTGGTGTTTTGAATGAAATGAGTTTTCTGTGAAGGAAAGGCTGCTGAAATACTTATTCCCTGATGGAGGATTTAGATGAAAAATTATGGACCTGCATGACTCTCAAACTGCATTATTCAGAATCTCCTCCACCTAGACCATGCTCAACTTTGCAGACTCAAACATCTTTCACCTGACAGTGTGTGGCATTTGGCCCTCTGATGGTAAATGAGCTTTGCATCTGAAGCAGTGAATGAAATCATTTAGAGCATCAGTGCTAAACTGCAAAAGGGATGAAAACAAATTACCTCCCAAATGTCCATTTACTACAGCGAGTTTTCAATGAAGAAAAAGCTCTTTCTGATGTTCCTTTCTGGTTTAGGTATGTTTTTTGATGGTTTTTCTTTTTTCTCCTTCCTTGATTTGCTCTCCCAGTTTGTTTTCATGGAGATATTTTGATCTTTCCTTTCAGTAATAGCATATTTGTGATCTTTGTTCTCCTCCAAATGGCCCCATGTAACTTAGGCTTCACTTTTCTGGGGTGTCAGAAGCAATGCTGAATTTCTGATTTGGGGCAGCTTTCTGTTCTCCATCCAGTGTTTCTGGTGTCCCAGGCAGGTGCTGATTTGTGTTTCCCTTGGCTCCTTTTCCTCTTGCTCTGTGCTGGGGTTCAGCTGCTCGTGCTCAGCCTGGCAGTGATGTTACATTCTGGGGTGCCTGATGGCAGCACCAGCTGCTAGTCCAAGTTATTTCAAAATGTTTATTTACATAAAATAAATTTAGTCTCTAGGTTGCGCTGAGGAATTCTCTGTATCTCTAGTCTGTTCTAGCAAGAAAGATGCTGTGCCAGAAAAAAGAGATTTCATAAGAGGTAGCATTAAAGAACTACATGTTTTTACTGCTGTGCACAGCTCAGGAATTCCAAATTTAGTATTGTCTGCATGTGGTGGAAAAATACAAACTCGGGGAAAAAAGGGCTAAAAAAAGAGAAATGCAGAGATTCAGCAGAGTGTTCCTTCATGTGTTTCCACTGTAGAAGTCTTGAACCTCAGTGAAGTGCTGATTTTTCCACTGCTAACACGCTTGCAGCTCTGCTGGGTGCAGTATGAAATTTGTTTCCTGCTGTCAACAGCCTTGCTCAACTCTTGTTTTTGGGAGCAGGAGCCTTTCACATGTGCAGGGCTGGTGGAAGGGAATAAGTGATGGGACTGAAGCCTGGAATACAGAGAGATCTTGAAACTTTGCCTGCTGCCCTAAATAACCACTAAAGAACAGCACTGCAAACCTCTACCTTCCGCATGTTCTGGTCCCCTTCCCTAAAGCTGGGTGTGGAGCAGGAATCTGAGCCACCAAGCTCCTTTATGTGCATAAATCCCTTCTGCCAGGGAGCCTGTGCCCTGCAGCTGCTGGGCAGGCTCAGCTCAGGGGCAGCAGGGTCTCACTGTCTGCTGTGCCCTGGCTGCTGTGCTGCTGCCTCTGCAGAGAGGGGGCTGCTTCACCTGCCCAGGTTTGCCATGCCCAGAGGTTCGTGAGTGTGCCCTGCTGTTGGGGGCCTTTCATTCTGCACCTTTCTAATTGTTTTCTCTTGCTGGAGAGCAGCTGGATGGGGAGCACTGAGCAGAGGAAGGTGGGTGTGTGTAAGGAGTGTTTGATGTGTGTGGTGCTGGTTCCTGCCCTGCTGGTGTTTGAGAAAACAGCAGTGGACTGGTGTGGTGGTGTGCTGGGAGGAGGGGATGCATTTCACCTTTATAATGCTGGACCTCTTTTTTGACAAAGCCAAGCTCTGGAGTAGATATAGAATCATAGAAGCATTTAGGGTGGAAAGCTGCTTTAAGATCATTGAGTCCACTAAACCTTCATTCTGCAGCACTTGCTGAGCAGTAACTCCTGCCTCAGGTACTGCAAAGCCCCACACTGCTGCTGAGTCCTGTCTGCAGCCAAAGGAACATCTGCAGGTCCAGGCTGTGCCCAGGGGAACGTTCCTGGCTTTTGTTCCACCTCCCTGCACTGCAGGCTGGAGGGCTGAAGCTGCCCTGCAGCCTGAAGGGTGGACAGAAATGAGCTGTCCCTGGGCAGCTGCTGAGGCTGACCTCGTCTAGAAATTGTCATCTCCCCAGGAGTGTCTCTGGGCAATGTGGCCTCTCCTCAAAGCAGTCCTTGCTGGCCACTTTCCTTTAGGAAAAGGAGATTTAGGATTAGGAGAGACTGGGGCTGCTTGTGAAGGCTGAGGGACAGGGTCCAGGGAGAAGGTGGCTTGCAGGGCACATTCCTGCAGCTCTGCATTTATTTAATTCTTGTGATTGTTTTCAGATTGTATATCATTATTTTCTGTATTTTTCTTACATTCTGTTTTCTTTCCTCTCTTTTCCCCTTGCTCCATCATTTCCTCCTCACTCTTATTGGATTATGCTTTGCATGAGAAATGTTATGGTGGAGCTGCAAGATATTTTTGGTTTGAGCTTTTTCCTATCCATCAATTAGAAAAGCTGTAGGGCTTTTTAATTACTCTGTCAATGAGGAACAAAGTTTCTTTTGTATTTTTTTGTCATGCTTCCTTGAACAACTTTAAAATTGTAATAGTCCAACTTTCACTGTGGGCTTTTTTGCATTAAGCTGATAATGTGGATTTGAAGTTGCATAGGTGTAGCCCCAAAGGCTGTGCACAAATGAATTCACTGCTATTGATGAGCATTCGAACTGACAAAAACACTGACACTGAGATTTATGTGTTGAAAAAGGACAGAACACAAATAATTTAAATATTTTTCTCATGTTTGAGTAAATTTGTGGTGTCTGATTGAGCTGGTTAGCAAAATAAAGACAGATGGCAATGAATTCATTCCAACACGTTTTCATCCCAGTACAGCTATTCCGACTTCTCACAGCCCCTGTGAAAATTATTTTCTTGTTTAAATTTCCCTTGCTGCTGCTGTCCACACCCTGTCCAGGGAATTCAGAGGTAGTGTGATAGAATATGCATGGAGAATGATTTTTATTTGCAAAGTAAAAATCAAAATAACTGAATGAGGAGCTGCCGTTAACCAGATATTCAGCGGTACAGTAAGAATTTTACTACTTCTCCTTTAAAGTTCATATCAAAACTTTAACAGGATAAGAACAGAGTTTATCATGATTGAATTTTAGTCAGGCACTTTTCAAATTTTGAAGATGACACAGTAATTTTCAGTCCTGTCTTCATTAGGAGAGTGAGAACATTGCTGTTAACACAAGACATGGGCAGCAAGAGCAGGCACTGCACCTGGCCTATGCATCCCCACAGCCCAGCTGCTTCTCTGGGCACTGCCAGGGTGATGGCACCATTGTTTCTGAGGGTAGAATGCTCAGAAAATGTGTTCTAATGGAAAGTTTAAACAGTTTATAGCCTCAGCAGAAAAAGGGGAGGAGACATGCCCTGCAAGGACTGTAACCACATGTAATTGATGTTTTGTCCAACCCTGGTGTTCTTGAAGCTTCTGTCCTAAATAAATATAATCATTAATGTTTTTGTCTTAATGCAATAGTTGTTTTATCTAGTAATTTCATCTATGGCTTTAAAGGAATACTTGAATTTTCAAGGTTTGCACTAACCAGTCAGCGTGTTGCCTCATTCCTTTGACATATTTCAAAGGTGCCCATTATCTTGGTACTTTCCATATGCAGAAAATACTGAAATCAAAGTATATTGCTGGAAACAGCACTCAAGACCTGTGTGAAAAAATGTGCAAAAAACCACAAGAGTAAAGCAGAATTCACTGTAGTATAAATTGTTGGGAGGGGGTTTTGAGACATCTGCACAGTATTTGCAGAACTGCTCAATTGGTTTAGTTCTTCTATGTCAGATTTGCTACAGAATTTATAGATATGAGGAAACATGTGTGTTGAATATAGATTATTCTTGTTTTCCTTTGCTGTTGAGCATCCCAACAGTGTGAAGTGTGGATGTGCTCTGCCATTTTCCCTCTCAGGCCCCTTCTCTGTTTGCCCCCCTGCCTGCTGTGGGTGTGTGCATGGGCAGAGTGAGGAGGGGACAGGTCGAGCTCAGCACTGCTCACCTTTCCCTCCCTCCTGTGCTCCTGGGGATGCTGTCCTGTCTCCTGCTGACAGAACTGCCAGCCCCTGCCAGGGAAGAATCCCCACAAGGTATAGGAACACTGTAGGGCTGCTCATGGCCAGGGTAGTGCCCATCATAAAGCCTTAGGGCTGGGAGGGAGGAGGTGTTAAAGGAGAAGGATTTGATCTGTCTGTGCTAGCATCCTCCTGCAGCTCGGGGAGGATGAAATCCTGGCAGCCTCTCTTCTGTTAGTGCTTGTTCCTCCCTGGCAGAGCTCTGGGAGTGCCTGGGGTTTCTGGCCTGGCCTGCCACAGTCACAAAGCAGGGCTCAGGCTGCTCTTGAGAGAAGCTGGCTGTGGGATCCTGGTCAGAAGGCTCCAAGCGAGGCAGCTGCAAAATCTAACATGTTCTGTCTCTGAATTGACACCATGTCCATTAATGGAAATGTTTTCTCCATAGATGTAATAGACCAAACAAAAAGAAAGGCACAAATAGTGACGTTAAATGCTGCCTGCTAAAAATGTAGTGCTGCTCTGTGCTGGAGGTGGTGAGAGGACCAGAAGTACTTTGATAGAAGTAAAGAGGTGGAAATTTGAGGGAGGAAAAAAAAAAAAGCAAGGGCTTGTGCATATGCATCATTCTGTGGAGAAGAGGGTAGGAGGGAATATATTGACATCTGTAGATACAAGCTCAGATTACAAAGAGCCAAGAGAATCATGCTTAGGCTGTAGCAGGTATTTTGGGAGAGAGGAACAAAGTAATGGCAGTTCAGGGTGAGTCCATGCAGCAACCCTGTCCATGTGGATTTCCCCAGGGATAGTGCAGGAAAAGCCCTTGGAGACCTCATTGGGCATGGGAACAGGCAGAAGTTCCAGCCCCACCTCTGTCTCCTTTTGCTAATCTGGAAATCAGCCTGGTTCTCCAAATGAAGCCGTCAGGGTGGCCAGGAATTAGAAACCACCAATAAACCCTAATCTAAGGTAATTCCAAGCCTTGCAGGGATGGTGAGTTTGTCATGTCTAAACCTATTTTAGATGGAAGAGCTGTTTTTGTGTGGGAATATGAGGGGCTGTTGCTGCCCTGAAGGCTCTGTTGCAGGGCTGGTTTGTTGGCTGTGCATGGGGTCTATCCTGAGGGCAGTCTGTCCAGCTGTGTGGCTGCAGGCAGCTCTTGACCAGGCATCCCTCCTCACATGGACACCAAGCACAGCCAGCTCAGGGTGCAGCTGTGCCCAGGGCTGTGAGCTGCCATGGGAGACCAGCCTGGTGATGGCAGGCTGGAAATGTGCTCCCTGCTTCTCTGGAGAGCACTGCTGGGGCTTGGCAGTGCCAACACTCTTAGCCTGACAAACCTAAGGACCTGGCTCTTATTACAAGCCTATGGATGAAGTGAGTTTTTCATTTTTGTTCCTTTTTTGTTTTAGACTGCCACCAAAATGCCATGCAGTTAAGGGGAGTGTGCTGTATCCTTCGTGTCTGTCACATATTTTGGTATTTTCTGTGGAGCTGTAGCACGCTCAGCATGTGGTGTAGGCTCATTCAGCCCCATCTCTACTGCATTTCCTACAGTGAAATAGTGAGATGCCATCGTTCCCTGTTTCTCTCTCTTTTCTATCCCTTCCTGTGTTCCTGAATTGCTTTCCATTCCACATACCCATTCTTGGGAACTTTTGAGAAAAGCCTTTCACAGAGGCATGTGTCCTGCATTTTGGTTGGAATCGATTTAGCTCATCACAGCCTGCCCTGTTCATGGGAAGAATTTGTGTTGCCAGGTCCCAGCACTGACAGCATGAGAGAGCATTTTCACAGGGTAGAGACAGAAGTGTGTCTATGGCAAATAATGCCTGCATTAGACTTGTTCATGTCCTGAACAGGGTAAGAGAGTCACATTTCTCACATTTCACCATGTGAAGGTAACCAAACCATGTGCTCAGGCAATAGCACCAACCAGGGGATCAAGCAGTTCCCATTGCACTCTGTCACTGCCATGCTGCTCTTACCTGACATTTGTCCTCTCAAAGCTCATCTGGGGCTGCCAAAAGGTGCCACACTCATGATTCTGTTCCTGCAGGTGGTTCTGATTCCTGTGTCTCTGTGCTGATTGTCATTTTTGTAAATGGAGGGAAGCCTCTTGAGTTGTTTAAGCGTGGCCTTTGAAATGTCATTGGTAATTTATTCTCCCACCATCACTGACTGTGGAAAGACTTGGCCACGTGTTCTTTTGACCCACTTATTATGTAAGTTCACAGATCATGACATTTCTAGCTTTCTTTGAATACCATCTGCTTTTAGGGCAGTTTAGTGTTAATGTAAAGCTCCAGAGCTGGTATTGCCCTGGTTTGTGTGACTGTGTTGTGATATTGAGTTAGTCCAAGAAGTCTTCTTACTGTTTCTTCTGGGGAGAAACATCAGGTATTCCAAAGTATCTCACCTGTGCTGCATTATTTCCCTCACAAAGGCTGTGTGTTAGCTCAGCAGAGTGCCTGAGTGTTTACCTGGAACATGGGGAAGGTTTCAGAGAAGCATGGCCTGGCTGTGGGCACATTTCTCAGTAGAAGTGCTTTCACATTGAACAGCAAAGAGAGACAGGAACTTTGTCTGAGGGCCAAATGTGTGATTCATACCATTAAGGTGAAGCTGGGTGCTTCATGCCATCATCTCATGTCTGAGAATGAGCTTATGCTTCTGCTCTAGACACATGATTTAGGTTTTCTTCCTGGCTGTTTTTAACCTGCTGGCCAAAGGTTCCTGATGCTGCTGAGGTT
This sequence comes from Ammospiza nelsoni, assembly GCF_027579445.1. Taxonomy (NCBI): domain Eukaryota; kingdom Metazoa; phylum Chordata; class Aves; order Passeriformes; family Passerellidae; genus Ammospiza; species Ammospiza nelsoni. The sequence continues at coordinate 14,886,971 of NC_080647.1, read as the reverse complement.
TGATGGGTGTGCACAGAGAAGAAGCCCCAGAGCTGCTGTGTCACCCTTGGGCGGCTGTGGCCCTTGAGGATGGAAGGAGCTAGAGCCAGAATTTGTGCCTGAGAAGGTTTGCTTTTGGCTTCATTTCTTCCTCTCCCAATCTTTCTATTTTGGATTGTTTGAGGGGGTGGGCTGGAGCACGAGGAGAATTGGGAAATGTCTGATTAGAAGTGTGATTTCAGAATATTATATGTGATAAAAGTAAAGGTTGGGGGATACAAATGTAAAGGATGCAAAAGTAAATCCTACTGAGCTGCTTGTATAGGAGAGAGCCTGTAAATGGTTGTGCTCAAGATCTTGGGTCTTCAGCCACTTTTGAAGACATGAAATCTTCTTGGTGTACCTTAAGAAAGCAAAGCAAATATTCTTGTTAGTACCCAATTATTGGAGCTGAGTGAAGCTGTAAAAAATTTGCTGTCACAGGCATGTTTTCAATGAAATTTCACATTTTCATAGGTGGATGTCTCTGAGAAATCTTATTTTTCTTCATATTAATGCAATTCTGAAGTGGAACAGACAAAAGAGTATTTTTGTAGAAATGCTTTCAAAAATACTGCTCAGTGTCTGGACCAGATCTATGTAACAGTTGCTAGGAGCAAAAAATGAGTGTGGCACTTCAGAATCTGACTTGATGTGTGGGAACTAATTTTTATTTAGCAAAAATAAGATCACATGGATGCACCAGATATTTTCTTTGCTTTTTTCCCCCCAGTTCACCTTGCCAACTTGGGCTGAAATTAGAACCATGTAAGTCGCTAAATAGCTTCAAGAAACCCTGGTTTTTAATAGCTCTGACTTAGCAACCTAGAATTAAAGTTCATGGGTATCAGATGGCATCTAAATAATTGAGGATACTTATTTTTGTTTTTCTTCAGCAAAACTAAACTTCCAGTTTTCAGGGCAGCCTGTTGCTCCCACTTGAGTGTGTTATTTTTGCTGGCTGGTGCTTGCCTGGCATGCAGCCTTTTCAGCAGTTTGATTTTCTGTTTTCCCTGTGAGGTAACCACTTACCTTTGCCCAAAGTGTGTTCATTGACTGCTCTGAATTCCAAGATTAAAATTACAGAATGTGCAAACTGTTTATTCTTTATGACCAGATGTGGTATTGAGCACTCACACTTTCCTTGTGCATGTCAGAACACGTAATTTTCTTATTATGGATTGTTTAATTAACCATGGTAATTGTTTCCCTGAGTTTGTAAGAGGCATTGTGTTGCAAATTCTTCTTTGAGGAGAAGATATGTTGCTTGCTTGGAGAATGATATTTTTTTATGGGGGTTTGTAATGAGTGTGACTGCATGGGGGAGGCCCTGCTTTCCTCTTGATTCAGTGAGGATTTTTGCTTCCAGGCTTGCCAGAGGGTGGGTGGAGATGGTGCTGGGCACAGCACCACTGAGGAATAATGTGCTGGCAAGGTCCTTGGGTCTGCTCTCTCTGCAGGTAGGGGCTGCAGATCCATGTGGCAGCAAAGGTGCAAAGTTATTGTTGTCTTAAACACCACAGATCCACCTGAGAATGGTCACAAAGGAATTATAAGGTGGCAGGAACTGGAGCCCAACTGGAGAGCCCCTGCCCCAGTGCACACAGCAAGGGCAGCAAACAGGAGGGTGAGGGAGCCACTGTGGGGCAGCAAAATGTGGAACTCTGGATAAAAAGGGAGTTTATGGTTTCTGGAGGAAGAGGTGTGCAAATCAGGGGATTGCAAGGATGTCATGAGTGCATGCAGGGAGAAAATTAGAAGGACCAAACCCAACCAGAACCGAATCTGGTGCTATTGCTGTAAAAAAACTTTAAAAATAGTTCTGTAACTACATCAGTGATGAAAGGTGGGCTGTGGACAATCTCCACTTTTACTGATGCCAGAGGAAAAGTGACAAAGGATGAGGAAAAGGCTGAGGTGCTTCATGCCCTCTTTGCCTCAGTCTTTAATGGTTCTGTGGTGCCCAGCCCCAGAAGAAGAGTGGGAAGAGAGAGAGGGGAGCAGAATGATCCCCTTAGTCTGAGGGTCAGTGACATGCACAAGTGTCCTGGGCTGGGGGGGAATCCCAGGGCACTGGAGGAGCTCCCTGAGCCACTGTCCATCCCTGCCAGCTGTGCTGCCAGCTGGGGAGCTGCCCCTGGGCTGGAAGGGAGCAGCTCTATGCCCACCTACAGGGAAGGCTGTTTGTAAGGAGCACCTGGAGACCTGCAAGCCCTTTGTAAGAGGGGTTTTCTGTGAGATGGTGAAGATTTTCTGTGTGATCCCAGTTTTGGTTTTCCCTCAGTAGTAATTTCTAGCTACTGATCTTTGTTGTTTAGCTCCACTGCTGTGCCTCAAGGGTTTGTATGAGTGGGCTCCTGACATCTGTGCACTAAAGCTCAGAGCAGCAGAGGTGATTTCCAGAGCTGCAGCAGAGCAGTGGGATCTCAGAGAGGAAATTCTGGCCCTTAAGGATTACACTGGGACTCTTTATCCCAGCCTACTCCAGGAGTGAGGGCTGCATGTGTTGAACTATGCCCAAATTACAACTTTTGGCAGAGGATCCCCTCTAGCTGGCAGTGTTGCAAGTGCAGTAATTTCATATCCCTTCAGGATTCATTGTCACTGTAGGACACAAAAGAACACAAACTCACACCACTGTTCTCAGGGTGAAGAAAAAAGGGCAGTTTATTTTCTGACTCCAACATATATAGTTTTCCAAAAGTGACAGTGGATTGGAGGGTGACAGTGCCACCTTGCCAATGACACTGGACAAACCAACAGTCCATCAAATTTCTCCTCCTCCATAAAGGAATGCAAAACAATGAGTTATTTACAGAAAGTGTGAGAAAGTTCACTACAAGAACGTCAACATCAGAAGGCTTAGAAAATCTTAAAAAACCAGGGTGACAATTCATTCTTCCTTCTGGACCAAGCAAACCAAGGGCCCATAGCCTCTAGTTACACTCAGAGTAGCACCCTTCACTACTTACTTCAGACTCTCCAGGAGCTCCAGAATCTGCATCATTAAAAAGGTGCTTTGCAAGCTAAAGACTTAGAAATAGAAATCTTCCTTCTAATGTATCCACAGAGTTGAAGAATTAGATTTTACTTTTATAAATCAAAGATGAAAATTCAATTTTTAGAATTTTGAGATAGATGCAGTGAGCCCTTGTGCAGAAGTAAAGTGTTTGGATTCTCCTGAGTAAGATGAGAAGCCTGGCTAGGGCACCAGTGGTAATTGATAAAGTGATTCAGCACAGCTTTAGCATTTATTTCCATAATGGTTTTTGTGTACAAAGATCTGAGTAGGTTCTGTTTGGCCCTAGTGGGGCATGGAAAAACCCTGTTTTGTGCATTTCATTTCACTGTATCACTGAACCCGCTCAGAGCAAGAGTGAGGGCACAAAATGAGGTTTCAGGAGCGTGCTGCAGATGCAATGACAGCTTTTAAATTCCTTGTTCCCACAAGTCTTTGTTTTTCCTCATGTTGAACTGTCTGGTGGTGTCTCCTGCTATGATGCCTCAATAAAATAAAATAACTTGCTTCTGTGTATTTCAGGCATGTTCAAATATTGTGGGTTTGCATTGAAATCCTTTATAAAGCTTTCAGTTCCACAGGGACTTACACTGGTGAGACCTGTATAAGCTCACAGCTTTTGTAGCTCTAATCTTGTTAGTTAAAAGGTGACATGCTGATAGTTTCATTTCACAGTTGAATTTTTTTAATTATCCCTGAAGATGGATTTTGGCTTCTCAATTTTGGCCATGAGGTAGCATAACCTACAACACAGTATGGAGAAAGAAACCTCAAATTGAATGTGCTTCAGGTCGTTTTTTAGCTCTGAATCTATATTTGTCCGCCCAAGAAAGTTTTAACTTGACCCAAGGAAAAAAAGAACAAATCAATAAATCCAATGGGGGTTTGCAATGGAGCACTGATATAGAATATGATTTATTAAGTCTGTAATCACAAAAATCTGTTATATGCTGCTGCCACTGGGGGAATAAAAGAGCTGAATAGTTAAACACCACTTGGTTTAAATGTTTTGTGTTTTGGTTCCACTGTAGGTAAAGGATGATATTGAAATTGATATTGAACTAAAATATCCAACCAAAAATTTTTGTGGGTTCTTAAAATACACATCCATCCATCAACATGTGTATATATTTTTATTTAAATATGTGAGATATATATAAGTATGTATTTATTGTGCCAGTATGAATGCAGTGTTCCCTTTATATCTATCCCTGGGGAATTCCTCAAGGACAGACCTGATCTCCTGGAAATTCAGGACTCCACTTACTCTATTTGAGGTAATCTTACCTTCAGCCAAATGCTTCCATTCACAGGTTAGCCCTCAGCAGGACTAAAAGGCTTTTAATTTGACTAATTAGTTTTGACATCTAAGATCATCTTGCAACATTGGAAAATTTCTGTTCTCATTTGTGTCTTCCTTAGATAGAAAGAAAATGTTATTTTTCAATCCCGTCTCCTTAGCCAGGTTGGTCATTCTCCAGAAATTCCTTCTTGACTTGGAATGACCCTGGAAGTCAATGCTCCCCATGACTGAGAATGACTTCTTGTGTTTCTGGGCACGTTAAATATGGTGTGTGAGTGTTCTGCCTGGGCATGATCTGCTGCCAGGCACATTGGGTTATCACAAATCACGGAGGGGAGCATGCTTTTGGATGGCAAGCTGTGTAGGAATTTTCCACCGTGTCTGTGTGCTTTGAACCAAGTTTTCAAAAAGTTCAATAAATGGCTTTCCATGGCATATGTTACTTTAGAAGACCAGAGATTTCCCAGAGTGTGCTGCGTGTTCCCTTTAGTGTTTAATGCCTGTGCACTGTTTGGGGTTGAGTGCAGAGTTCAAGTTGTTGAATAAATGAGAGGTTAAAGCTTCAATTTGCTTTTCTGGCTGATCCGAAATGCAGAATATGCAATCTTGTGGCTTTACATGCACTTTGTCTGATTTTCAAGGCCAGGACTGAAGCCCTTGCAGCTCTCCAAGCTGCTTCCACCACTTTGCCATCACTGGGCAGGTGCTTGAAACCTTCTCAGCCAAAGGCTGTGCCTGGGTGTTCCTGTGCAGCTTCGCCCCTGCCTCCCTGCACTACACTTCAGAAAGGGCACATTTAGTTAAAGTCCCAGCCCCGGGTTTCAAAAAACCCACATTTTACCCAGCCAAGGGTTTCAAATAAAGGCCCTTTTTTTTGCTAAAATTAGATGAAGAAACACTGCCATTGTTTTTCCTTCAGGATGCAAGGAAGTCTTATTCTAGGTGCTATATATATTTATATATATATTTATTATATCATTTAGCTATATATATAACAGAGCTGTGCATGGATGTGGTATGTGCCATTCCAGAAAAGATGGATCAGGCTGTGATCTCTGGAAATGGCTGGTACCCACAGTTTATTATAGAACCATCTAATTCTGAATGTTATTAATTTTTTGAAGACATAGATCATATGGTTAAGACACAGATCATTAGGTTGAATGTGTGGATGGGAGAACATTGTTGAACATACAATGAGAGCAAGGCCGTATTTCCAAACTGTTGGTGAGGATGTTGTTGTGGGGTTTTTTTGGTTTTTTTTTTGTTTTTTTGTTTGTTTGTTTGTTTGTTTTGTGTTGTTTTTGCCAAATTCTGGGACACTGCTGCTGGCTTTTAGAAATATCTTCACAGAACAGCAATGTGACTTTACAGAGATAAATGTTACTTTTAGATTTCCTTGGAAAAAAAGCTGAATTAAAAAAAAAAATCTGTAGTGAAATAACAACTTGTTCTCTTTGCTGTTCTTCTGCCTGCTCTTTGTCATGTCTCTCCTTTTTTACCCCTGACTTAATGTCCCACTTACACAGTGTGCTGCAGGGGAAGTACTTGAGCAGCAAATAAACTGGGTAGGCAGAAACTTGATTTTTTTCTAGATGTTTATTGCCTTACACCCTACTGGCACTTGACAGCTCGGACTCTCCAAACTCATGAAAGCCATGGCAGTTGCATTTTCAAATCTATTTTTACTGAAATGCTATTTTGCTCCTTATTGTCAGTGTCAAGCAGGCTTAGGCAAAGTGGGCTGAGAACTGAGTCTGCTCTGGTTCACAGACTGCCAAGCTGGGCACAAGGAGTCAGTAAATAACAATTTCACCTATTAGTTAAACCAGCTTTTGAAGAATTGTGACTCTGCTCTGATTGGTGGGGAGATAATGGGCTGCATAGATAAAACTGAGGAAAGGGTAATGATTTTAAGATGGCCAGTAATGAGGAGAAATGAAGTAAACATCAGCACTATGTAGTGCCTGTCATTTGGGATTATGATTAAAGGGGCAGTTTACTATTCAATAGAACTGAAATCCAAAATGTTTTGTAGAAAATCTGGGGAAAATGGCTTTTTGGCAGTTGTTGTAAAAGCTGGAAGGTGAACCATACCCTCTGCTATTCCTGACACCTTGTCTGCTGACAGAGGTGTTTAGCTCTTGCCTGCCTTGTCACCAGTTGTGAGATTTTGTTTTTAGTCTCTTCTCCAGTTTCAAGGAGAGAGCATAAAAATTCTTTCATATTTAGTTTGCACAAATCTGGTGGTTTCTGGAGTAGTTTGGAGGATCTGAACTTGCAGCTTGGCAACATTTGGATGCAGTGTTGTAATCTGTTAATCACCATTCTGACCAGGTGAACAATGAACATTTTTAAAGTATTTTTGAGTGACTGTCAATTATCCTTGATTATTTTAAGATTTTTGTGTTTGTTTGCTGCTGCCTTGGTCTATCACTGAAAATAATTTATTATCTTGTCATTCTAATATTCAGAAAGAAGTGTTCTGTCAGTTATCTTGGATGGTTTCTTGGCTCTGGTTTTAATTTATATATTGTTTAGAGTTGCAAGATATTTTCATCTTGGAATTTTTTCAGTTATCTCTGAAAACACGTGGCTTTTCCCATCTCCTGGAGAGTCATTTCAAAATGCACAGCACGTGAGAACTCCTGCACACTGAACACTGTCTTGTAGGGTGTGTTTCTCACTGCAATCACTCATAACTGGTTAAATGGCAAGCCCTGGAGAATTCCTCAATTATTCCTAAGGAGTTCTAAACATCATTGATATGTTCAGAGTTAATTACTTATTTCTGCTTCTGAATATTTAAGAAAATACCATCTTGTGGCTTACAGGACCTTACTTTGACAACTGAAATTGAAATGTATTCAATACAGAGTTCTTGTTTTCAATCCCAAGCTTACACTTTTATTTAATCTGTTTTTCTGTTACTCATCTTATGGATCAGGGCAATTAAATGCAAAATCATATGTGTGAATTCTCTGGGAAGATTTCTGGACAACTGCTGTGGAGTCTGTGAGCATACCTGTAGCTAGCACTGACTGTGGCCTCCTCTGGATTAATGTCCATAAAATGCTTCAGCAACTTGAGCTGTGTGGAAAAGAGGATGTTCTGTTCACTTGTAAGGTGATTTGAAGGGAGTTCCAATAACATCTTTTTTTTTTTTTCCCCCTGATGCTGATATGTCCCTTGATCTAAAAGAGTGAACGAACAGTGCTGTATCAGAAGTGACAGATTATAGTAAATTAGATGACTCTCTAAATGCCAAGGAAAAAAAAAATCAAAGGTATCTAGAGACCTTCCAAGTGCAGCCAAAAAAACTCCTTCGAGATTCAATCCACGAAAGGACAAGCTAATGAATTTAGGGCTTGTAATCCAGGATAAATAAATCAGAGCTGAGAGGGGGAAGGCTAGTAAAGCTCTGGGAGATGTAAGGGTAATAAAGGACTGACAAATAGGCATGACTGTGTGACATGATGAAGCAGCAGAAATGACAACTATAATAATGTGTCAGTGCTGAGTCCTGGAAGAATGAAGCAGAAGCCACTGCTGGCTGTGATAGCAAGGATCTGGAATAGCAATTTCATTCAACATTAGAAAAGCACTAGGGGAGATATGGGGGTTAAGAGCAGCTGTGATTACTCTGGGACAGAGGCATTTCTGGTGTGGGTGTGTGCACAGATAAAGGCAGAGCCAAGGGAAAAACCTTCTACAGAGAGGAGAGCTCAGGTTAGAGGAGGTAAAACTATGTCGAAAAAAATGTCAATAAAAAATGAGTTGCTTACCAAAAGGCATTCTAACATTTGGAAATCCTTTCAGAAAGGTGTAAGGGCAGGTGTTCCCTGCCTCAATACTGAGCTCTGGAAAACATGCTGCATGATGGGATGCTCCATTTTGATTGTCATTTGGGAGAGGTATTGACTGGATGCTCTCGTGGGACTCTTCAGTCCCAGCCAATGTATCACATAAAAGGCAAGGAAGGAACAAGTGTGATGAGTGCTGTGGCAATGGGATAGAATTTGCTGTTACCATAGATACCTGGGACTGTACATAAGCACTAAACTGCTGTGGCTCTGCTCTGTGTGAAAAGCTGCTGTGGCTTGATTTACTCCTCATGCAAACAGCTCGGAATATTTGGAAATTACTGTGGTAACTTCTTATCCATGTATACCTCTACAATTATCTCATGAAATTAAGGATTGTAGCTGAAAGCAAAATCACAGAAGAGACAGAGGGCATTTGTGCACTAAAACTAAAAATCAGATTTGCAGGCACACACAAGTAAAAAATTACTAAAGTAGGCATCCCTGTATTCTTGAAATTCCCCATGTTTCACATCCTCTTGACAGACAAGTCCCTCCTTTCTCTGAGCCATCAGTATCCTGTTGATGTGGAACTTTTTTTGTAAATAGCTTTGAAATTAGCTAATGAAGAACAGCAGACAAGAGATGATGAGTTCTGTCAAAAAATGCATGTTGTAGCTCTCCTGTTACTCCTCTTCAGAGCAGCCCAAAATTGCTGATTTTCCTGGTGCAGGGTGAGCTGGAGAAAGGTGTCTGATTTAGACACTGAAAACCATTTTTAAAATCTAAACCTTTGTATTTCTGTATTGCCTGTAATCATGGTAGCTTGTCCCCTTGTTCGAGTATGCTGCTGAGGAAAGCGAGCTCTTCCCTTTTCAAAACCATAGCAACGAGCCATTTTTATGGGGGCTCAGGCTCAGCTGTCATCTCTTTTGGTCCTAAAGGTGGACCTGAACTTGCACTGGAAGTCACCTTGCTGTCAGTCAGACCATTTGGTGACAATATCTCTCTCTCCTCTCCACAGGTCATTGCTTTTTATCCCTTTTATGTCCTCAGAGACAGCTGCTAATGAGTGGTGATCCTGTATGATTATCCTCCTTTTCAAGGTGCATGCTTTGAAAACTCTGCTGTTAGAAGAGAATAGAGCAGAGTAGAATGGAATATCATATCCTGAGCTGGAAGGAATCCATAGGTATCATCAAAATCCAGCTGCTTGCCCTGCACGGGACAGCCCCAGGAGTGCCACCATGTGTCCCAGAGCATTGTCCAGGTTATTCAGCTCTGCCAGAGCTGCTGTGAGCGCTGCCCTGGGAGATGTTCCAGTGTTCCCACCCTCTGGGGGAAGAACCTGTACCTAATACACAGCTGAACCTCCCCTGACACAACTTCAGCCATTCCCTTGAGTATTTTAGCAGCAGGATGTGGGTGCTCATGAGCACAACCTGGAGCTTCAGTTTGAGCTGGCTGAGCACAGGGCAGGTGCAAAGCTTTCCTTTTCCTGTCCTTTATTTCACTTACCTGGTTCCTGGAGAAGTGATAATCTGTTATAGTACACTAACTCTTGTTCCAATGAAGAAATTAAAAAAAAATACTGAATTTACTATAAGATAAAGCTTTGCTTCTCAGAACACGAATTTTATACTCCTACTCTTCACAGGTTACACAAACAGTGTATATTCCCTGACTTTTAAATTATTTTCTATTTTCTTCTCAGTCTCCTGGGGCTCCCTTTCAGGAGTTCATAGAGATGCTGGGCTTCTGTCTGTGCTGCTCTGGTGTGAGATGGAGCTCAGCACCAAATTTTCCTTTGGAAAGGCAAGCCTGGTTTGATTTTTTCCTAAACAGCTCCTTGAAGTTTTACTCAGCAGTTAATGAACACTGATGCCTTTAACTCAGAGCATGTGGAAGAGAAAAGGGTCTGTGACCTTGTGGTTCCAAGCCCAGGCATCTATTAGAATGATGAATCTAATTTATGTTTGTATGTAATAAATGTTGGAATATTCACTCATACTCTATTTAGAAGTTTTGCTATGCACACTATTTTTAGGCTTTTCAAAAGTTTTTGTTAATATTTCTAATGTCTTGTAAAAACAAGTCTTAAGGGGAGAAGGATGGTTATGATGCCTAATCTAATACCTACTCTTAAATAAAGAGCACCAAAGAACAAAACAAAACCCAGTAGTACACAAACTGTGAAGTACAATCTGCTTAAAATTATCACCGTTTTGACAAGCTGAAGGGAAACTCATTTGAAAGAAATGCCATCTTCATGGCTGCATTTTGATTAGCTCCCACCTCATGTGAAATGTTGAAAGTTTCTTTCTCCTTCTTCTCTTGATTCAGTATTAGCCCTTCTTTAACAAAAGAACGCGTGACTCTATTCTCCATGACATTTTTGATGACACTTTTGTAATTAATTTTGCCAGGTTTATGTCAGTTCTTCAACCATTTCATTTTTGCATCTCAGCACCACTTGATTTGCTCTTTTCTCCTTCTCAGTCCCATTGGGAAATAGCTGACACATCAAGGATTTTTGCAGAAATTTAGGTTCAAATGGTAATTCAAAGCACGACAGTGAAACAAGGAATTGATATTTTTCATTGCCAGGGAATACACGATGTCCAGGGTTCCTCAGCCACCATAAATCCATGGGCCTCACTAGGCTGTTTTTTCTTGCATGTGCTGGGGCTCAGTAATTATCCTTTGCTCATTTGTTCAATTTGGGAGGTGAAACTCCTTTTAGGCTCCCTGAGACAGTTTTCTTTACAGCTATGAATGAAAGGTGATTTATCCCTCCCTGCCCACAACCTGTGGATGGGTGTCTTGGTTTGAAAAGACAGGTGTCTGCTAAGGAAGGCAAGAGCCGGCCCTGAAATGGAAAATATAAACCCCCTCCCTCTGAGTTGTTATAATTTTTAAAATTAAGGGGCTCTCAGGCAAAGATATGGGAATAGCAACAACGGCTCTTTACTAGGAAAATTAAAAATTACAAATGCAATAGTACAAAAAACCCTATACTGATAGAGTCAGTGCTGCAGATGGGCCTGGGCTCCCTCTGGCCATGCAGGGCAGCAGAAAGCTGCTCCTCTGGCAATGCAGGGGGCAAAGGCTTCTGTGGTGTCCCAAACCTCAGATTGTATCCAGGTAGGAATGCTTGGCTCCTCCCCTGGGCGGAGCATCTCCCCATGGGATGCTGGGATTGGATCAGCCCTGCAGGGACACTCAGTGGCCATGGACAGCAGAGATCTCCTGCAGGGAGGGTTGGCTGGGGGAGAGATAAAACTGCCCAAAGAACAGCGGATAACTGCCTCAGCTCTGACAGACGCAAATAGAAGACACACTCCATTTCCAACCTAAGCAAATGAGGCTGAGTGAGATGAGCTGCCCTTGGTCAGTGTGTAACTGAGTTTACTGTCATGTCACTGCTGACTCAGTGCTGCAGTGAAGGAAGACCATTTCCATCCAGTCATCTCCTAAAATTATTAATCACATGCTTCAGTTGAAGGAAAAATAGGTCCAACAGAGATGCAGAACTTGTGTCAGAACACTCTTCTTGATGGGCTCCCTGTATTTTATGTTGTTAGGATTTTCAAGAAGACCCTCTAGTCCCTTTTGGAACTTTAAGAAGGGTAGAAAAGAATGAAGTGAGATTTAAGAACTAGCTAGCTAGCAGAGCATCTACCTTTCATTTACTTCCTGCTCCACAGGCCTCAGAACTGTCAGCTAAGCTTAAGAGCTTATAATTTATTTCAGCTGGAAGGTAAGTAATTATATTTTTCACTGTGCCACCTTTTACTTTGCCTTGTTCTAAGAGACAGAGTTGGCAGATTAAGGGCCTTTTCTTTAATATATGTTCATCAACAAGTCTCTCATCAGTTTCTCTGTAATTTTCTCTCTTGCACTGATAACTCTGAGCATGCATTGCACTCTTGGTGAGCAATGAGGGGACCTAAATCTCTGCAGCATGAGCAGTGCTGGGTCCCTGAGAAGCTCCAAAACTGCTCTGCAGAAATTTGGCCTTTCTAAACCCAGGGATTGGAGGAGAGCTGGCTGAAAACTGAGCTGACTTGGAGAACAGTCCAATTTCCACTGAAATTTCAGTGTTTTTTTCTGAAGGTGTCAAAACATGTATCATGTTTTATGTATAGGTTTAAGAGTGAGAAGATGATTAGAAATAGAAATTATCTTAGTGTCGACTAAGGACAGGTAGCCCTGATCACCAGTATTTTCAGCTTGATTATTTTTCCAATCCTTGTTGGCTGCCTCTCTCCTTTGCCTTGTACTTTGCTCCTGCTTTGTCCCTGGCATGTTTTCAGGTGTGATTTTGCTGTACATGTATGGGTGGTGTGATCTGTGTATATTTTTTAACTGCCAAATGTAACCTGAGAAATGTTCAAGTGTGTTGTGTTCAGTTCCAGATTGTGGAATTCCTGGTGTGAAAGCCAGGTCACCCAACCTAATTTTTATGTCTAAAAAAATATTATCTTTCCATAAATAAGAGCTTCTCAAAACTCACTTGTTGAAACCTCAGATAAAAAGAGATCTTCCCAAGTGTGCAAACTGCTGCCATTAATTTGTTTAGCATGTCAGATTTTAATTTTTTTCCCCCTGAAGTTGCCTGGTTTTGTAGCTGAATAATAACTCCAACTGGTTTTAAAGTGACACGGGATCATCTTTCTCCATCCTAGGAATGTCTGCTTTTTAACAGTGCTTCCCATTCCTTTGGATACTATGGCAACTGTGTGTGTAATTTTGTGTGTAAACCAACAAATGAAGCTTAATATTATGTGAAATATTATGAAACTTTATATTATGTGAAAAGGGAACAGTTTGTTCACCTGGATCTCTGTGTATTTGGTGCTAGGATTTTATACCATGAAAACACCTTTTCCTGGGAAGCAAATAAAGGTGTTTGTCTTCTTCATCTACTGTATTTAAGAAATGTAAAATTTGGAACACCTTTTTATTTTTGCCCAAAATTTCTTGATTTCATTCAGTTGAGGAATGTGTGTCTGTCTTTGGAAACAGCTGTGGCAAATGGGCACTTGGGGCTAATGTGGGCAGGTTAAAGAGGAAGACTACTTTTAACAGAAGTCTGGAATATATATATAAAAATACAAATTTCTTGTGTGGTACTGTAGATGGTCTTACAAGTCTGTATCTCAAAATTTATTGAGGAAGAAGGTGCAGTGATGTAATTGGATTCACTGCACCTCAGGGGGACATCTATAAAGATCTCCATTGTAGCACGGGAGGCTTGGAGTGCCAGGAAAATTTTGTGTGCATTAGAAGGAGCTGTAAATGCAGCAGGAACTCACAGTGGGGAATCTGCCAAAGGCAAAAGCATCGACTGCCCAGCATGGGGCTGCCCTAAGCAGAGGCTTTACTGATTAGAGTGAAAACCCTTCTTTTTTTAGGTGCTTTGACATTGTAAATGGTATGCAGATATAAATAAACTGCCTCGTGTGCTGCTAAAACAGCTTGGAGTGGTGATGGCAAAGGTTTGGGTGTTATGCTAAAGAGATACATTACATGCTGCATCTTTTGGGAATCTGCAGACAAATGGAAATGTTCAAAGGGTGGAAAGAGAGAGAGACAGAATATGTAACTGCTGAGAACAGGCTGAGGGAGCTGTGGGATTTTTTAGACTAAAAAGGGCTCCTGTGACTGCGCAATATGTAAAGGTTTGTTGTGAAGAAAATTTTCATTACTTATTATCTGGCTGTTGCAGAAAATAAGAGAAGTGAATAATGAATTTTGACTTAGGAAATACTCTCAGGCTACAGAGACTGTGAAACATTAGAGCTGGTTGCTTGTGGAAGTCATGAAATGTGCCTCACTGATTAATTCACTGTGGGTTAAAGCCCAGTTGGATGATTTATAGTAAAGGCAGATAATATATGCTTTTTATCCTGCCTCAGAACAGGGGAAAGGGAAACAGCCACTTGAAGTCACTGTCAGCTCTTTTAACTCATCTCCATTTGCATGTTAAGATGAGGAACAGATATTTACAGAGCTGCTCTAGGCTTAATTAACACTACAGAGGGTATCATTTTCTTGCCCATCTGTGTGAGAGCACCCAAATATGACACCACTGCTGCTCCAGAAAAGCAAGCCAGTGTTAAACTTGGTGGTGAGCACAGGACTAGATGCCATTCTGCCAACAGGACAGCTCTAGTCTTATCTGTGATGTCCTACAAAAATAAATCTACCTTTTGTCAATGAATGTTTGAAATAGGTTTCAAGTATGAAGAACCTTGCAAGTATATATCAAATTTCTTATCTGAGTCAAGGAAGAGGTAAATTGGGCAGAAACATACTTTGGTGTTATTCAGCATTTGGAGACCAAGGCACGGGGTCTCACTGGAAATGTAAATGAGCAGATCAGGGTGGGAGTGGAACAAAGATTCCAGCTGCAGCCTAGAATTAAACTCCAGATATCCTGAGACTCGATGTGTTTCCATACTTGCTGAAGGAGCTAGATGCTAAAAAGAGATGAACATTTCACTGTGTTAAATTGCATGGAAATTTTGGAATCCCAGAGGAATTTACTCATTTTATCCAGTCCAGATACTGTGATGTTGGTCCATCTTTTCAGAAACTGAGCTGTGCCCCAATGGGAAATGTTTTCTGAACTGATTAAAAGTCCTGAAAAATAAAAGTTATGTATTGAACTTGTTTAGAATTTTAAAACTTCCAAACAGAAAAAGCAATTTAAATCACTCAGCACTTTAAAGATAATTATATCAACATGAAGAGAGGCTTTACTTTAGGACTTCTTGTTAGGAAAACAAACCAAAACCAACCCCCAGAAAGATTTTTGTTCTACAAATGTAAAATTAGTTGTGTATTGCAGCACCAGATAAAATTCAACAGCTGCATTAAAAATACTCAGTTATTTGTGCATTATGTAAGATTAATACAACCCCACTGACAGGTCTCCAACTATCCCAGCAGTAAAACACTGATGGGAGACTAAAGTAGTTCTGGCAAGCTGCAGAGGGATAGGAATTTATGGAAATGTAACTCTGCAGCTTAAAGGTCTGATATTGACACTTCCATTTTCATAAAATAGTTATTCATTGCAGCAATGAATAACTAAGAGCTTATTTTCTTATTTTCTTTGTACTTTGCTTTTCCTGGTGCCTGTTTGGAGAGAAAAGCTAATATCAGAGATGGTGGCAGTGTGTTTCTCTTTTATTACACACAGGTTATAAAATGTTCTTCAAACTCTTCCTCAGTGTTGAGGCATGTAGCATGTACTGCCCCAAATTTGGGGTAATTTCAACAGAGCTCTGACAGGCATAAACCTGGTCTTCCAAATGTTGTCCCTGGGACATCTTTTCCAAACCTGAAAAAATGAATTAAATAATAGGCAAGGTCTCTTTTTAAAAAAGGACATGTAAGGTTTTATTTCATCTGGAATACCCCTTTCAATCTCACTTTTTCCTGCTAGGTTTGTTTTATATTTGATTAGTTCTAGGAGATGGATTTTGACATTTAAAGTATGTGTAATAGAAAGAGAATAATGACATAGCTGGGATTACAGAAAAATATTTGCCCTTGAAAATGGTAATGCATTGTTAAATACCGGTTGCATCATATCTGAGTATAATAAAATCAAAGTGGAAATTGAATGATTGTGTCGGGAATGAATAGTCTCAGTATGTGACAGAAGAAGGGACCTTGGCAATTCTAGCAGTGCAGCACAGCTGAAAATGGATTTTGTAGCATGGCTTTATTGGGTTACCAAACTTATGTTAAAAAAAAAATAAAAATTCTATTAAAAATGAATAAAATAATATTTGAATTAAAATTGAAAGTATTTGAATACAAATAACAAAAAATCTTCCAGTCAGTTCGGACCTCACATAAATCCTTAGATAAGCTCCCCGCTAGAGCCATGGTGTGTTGATTCCTCAAATGAGGGGTGTGTTTGTCCTGTTGGTGCTGCTGAGGGATTCAAGCTTAAGTTTTTCTAGGGTAGGAAATGGGAGTTATCTGCAGGGTGGGCCATACCTGATTAGCAGGGTGGCCCTTGTGAGAGCTGGGTTGAGCTGAGGCCAGGAACAGGAGCCAAGAAATTAAATCACACATCAACTGAGGTCAGAGGAAAGCTTGAACACTGGAATTAAGTGACTCTGGTCTGTGAGCTGGTTCTCTCAACAGACACAATGGAAAACAAGAGTTAAAGAACATGTTCAGCATCAGGGAGGGCAAGAAGACAAAGTGATAATAATAACAGCTACATTGGCTAAATATGGGCAAAAAATATTGTGCAGTAAAATATAGATTGCTAGACTAATAAATGAATACATGGTTTAGGGGGACACCTAGAATGGGTTGAATATGTGAATATGAATAAGCAAAACATTGTTGACTCTGGTTTTGTAGCTGTTCCAGCTCCTCTGGACTACTTATTTTTGTGTAAGGACTCACACTGGGATGCTAATCAGTATATCCAGCCATTAATCTATTTTATGGGTACAACATCACTGCTGTTGCTGTCTAAAAGTACATCTCTAGAAGTGGCAGTGAGTCATAGCTGGGACTGCACAGTTACCAGTGGATACTTTTCCATGAGTTCAACAGACCTGCACAAAATCAGATGTACTGCAGAAGTTGCTGATGATGCTGATACTGGTTTGGAATATGGTGTGGTCAAAGTGATAAAATTGACAAACTGCAGGGAGAATGCAGGCAGCTTATTCCTTAGTTTTCCTCCAGCATACGTTCTGTGCTCTTCCAAAAATTTATGCAAATGTCAGTAATATAGAAAATAATCTGTCCAAAGTAGTTCTAGATTTTTTTTTGTGAGGTTGGTTACTTTTTGCCCCTTATGGATTCATTTATGCTTGAAAATTCAGGGAAATGAACCACATGCAAGACAGCTATAATGAATTTTCTAGATTTGTGCTTTCTCAATGGGTCACAAAGGAGCTGTTCTGCAGAAATCTCGATCCTAGGAAGTGACTGTTTTTATAAGTGTCTTCAAACAGAAGCTGTGCTTCACAGAAAATATTTCCATTTCATAGTTCTCCCACTCCTGTCCCTTTTCATCAGTTAATTAAACTTTTATTAAATGTTTACAAAACCAAAACCATTTGACTGTTTGGAAACTATTTGCTCAAACTGTAAAGGGAAACTTGCTTAGTACTTTTTCGTGAGGCACAGAGAACCCTTGCCCTGGACAGTTCAGGTTTGTGAGCAGGCTCTCTAGATCACTTAGGTGATGATTTAGTCCAGTTCCTTATAGTAAAAAACATTCCTGATATAAAAAATTAATAAAATAATCCTCCACCACACCAGAGGAACAGTGGGAAGGAGACTGAACTAAGAGGAAAGGCTTTGAAGCCTGCACTTAATTATATTTGTGGCTTTTAAATGCAGTGCACTAAAGTGGGAAAGGGAAGACTGTTTCCCTCTTAGTTTTCAATAATAAAGGAATAAAATGTCTCTTGTGGCAGTGAGTGTGCTCATATGGGAATCCTAGAGGCATTGCTGGAGTCCTGCCTGGTAAGAAGAGCAGGAGGAGAGCCCTGTGGAGCAGCGCTGATGTGCACTGAGAGAGATAATGGAAGAGTGGAAAGTACCAGCATTTAAAGGACACGTCATGGAGCAGTGTCAGGAGGTGTTTCTGCAGATGAAGATAAATTGCCGTATGCAGTCATCCCATCAGCCAAGAGGAAAAATAAATGTTACTTATGGAAAATAATAGACCTGCCTTTGTAGGAATGGTGCAGTGCAGAGTGCAAAGTGGTCCTGATGGACTTCCCCCAAGCCAAACCATCACAGAGAGTTGTGAGTTTATAAAGGCAGCCAGGAAGATGCTGTGTAATCTCAGTTTCTCGTTTGCAGTTGTTTCTCTTTACACTGTCTGAATTCAGACTTGCCATAAGCTTTCACAAGGAGTTCACTTTCATTGCGCTTTTTTTTCACTAACTGATTAAGGGGAATTTTGGATTTGCACCACTAAGGTTATTTTAACTGTTGAATGATTTCAGCCCTGCCCTCAGCTGAGCATCTTTGGGCTCCTGTGCCAGTGTACCTCAGTGGGGCTGGAAAATGATTTTGGTAAATGGTTTGGTAGTTTTTGGTAGTTCTGTGTTGCAGGTCTCACTCATTGTTTCCCCTTGGTTTTGCTCTTTCATTTCTGCACCTTGGCAGGCACTGCACATTCTGTCACAGACATCTTTTATGAAAAATCCTTTCCTTAGGGTTTTTCCTCCTGAGAAGCTGGGAGGCCTCAGGAACAAAATGCAAACAATGATTATCTGCTGCTGTGGAATGCAACAGGTGCATCTGTGATTGGCTCATGTTGGTTGTTTCTAATTAATGGCCAATCACAGTCAGCTGGCTTGGACAGAGAGTCTGAGCCACAAGCCTTTGTTATCTTTCTTTCTTTTTCTATTCTTAGCTTAGCCTTCTGATGAAATCCTTTCTTTTATTATTTTAGTATAGTTTTAATGTAATATATATAATAAAATAATAAATCAGCCTTCTGAAACATGGAGTCAGATCCTCATCTCTTCCCTGGTCCTCAGACCCCTGTGAACACTGTCACAAGATTCCACTTCTTTTACTGGCTCCGCACCCTTGTTCAGGCCTATGGAGAAGGATTTTCAGAAATATGAAGAAAGCTCAACTTGAATTTTTACTGGGTCTTAACTCAAATGTTTTTATTGTATCAATGAATGGAAATCTGGGAGCTATTAGAAAAGCAGTGGCACTGAAATGGCCTTAAATTCACCCTTGATCCTGTAATTATGCTTTCCAAGATACCATCTCATTATCTAAAACTCAACTGTGTCATTAGTTATATCTCATTTTTGTAATTACAAGCTCTACATTTGTCATATCTGTGGAAGCAGAAAACATTGCCATTATAAATCTATGGTTTATGCAGCTTCAGCAGGAATTGCTAATGAGCAAATCTTCCTTTCTGTCTCTTTCTAATTTTTTTTCCAAAAAGCTTTTCCAAACAAGCTCCTGCAAATGGAAACTGAGCCTGAAAATTCAAATGGTGAAGTGCCTCCCTTAGGCCTTCTTCTTGCTTTGCTCTTGAGATATGTTAATAGACCATGATAATAAATTCCCTGAATTTGTTTTGTTTTTCTCTTCTTAAAGATGTCATTCTTCTTTCTTCCACAAATAATAATGTGAATGCAAATCTGAGAGAAAATTAGTGCAGCTACAAAAACAATAATCTTAGCAAGCATCTGTTGTCCTAGGAAAACTTTGCATTCTGGAGGAAAGCAAAGCTCAAATTCAGAATCTCTCCCCTTGTCTTACAATGTCTGTGCATTTGTAGTCACCAAACTGAACTGTCCTGGCTCAGTGGTGAGAGCAGAACATTTAGGATATGCTTTTTCCAGATCAACACCTTGAGTTTGGTGATTTGTTTTGGTTTTCTTTTCAATTGTGTTCTTCTTTCCCACCTGAATTATACATTATAAAATCACTGTAGGTGTCTCCATGAAACCTTAACCAAACTTCAGTGCCAGGGGAGTCTTTGCATGGCCTTCCTTACCCCAAGAAGGGTTTCTCTGTGCTTCTGGTGCCCTCCTAAATCATGTTTTCCCAGTCTTTCCTCTTATTCTGTGTGTTCTCTGTGGATTGTTTTCTTGTTTGGTATTTCCCCCCCATTGACCCATTGATTTTGATTTCTCTGCTACTATTTTCAGTTCAATTCAATTCTCACTGCTTGCCTGGATCTCCATGCCCACAATATGGTCCCAGCTCCCCACTGGACATCCATGTATGAATAATCTTTGCTTTCCAACAGGTCACAATTCTTGCTTAAGATCACTTTTCCCTCTGAAATGCACAGTAGGACATTTTTTGTTTATTTGCACTTTTTCCCTCACTCTGGTTGTTGCTGAAAAACCAACCAACCAAATTAATATTTACAGTGGGGCAACTGTGAGAAAGGTACAGTTTGAGCTCAGGGTACAGTAATGAGCTGTAATACAGCATTTCTTTTGCAATGGTGTAAAAACATTCAGCAAATGTGCAGAATACTTTTAAACTACTGCTAAGTATCAGTAGCATAAACATTGAAATTCATAATCCTTTTTCTCAAGTTCATGCTGTCTGTGAAGATTAATACTTAGATCACTTTTTACATAAATACAGCCCTGACTTTCAAGACTTAGTAGGTTTGTTTTTTATGGAAGTGATGATGTGTTTCATTTTTGCTTGGCAAAACAGTGATGGCAATTTACTGGATTTGTTGCTTTTATGACCTGTAGATGCAGAGTGTGTGTGTGTGCCAGCATGCATAATCCCAATTTTATTCCTTTATGCAGTTAGAGTAAGAAAAAAGATTTAGTGCTGTGATGTCATTCACACTGTGAAGCCTTGCAATGAATGGTAGGAAAACAGCTGTAGTCACCTTAATGGAAAAAAGAAACTTCATTGCAGCAGCAATTGCACGTGACTGTGGAATTGTGCTGCGGCAGAGGAGCCCTTGGGGAGGTGCCAATGGATGCCACAGGTCCTGAGGTACAATTTCCACAGATCCCTGTTGATTTACTAAAGTGCCACAAAAATATGTTGCATTTTTTGGTGTGTTTCCATTTTGAGTCTTGCCACAGTTAGTTGGTTATTTCCCTTCCAGTCAATCTTTTCTTCTGGCTGAATGAATGATGTCTTTCCATGTCTTCATAATAAACAGTGCTGAAGTCATTGATTTCATTTTGAGGTAGTTTTTTGTTGTTTTCACGGCCTACCTTGCAATCTTATTCTGCAGTATGCTTTATGTATGGAGGGAAAACCAATATTATTCCAAGGGAATAATGAAATGACAAAACATTTCAGCATTTCTGTTTGCCCGAGGCAGACAGATTTTCTATATCCAGAGCACTGGACTTAAGCTTGTATCTGTAGAATTGAACTTGAGTTTGTGTTTATCTAGAACTAAAATCCTATTTAAATAATATATTAAATTGTTCCAGATGCACAGTGTTGTTTTGTTGACAACAGATGTCTCATCTGGAAACAGCAATATTGGTGTCTAATTAGAGCTTTCATTGACAAAATTGTGTCTAGACTTTGTAGAAGATATTTTGATTTCTTCAGAAATAGAAAAAAGACCTGGAGGATATTGGCACTGCTCCACAGGGCTTCAGAAACCCAGGCATTGTTTCAATTTATAGTTGTTAAGTAAAGAACTACAAAAATCATGTATTTTTGTAGTCTACAGGCCCCTGCTGGGCTGTGGGTTGTTTCTAGAGTCCTGCCATGTCCGCAGTCTGTCCATGGCCCTGGGAAAAGCAGAGCATGAAGAGGAAGATTTACTTTGCTAGGCTCATTCACTTTCCTCTCACCCATCTCATGTCTTTTTAGAAAGAAATCTGCTAAAATGACTGTGTAGATCTGTAGGGAACAAGGTCAGTTTATGAAAATACTTTTGTATATTTTAATTCAAATTAAATTCATATTTAAACTGTTCTGTTTAGTAAGATGTAAATTGAGATGCTAAACTGAACCAATCTGTCTGCTGCATATGCTTTATCATTGAACTATCTTGACAACCCTTGTTAACATTTGCATAAACTGTACCGGCTAATAATAATGATGATGATGGAATTAGCCTGTTAGTATCTTATTTTTGTTGTAGAATTTTAATCTCTGTAGGAAGGAAAATCACTATATCTTTTGAATTAGTCAATGACTCTGCTTTACTATTATTAGCTATTTTTATATGTTTTTCTCCCTAGATAGCACAGCAAAGCCTGCTGGTTTCCTTGTGGGGAGTCTTGAAAGCTTGTCTGTTGTGCTTGTCATCTCAATTATTATATCATTTAATACTAATATTTTAGCATGTTTAACTGACCTTCCTCTGAGATGTATTTGGTGCTGAATCTGGTTTGCAGTAATTTGCAAAGTAATTGTGGACAACACAACCATGCATCTCATCTCTTGTGTATAAATCCTTTGGAAGTCCTGTAATGGAGTTGTGCAGAGAGGTTGGTGCTGATCTGCTGAGCAGCCAGCAGGGCAAGGGAACAGGGATGAGAGTCACCCTACAGACTTTGAGGTCCTGGGTGTTTCCAGTTCCACTGCTTTCTGTCCTTTTATAAGATATCTAAGTTTGGTGGTTAACTCTCGGAATCTCTGCTGCTCACAGTGACCCCGGGATGTGTTAGAAAGTCTCTTTTCCCAGCCTGGCAGTCAAAGAAGGAGTCAGAGCTCTTCTGTTCTCATCCTCAAGGTTGTTTATTGTTTCTTATCTATAAAATTCTGTCTCTGGCCTGCCAAGGTCTGTTCAGCAGGACAATCAGACGCAGTCTGCCTGCCCCTGGGGCGGTGTTATCTTTTTATGCTAAAAACTCCGTGTACAATGTTTACCATTACTTCCCAATACCCATCACCTGTGTCAGACAGTGAGCTTTTACTCTAAACCAATCTGTAAGTGCCAACATCACAGCAGAAGATGGAGGCCAAGAAGAAGGAGAAAGGCTGGACACGCCCAGATCTCTCCATCTTGCCCCCTGAACCCCCATTCTAAAAACCCAAAAAAATCTATTTTTCCACCCTGTGATAACTTCACTATTATTCTACTTCAACTTCCGTGGCTTGTAATTCTTCATATAAGGTTGGTAATTGTTTTTTCCAAGGGCTAAATCAAAGGCACAGAGGGGTCTTGGTCTCTGAGCCCCCTGGGCAGGGGTTTGAGTCCTCCAGGGCAGCCAGAGGGATTTCCTGGGTTCCGACAGTTAACATATTTCTGTATTTTTCTATACTGGTATACACGTCCCCCACCCCTTTTCTTATATCAGTAATGCATCAGGACAAATACAATTAATTTTAATATTTTGTAGTTTGTGTATGAACTGTTTAAGAGCTCTAGAATGCAATTGATGAGAATTTCTAAAAAGAGATGTAATTGTGTTTGTTAATCAATGTGCCAGAAAGGAAAAGGAAATTTTAAGTGGTTATATGAATTCAACATGTACTCAAGAACAGTTTCATAATGTAAAATGGTTTGTTAAGCTAGTTTTAACTTCCTATTAAGATTTTCACATGAGGAAATAGCAGTGTATAGTTTTGCCAAAACCCCTCATTTGACTGGTTTGACTTCACTTCGCATTTCTCTTCTAAACTGATCCTTTTTTAGATAATGTGAGGGAGCAAGACATGTGACTGACTGAAGTTGAAAATATCTGCTTTATAATTATAGCTTTTTAAATGATAGGAAAAAGGAGAGATTCCCTTTAATTTTAAACTTTGTTTTTATGTGTAGGGAGCAAAAGTTGGTGGTTCCAAAGCACGGAAGTATAGCAATATATTACTAATACCATGGTATGGTATTTAAAAAAAGGAGGAAATGAAAAGATTGAAAAATTCCACTGGCTATTTGAAATGAAGGGAAAGAGACTTTCATGCTGTAAATATTTGGCTGGCTGGTTTTGATCTGCGCTCTCAAGGTTGTGTTGGCCATGCTCATTCTTTTCATCCTTGCTTCTGTTGGGGCTCTCCAGCAGCCCCCAAGCTGGGAGCCTCCCACCCTGCCCCAGGAGCTGTCCCAGGCTCCAGCTGGCTCCTTTCTGCTCCAATTCCACCCGCTCTGGCACCAGCCTGGGCACCCAACCCAGAGCCATTGCATAAGGAGTGTGACTTGTACGGCGCACAAGTGGTGTGTGGGTGCAGGCACATCTTGGGGAGAGTGGAGCCATGGGCTCAGTAAAAATAGGCTTGGCAGTCTGTGCCAAAATGAGTAAGTTATTGTCAGCTGAACAACCAAACCCAATCCCCTGCTGCTGCCCACTTCCCTCCCTCCTCCAGCTCCTAATAACTGTAATCCAATAAAACAAACCACACCAGCTGAAAGGAAGTAGAAGCTGGCTTATTTTCTGTCACTTGTCAAATAGTCAAGCATTTCACCTGATGTGAAGTTTTCAAGTTTGTAAAACCAGACAGAAAGCATTGGTCAGCTCCCCATGCGCATGTATATACACACACACACACACACAGATAGAAAACAAAAAACAATCTACATGAAGGACCATGATTCACTGACTTGTTTAAAGATCACGCAACTGCTTTTAAATATATGTTAAATAGCCAACAGGGCGGAAGTTGTGTATAGATTTTTTTATCTGTGATGAACTAGTGTCAGAATGTGAATTTGATGAGTCGTTTTGTATTAGTTGTAATTATGGAACATCAGTGCAAATAAATCATGTACGCTGGGTTATACCAAAAAGTAATGTTATTGATTGCACCTGACATTTTGATAATAAGCTCCTGTTGAAATCATACAAAAGGTAATTTTAAATCTTATATCTTTGTCAGAGTTATGGCTTTATGGTCAAAACATTAATTAGTTTTATCCTACAGCACTGATGCAGTTTAATTTTGCAGTGTTGGAGAGACAGCTCTGTGCATGGGAGGCTAAATTCAAAATATTTCTCATGGGGCACTGATGTGGGCAGTTGCCAAGCCAGGCCTTCAGATCCTTGCAGGGCTTTCAGCTGCAAATATCTGCCTCTTAATATTGCATTGATTGGGAAATGCCTTTAAAAATCCAGTCTATAGGGACTTCCATCTTGCACCAATCCATAAACCACTGGTCTGTGCTTCAGCTTTAGGATTTGTGTCACATTTTCTGTTTGCATTAGACTTGGAGCCAAAGGAGAGCTGGAACTTTGCAAACCAGCTTTCATGTCACCAGCCAGCTCAGCCTGGGAGTTTGCACACAGAAAGAGGCTCCTGAGTGTCGGAAGTTGCCAGAATGAGTCTGGGCTGACTGGGAGAAGTTCTCAGTGTTAAGAAGGGGGCAAGGAGCTTGATTTTCTCCTTTAAAATGGTTATTTGCTCTGATGGGTAACACCACCCCAATGAAGTGCCGATGGCCCTTGAGTCCTGGGCAGCCCAGGGGCAATCCCTGAGTGGATCTGCAGAGGGAACAGGTTTTTATTCTGCTTGAGCAGCCACGGATGGGCACTGGAGGCAGCTGGGCAACACCCCTCATTTTACAGCTCTGCTTTGCTATTGCAGGGAAAGGCCAAGAAGGAAAACAAGGGAATGAGAGGTCTGAGCTCTCAGCAGCTTGTGAGATGTCCCCACCTGAGGAGCAGCTTTGGGGCAGGTGATACAGGGCTGTGTGATGTGTCCACTCTGCTCTTTCAGGTCTGTGCAGTGCTCTTGTGCTGCCTGTTTTCCCTTGTGCTTCCAACCTGCAGGGTTGTTGCTGTGACAGGTAAGCTTTGTTTCTCTAGCAATTAGAGAAATCTGCCATTTACTAATTAGAAGTGTAATAGGGAAAGGTTTGGTGGGTTTTTGTTGGTGTTTTTGGTTTTTTTTTTCTGAGAGATTTAGCACTGGAGGTTAATTGTGCTCAATAGACCTGTGCCTGATTATATAAATTATAAATTATTTAAAGTGATGCTTGTGATTCTATGAGCTTGACTACTGAGCATCTTGTGGGAAGGAGGAAAACTTTTAATGGTTTGTTTGGCACAAAAAAGCTTAACTTGAATGCTTTGCTGTTGATGTTTGTAATGCCTTTGCCTTGGTCTCTGTTTGCAAAATCAGTCAGTGGGCCAACTCTTCAAATCTTTGAGATGCAGGCAAGCTGTTTTGACTTTCTGAAATCTTTGCCTGGGAGGGATAAAAGGCTGCATGTAAACAAATTCAGGAGTTATTTACTGGAGTTTACAGATGGATGGGCAGCCTGGCCAGAGCCCAGCACGTACCTTAAAGGCATTAGAGAAAGCATCTCACACCAACCTGAGCTTGCCAGCAGAGGGGAAAACTCACATTGGTATTAACTCACATGTGACTTCTCATTGTAAATATTGTGGTCATACTGGGATATTTTTTCTTGACTCCTCTCAATGCTGTCTCAGTTAGAAGCACACGACTGACTCATTCCTGCATCTGGGTATTGACGTCATTGTGATGCACTTTTCATTTCTAGCATGAGTGTTCCAGTCTCTCCAGTATGGAATTTAAATGAAAACATGATGCCCTTTATTATTACTGAGAAGTAAATGAACTAGAAAAATTACATTCATGGGCTTTCCAACTCATTCTCTATTGCACTGAACATATTGGACATCAGAGCCTGTCAACACAGTCATCTGAAACTGTCTCCTTCAGTGTTTCACTTCTAAGAGCCTGAATTATTCATCAGAGATTTTACTATGTTAACATATTCTTATGATCACGTTGACTTTAATTCCAGTGCATGAAAAAGGAAGTTTGCTATTTCTCTTTGCGTAAAAACAGATAAATGTATTAATGCTTTATCAGACACCTTTCTAAATCCTTTGTAGCAAGTCAGAGCAGAACAAAGCACAAAGTAACGTCAGATCACATCAAATTAAAGTGTTTACAACAGCCAAGGTGTGATGGGAAAGCTAGCTGGAATAGTGAAGAAGTTTCTAGAGGTGTGGAAGGAGAAAGTTGAAGTGTTTTATTCTTCAGGATGGGCAGCCTGCAGCAGGATGCCTTCCATGATCAGTTCCACATGTGCCATCCATGTCACAGCACTGGGGCATGGGGAGTCAGAAATGCCCTGGGCAAATTAGAATACTTTGAAAGTCAGAAGTTCTGATTCAGTTACTGCTTGGGGAAAGGGTGAGAGGTTTATTTGTTTTTCTTTTTTTTTTAACCTCTTTTGGTGACAAAATAAATGTATTCTACAGAGTTTCTCTGAGCTGATGCTCAGGAGTTTGTTTATGACCAGCACTATGACGAGGGAAAAATCAAAAGCAGATTGATGTTTTAGGAGGAGAAGCTGCGTTCCATGGTGTCAGAGGACAAAAAGGCTCTGATGACTTTTTCTGAAACCTTATCTAAAGTATGATAGTTATAGGGTTATTTAGGAGCTTGAAAATAAGTGAACATTTACACATGTACATAACCTACAAAGTGATGTCATGGTTTTAGTTTGGCCAGTGTAAGTGGAACTCTGTCACCATGATATTTTCTGAAAAATCACTTTGCCACGATTTTTCTCCTGAGAAGCTGAGAAGGCTCAGAAAAGAAATGTAAACAATAATTATCTGATTGCTTGGAGTGTGGTCTGGAGGCTGTTTACCAACAGTTGCATCTTTGATTGGTTCCATGTGAATTGTTTTTAATTAATGACCAATCCCAGTCCAGCTGTGTTGGGACTCTGGTCTATCATGGGTTTTTATTATTAATTCTTTTCTAGCCTTCTGACGTATCCTTTCCCTTACTTTAGTATAGTTTAAGTATATGATTTTCTTTTAATATAGCATCATAATATAATAAATCAGCCTTCTGAGAACTTGGAGTCAGATTCTCATCTCTCACCTTATCCTGGGGACCCTCACAACACCACAGCAGAGGTCAGCATGCTGGAGCAGAGCTCTGAGCCAGAATCCATGCAGTTCTTCTGCTTTGAGCGCTCCCTTGGAGAGAATTGTGGGTTTTTGTGTTCAGAATGTTTGTTTGCATGTAGCCATAAAGCAGCATGAGGGTCATTTCCAGGTCAGCTCAGAATGACAGATCTTGTCAAGGGGATGTGTGCTGCTGCAGTGGGAGCTCTCAGGGTGCTGACAGAGAACAGGAGCTGTGTTCTGCCTGCTCACATGCTCTGACATTTGGGGTGAGGCCCAGTGCACCAAGCTAAATGAACTTACTATGAACAGAACCCAGCAAATGCATTTTGAGCTCCAAGAGCCTTTCAAACAACTGAACATTGCTGCTTATGCAATGGAGATCTCTTCAAAATACTAGTGTCATTTAAATGTGGGTCGAGTATGAATTTCTCAGACACTAAATTTAAGCATAAGCATGAAGTAGGCCAAATAGCAGGATTGTGGGTTGTGAGGTTTTTATTTGGGTTTTGGTTTTGAGGGGTTTCACCTGTTCCCCTGTCTGATTTCTTTCTTTTCCTTGGGTTTTGGTCTGAATCAGATTGAATTCTATTTTTTAAAAACTTCCATGATTTGGAATTGTTTAGAAAACTTGTTTAAGGAATCCCAGTTCACAGACCATGAGAAAGTTTTATTCACTGACTGTTAGTTTAGAGGATGTCAGCAGAGGGAAGATGGGATGTGTTGAGCCCAAGCTGACTGAGGCCATGAGGAGCTCGTGCCCACCTCTCTTTCCTGGTCATTTTTAAGGGCAGTGATTGTCTGAATCCCACCACAGACACCTGGCCTGGGTCAATTTGGGATTTCCAGTTCACACACAGCAGGATTTCCTTGGCCCTGCCTGTCCAGGAGCCATGGGAAAGGGTGTCTGTGTTTCCCCTCTGAAAGCAATGCCTCCAGAAGCTGAACAAAACTGAATGTCCATATTCCCCAGGGGGAAACCCTGGAAGTAGAACAGTGTCTTTTCCCACTGACTTTTGCTAGATGAAGCAAATCAGCAGTCTGGTAATTATAATCTGTCTGTTGTGAAAACTATTGCTCTCAAGCACTCAGCAAGCCCAGGCTTTTGATATGTATATTGACAATATGTGTCTAAAGTACTGCCATTTCTTTTGGAATATTAAAGGAAAAAGTATTTTAAAATTCACTGCCTAGAGATATGTATTTTTTTTGTAGCAGGCACATTTATGTAAAATCAACTTTATTTCCAGTATTAATATTTTGTGGATGTGAATTCAACATATATATTTAATTATAGTTGGGAAGAAGTCCTGTATTGTGTTGATTGGTATTGCATTTGATTGGTAACAAAATCATGACAGAAATGCATGCCTTAAACTTTGTATGCTGCATATTTTCACTTGAGGTTTGAAAATACCATTGTATCAAATATTTTGCATAGAAATTAGTAAGTAATGCTGACTATGGCACCTTTTTACTCCTACATATTTTGCAAGCAGGAAAAAAAAAAGCCAAATTCAGTAACAAAATATTCATTGCTAATTGCTACTTAAACCTTTGTGACCTTATATTTTCTCTGGTGTTTAAAAAATAATTTATTTAAAGCTAAAGCCCTCAATGCATGCCTTAAGTTGCTGTTTTTAGCGTATTTCCATGAAGTTTTGAGAAGCCTGCACAGGCCATGAATTAAGTGGTGTAAAAGGGGTGGAGGAGAGGTGCCAGCAGGTTTCATAGGCCTGTTCTGTGGGGAGGGAAGGCAGCAGGCGGTGCTGAAGCCTTTGTGGCAAATAGAAGCATCAAAGCTCTGGGCCCTGTGTGGTGTGACCGCTGCCAGGAGAAAGATGACAATTCTCCAAACAAAGCCGCCCCCCTGCCACCCCCACATGCTCTGGATGTGAATATCACCTCCCTGGAGCATGCTGATTTGTGAAGCTCACTGAGAAACACTCTCTTTCTCCTTTCATTGAGTGTTTTTTGACTTCGTGTTTTCTGTTTTTGCATTTGGAAATTCAGCTCTGCCCTGTTCATGCCCGACTCGTGGTTTGCTCACAGACCTTCATGGCTTGAGCTGCCCTGCCACTCCAGCCTTGCAGACAGCTTTCCAAGTGGGGTTTAAAGGGGTTTTTAAGGTTCAGATTTGATTTCTGCTTGAGGATTTGCTCCTTTCATCTAGAATTTCTTGTAATATGTTCCTGGAAAAGAAGGAGAACCAGCAATACCTCCCTGTGAAATCTGCTCATGTTTGCTGGGTGAAGAACTGGAGAAACCAGCACCCATCCCCTTCCAAGGGCCAAAATTTACCTCAGGATGGGAAGAGCATTTAGAACAATCTACATGTTAGCGGGACTCAAAGGATGCAAAAGCAAAAAAGATCAAACATAGTTTCAAAATAAATTAGCAAAATGTCCCCTGTTCTTATCAGCATTTTGCTTTCTAGGAACTTATCTTCTGCATTTTGCTTTGTACAAGAGTAACTAAGGCCTGCAATAATTTTCCTTTATATATTGATTTAAACTACAAGTTTAATCTATAACTAGGAGATAAAATATTCTAGGAATATGGTGTTCTAAAGATTGAGAACTTTAGTTTGATGCATAACATCTATTTAAAGTAGTCATGTAATTTATTGGAGCAGAGCTTCTACTGAAATAGTTCTGCAGTTTCATTATCACTTTTGTAGGCAGACCTCTGATCCAGATAACCAGGGGAATGCTATTTTGGAGGAAAATATTCTAAATGCCTTCCTTTTTCTGAATTACAAGGGGATAAAAGGAGAATACTTTCCTTGTGAATCAAAGGATGATATTTATGAATTCCAGAGCTTGCTTTTCTCGAAACTTAAAATAGAACATTGAGAGTTCTTCACCTT
This sequence comes from Ammospiza nelsoni, assembly GCF_027579445.1. NCBI lineage: Eukaryota > Metazoa > Chordata > Aves > Passeriformes > Passerellidae > Ammospiza > Ammospiza nelsoni. The sequence continues at coordinate 14,856,643 of NC_080647.1, read as the reverse complement.
AACAAAATGCTAGGTTTCTAAAAACTGAAAGATTTCTGATCCATATATTCTGGCAGTTTTTAAAATAGGGTTATTTTTGTCCAAACTATGAGCCAGGTTTAGCAGTTCTGAACAAAGTACGTGTCTGTAGGCATTTTGGTAGTCCTTCAAATCATCCTGATACCTTAAAAGCTGAGATCCATCCTCAAATACAAAATTGTTGGAGTTTTTTATAGAGAGACTTTTAGAATTGATTCAAAGCTATAAATTAAAGCTGCAGCTCTGTGTTTTCCTCTCAGAGGTGGCTTTGGAAAGCACTTGCTTGTGACCCTGACCTGTCAGGCTCCTGAATCTGCAGCAAATTATTGAGAGTGGAGAATGGCTGTGGACACCTTGTGTCTGCATGGTGGCAGCAGGCCAGTGGTGCATGCAATGCAGGTGGGTTCTGCATTGGGCTCTGGGCAGTTCTTGGCTCTCTCTGCTCTGTCCCTGTGTCTGCAGAGCTCTGAGTGCTCAGGGAAGGGGAGCAGGGAGATCTGCTGGAGATCTCTCTGTGAAACTCCCTGTGCTGAATGAGAGAGGTCAGATCAGATCTTGAAGCATACTCAGCCAAGTCTCTGTTTCTCAGAGCTGCTGAAACTCCTGAAAATAGTATTGTTCACGTGTTTGGGTTGTTTGCTTTGTTTTGTTTGTTTGTTTTTTCTCAGCAGTTCATCTGCTGCCAGTAGCAGGAGCCAGGAAGCTGCTGTGATCTGCAGCGTGATTTTGGCAGCTTTTCTTGATAGAGGTTGAAAAAGCTTGAACCTTACCATGCTTCTCCTTCCCTTGGCAGCAAAAGGGCAGCTAACCCCTTTAATCTGTAAATGCTTCAGTGAGAAGTCATTGGGGAATTTGCCTAAAGCTCTGAGCCATCAGAAAGCTTCGCTGGGCAAAGTCATCCAGCGTGTGCAGGGATGGAAAAAGCCCGGACTGTGACCAAGGACAGCTGCAAGTCCACTCCTGGTTCTGACTAAAGACAAAGCTTTCATTGCATGATTATTTTTTTTTCCTCCAGAAAGAAAAGCCTGATTGCTGATCTCTTTGGCATGTTTCATAAATATCCATTGCATTTATCTGATCTGCTGATTTTGGGACACACTTTTTTTTTTTTTGCTAACAAACTTTATGACAAAAACTCTTCTACAGAAGCATGCTTCCTGGTAGTTTTTGTATTGGGGAAGAAGAAGGGAATAACCACTGTATATGGTCTTTAAATAAACTGAAAGGGGCCAACAAGATCACTGAAAATTTTCACTGGGAGTTTAAGACACTGACCATGTTATTGCAAGGACTATGGGACACTGACCATGAAGGTTTCATGAGGCATCAGACCAAACCATTATACCTGTGAATTAAACTAAATATAGGTAGGTAGTGCTAGAATTTCCTACCTTGTTTTTTTTTAGGCTATTTCTTCTTGGTACCATGGGAACATTTAGTCCCCCATTTTCTTGTGAGACTCTCCAAACAATGGATGGCAATTTATCTATAATATTCTGTTCAATAAACTAAATGTTCATTTTAGCTAACTGCTCCAGTGCTGCTAGCTTTCTAGTCTGAAAGAAATTGAATAGCTGGAGAAGGCTATTCATAACAGCCCAGTAGAGCTCTAAATATTTTTATTTCAGTAGTAAGATGGGACCTTTTTGGATAGCTCTTAGGAAATAAATCGTGTAGTTCATAGCTGGTTAAAAAGGATCTGGAAAGGAGAGGGCAGGGAGCTGCAAGGCCATTTGATTGTGCTATAGGGCTTTAATATCTCCCTGGTCTTATTTCAGATGCTCAGCATCACTCTTTGCTTGCTCAGCTAATAGTACACAAAGTGATCATTAATCAAAGTAAATAATGTGGCTGTAGCAGGAAACATGAGGCACTGAATGCAGAGAGAGTTTGCATTGATTCCAGGGGATTTTGGACAGATGGGTATCATCACTGCAATGTAAATAGAAAAGGTTTCAGGTTCATGATTAGTTTTACAGATCACCTGAGCTGTGGTAATGCTATATGAGCCCTTAGCCTCTGGTTGCTGTTTCTTAAATGTAACTTTAACTGGTTTTCACTTCCCTGCAGGCCAAACTCAGGCATTGACACAGCTGCCAATGCTCAGCCCTGGGGGGCTGCAGGATGTTGGGCTGCTGTGGCTTCAGTGCATTTGGGAAGGGTTCCCAGGAGGAATCTGTGAGCCAAGGCTGGGAAAGGGAGGTGCTGCCACACAGAGCCTTCACTTGTCAGCTTCACCAGATCATCATCCAGTTTTGTGTCACATTCCTGCCAAATTATCAATGAAGAATCTAATGAGATGATCATACATTTAATATTTTGTACGTGATACATAAGTTTTACCTGTTGTCTTTGGGAGGCTGTAGCAGGAGCAGGTGATTTGCAGGATGGATTGTGGTAATCAGGCAGCAGTATGTAAATATATGTGCAGGAGGGCAAGCAGGCTTGTTGTGTGCTGGACCAGGGCACTGCAGTGCCAGCCCCAGGGGAGGAGGATGCCCTGCTAAGCCTGTTCCAGCCTTGAGCTGAGACCACTGGCACCTGCACAAAGGAATCCTGTTTACCTCAGTACCAGCAGTTTTCACTTACAGAGAGGGAGGGATATGAGCTAGATGCTTTAGCTCTGGAGGAGGAATTTTTTGTTGTTGTTCTGTGTCAATGATGTTTTGTCATTTCCTTCCTTTACAACTTTGGAAAAAATAAAAATTGAAGTGACGTAATTTTATTTTATTTTTTTTTTTGTCTGGTGAGGGAGTTGGTGGGAAATTGCAGCTGCCAGGCATTTCTCACTCAGGGCTTTGATGATTCATAAATTTGGGATAGGTGGTCATCTTAACTTTGCAGCTTGTGAGGAAGGCAGGCAGTGCAGCCAAACTGGATGGGCTGGCACAGGAGCTGGCTTTGCAGTGAGGGGAGGAAGGTTCTCTGCATGGATTATAGGAAAGTTCTGCTCTGCTACCTGGAATGGGAAACTATCCCAAGCAAGTTTAGAGCGTAGTTGGATTTAAACCCAGAATCAGTAAAGTCCAAGCTCTTGGAGCCATAAACACTCATGGAGCAGCTCGGACCAGAGACGAGCCCTGGAGATCTCTGCTGCAAGCAGGGCATGACCAGCTGAGCTCTCTCAAGGCCCAGTCAGTGGAATTTTGGATTATGACCAAGCCTAGAGGATCTCATCCTTCATGTTTTCATTTTTATATTGTCTAATTAAAGAATCTTCCCTTCCCCAATTGTGGAAGTCACAGAAAGTGATTTTATACAAACATCAAAACAATGTGGGTGGGATTTGATTATTAAGTATATTAATATGGGAAGCTGTCCAGTAAGAGTCATTTTACTGCCTCAGGGTTGTGCACCTGGTGAACTGAGCTGCTGACCTGGCCAAGGCTGTGTAGGGCACAAAGTGTTCATTGGATTGCATGGCTGGAAGATGATACACTGAGGACTCCCCCTGCCATGGGGACAACACCAAGACTAGTAATAGCTTATAGTCTTATAGCCCAGAGAGAAAGACTTCTATTTCCCCTTTCTAGTCCTGGCACTGGCCTTTTTTATTTTCCTTCCAGGCAAAAGATTATTCTTTAATCAAGATTTTTCACCTGAAGAGTGAAGTTGGCACTCAAGGACTGGTAGATGTGAAGGAGAAGAACGGGTTTTAGATGACAAATTTGGAAACCAAAAAGGCCATTCACAAGCTCAAGTAAGAGGGAAACCTGGGCCTTCTTTTGTCCTTTTTTTCAAATTATCAAAACAAAATTTATTTTTAATAATTTCCTAAGAGTAGACATGTATTTTTATAAAGAAACATTTTAAAACAAGAATTTGGGATATTTTCCTAACAGAAAAGCATCTTTACTATTACCCTAATAAGGCTGCATCCTTAAATAGTTTGTAAAGGTTTCGAAGGGCTTGGAGAATATTCCCTTTGTAACTTGCACTGCATTTTGTCCAAAGAGTTATAAGTTTCTGGAACTGTGTGTCCTAGCAAGTATTATTAAATAACATTTCTGTGGGCTTTTTGCTTTATGGAAGCATTGCAGATCTGACCTTATAATATTTCTTGTTATACCCTACAACATAAATTCTTGTAGACCTGATAATCAAGAGTCACCTGGTAATGTGGCACCCATTGATGGGGGTTAGTGAACCTCTAACAGTTGGACTGGTGGAAGATTTTCAGTTAGGTGGATCACTGTGGCAATTTCAATACTTGCAGACCCTGTATTTGTTATGTTGTATGGCACCCTGGCTCAGCTGAAGCTGCATCTCCTTTGCAGTTTGTCCCTGTGCTCTGGTTTGTCTCCCTGTCTCTGGGGCTGGCACAGTGCAACACTGAGCTGGATATTCAATTTTTTTCTGTGCTATTGTTTGCTTCCTTGTGACCGTGAAGTAAATTTCCATTGCTTGCAGAGGATTTTGAGAATGCAGATGTGTTTGTGTGGGCTGGTTCAGATCCCTTTGCAGGAGAACCATTGGAAGGATTATTCAGAAGTTTTACAAGACTGAAGTTTGTAGGTCTGTTTTGGGTCCCAAAGGTCTTGTGAATGAGGAGGAAGAGCCTGTACAGTAGGAAATGGAAGCTGATCTTCTCCCTGGGCAGTGCTGATGAGGGATTGAAACACCCTTGCCCTTCTCTCATATGAATCCACAGTTGATGCCCTCCTTCTGAGCCTCAGATGCATTGAACATTGATTTGATAGGATGGGTGGTCAGCTGAAAAATCACTGGGTTTGGGTTCAGGATTATGTGTTTCTTTCATGCTCTTAAAGCAGCATTACTGACAAAAGCAGGTTCAGACCTCAGTGCAGGAGCTGTAGGAGCCTGTGCTCCCCAGGGCAGGGCAGGATGAGCAGGATGCTCTGGGAGCACAGCACCGCTCACATGAAATGCTCTTGGTCTCACCACACCAGTGCACTGGAACCCAGCCCTGAAACAGGTGGAGCAAAACATTTTGATATTACACCAATAGGAATTAAACATGCCTTATGTTACACCAGTAGAAATTTAAAACCTGTCTGCTTATGCAGAAGTTAGGGTACTATCAACCAGTGTGAATTCAGAATATGATAAATGCACTGAGGAGGAATAGCTAATGGCTGATTTCTACATACAAGGCCTGAGAAAATGTAAATATTAATTCATTCATAACACAGACTTCGTAGTGGGGATGTACCTGTGTTAAAACACAGCCCTTAATTTTGAAGAGTATGAATGAATAGATAACAGAAATGACTGCTGTCATCTCTCCAAGAACAGAAAGATCTCAGCGCCAGTGAGATCTCTGATCTCTGGCTGTTTGCTTTGGTGCCACAGAAATCAACAAAATAACTTGCAGAGACTTCAGAGAGAGACTGATTGCAAAAGGACATTTTCCCTCCTCACCTGTAACTCAGAATCCCTTTGTTTTGGAGTTGTTGAGTGTAGGTGTGCAGCTGGCAGCGTGCTGGTGAGTTAAACTGTAGTAGTGGGACAAATAGCAATAAGGAGGTAGGAATACAACAAAATCTGAGAGCAAGGGAGGGAATTCATGTGCAAGCCTACCAAATTCACAGCAGAGACAAAAGGTAATGCCCAGCACTAAAGAGCAGGTTTTGTTAAGGCATCTGAACATGGTTTACATGTAGTGCCATGCAAAGTGACTTTGGAAATTATTAAATTTTTCACTGTGCACACAGGGGGTCCTGAAAACAGCACAAATACTGGAGTAGATATGCTTAAAACCACGGATATTTTCCCTTCTGTGAGAGCTCTTTTGGTTGTTGTGGTTTAAAATAAATCACATTTCCCTGCATTTTGACTTCCTTGAGCATTCTGGGAGATAATAAACAGCTTCATTTGCAGGGTGGTATTTCATGTGTGGGTGTATGGGACCTTCACATCCATTTTGCAGCTATTTGCTTTATCAGTTACTTCATCTGTGCCCGACCCATCTCCATCAGTGGAGCTTGACATGTTCTGCAGAGCCCTCCTGGCTCTGGTTTGCATAAAAGATCTATTTCTTCCTTCAACTATAAATATGTGGGTGCTATCACTCAGCTTCTCTGCAGTGGCTGTTTGTGCTATAAACAGTTTTGGGGCTCTTTGATCCCAAACTGCTCAGTGATTCTGGCATGGCTGCAGTTTGAACCAACCCTCAGACCAAGGAGGATGGATGGGCTTCCCTCAGAGGTCACAGGGCATTGATCATGAGCCCTGTGGTAGCACCCAGGAGGTTTTGGGGTCAGAGCTGGTTTATGGCTCTGGCATAGCTGAGGTTTTCCTGAGACAGGCAAACACTGAGCTCAAACATTTTGGGGTGCCTTTGTGGCATTGTAAGATGCATCTAGGAGGGTGTCTGATTCATCTTGCTGGGTGAGGCTGGGAAAAGAGAAAAATAACCAAAGGAGTAAAGGGGAAAATGAGAGAGTTTTCTCCCATGAGACAAGGCACCTGAGCTGTGCAGCAGGAGATGACGCTAATTTGTGAAGAAATACCAAATACTCCCAGCTGTGGCCCTGGCAGTGCCTGGCAGCAGGGAGAAATGTCATTATCAGAAGTTTTGTGTGTGTAAGGAAATGCTGAGCCCCTGCAGATGATGCTGCCTCCAGAATGGCCCCATGTGCAGCTGGTTATTTGCAAATAAACCTGTCTGATTTAAATCTGTCAGTCATGGAGGAATACCTGGAAGCTGGTGAAATGTCACAGACACTGACCCAGAGCCAGGACACCATCCAAATCTGGATGATCTGGATCCATCACCAACCAGGATCCATCCCAGATCTGTGCTCTGTTGGCCTTGTCCCTCCCTGGGGTGGGGACAATCAGACCAGAACACACTGAGCTCCTGTGGGAAGGGATCACAGCCACTATCCTGTCACAGAGCCTGTCCCCAAAGGCAATATTCAATATGTCTATTGACAGAATTCCCACTTCAGAGAAAGGCAATTGGTGACATTCCTGTGTCTTTTCTCAAGCAGTTTTACTCACCTGCTATTTCTCACCTATGGCAATATGGTGTAATTTTAAACAAATAATTGTCTTACTGCTATCTGGGGCTTCTTACTCAGAAGTTTTTTTCCTCAGGGTACTGTAAGAGAGATTTCTTTGATATTGTTAACCTCAATGAAACTCTGCCAACTAGTAACTGAAAAGCTTTCTGGTACATCTAGAGAAAGATATAATTTTAAAATTAAAATTGAAATATTTTACAGTAACTATTACTGTAAAAAATACAGTAAATACAGGTGAAAGCAATGAGTGGTAGCAGCATGGGTGCTGTTTTCTTATTTGAAGAAGTTACTTATTTAGTCATGCACTCAAAACCAGCTCAATTATATAAACAAGCCCTAGCATAGCTTTTTTTTTTTTTTCTCTGAGTGCTTTAAACTGGGGAACTGCCTGAGTAATTTTCTTCTGAGTACAAGTAATTACTCAGGTTTGCACTCGGTGACTTTCCTTTTATTAAGCTTTGGAAACAATTCTATATTTTGAATCCCATTATCCTTTTTATTCCTAGCTTTAAGTAGAACATTAGTGAGCCAGCTAAGGGGCATAGGGTGAACACAAAAAATATTTTCTCAGTTTGGGGAGGAAAACTGTGATTGACATTTATCAGTGGTTAATAAATTCTGTGGCTAAAGTCAGTTTGTAGCAGCAGCAAAGATTGTTTCATAATGCTATTCCCTCAGTAAATGACATTTTAAAATTTCCTTGATTATTCATCTTTTCTGGCTTTGAAAATTTCTAATATATTTTGAAAGCTGGGTTATAATGAGCTTGCAGGCAGCTTATCACATAATTTCCAAGAGGCATCAACACTGGTCTGTGGTTGCATTTTGCTTCTGATAGTGTGTGTTTGCTTTATGCTTTGCTAAGCGTTAGGATAAAAAATACACTCTTTGGTAATTGGGAGCCCTGCCTGTGCTCCTCTGCAGGGAAGATGATGTCAGGGGTATTTTATCTATCAATATGCCCCTGCAAACAGGTGTGAGTGTCTTTGTGAAAACTTGTAGGGAGATGGCAGTGGGGAGGTGACTGTGCAGGACTCTGTGATGATGAATTCCCCTTGGTGGCAAAGGAATTGTCTTCATCCTGCATATATTTAATTATAAAAAGTGAGCACCACATTCTCTGATCCTCATGAGGGTGGGGCTCCAGAACCT